>NC_092419.1:0-600000 GCF_040894005.1 Engystomops pustulosus
CCCCCCCAGTATAAAATAATTATAGCCCCAAATAATATCTATAGCATCCCCCCAGTATAAAATAATTATAGCCCCAAATAATATCTATAGCATCCCCCCCCAGTATAAAATAATTATTGCCCCAAATAATATCTATTTCATCCCCCCCCCCAGTATAAAATAATTATAGCCCCAAATAATATATATAGGCATCCCCCCAGTATAAAACAATTATAGCCCCAAATAATATCTATAGCATCCCCCCAGTATAAAATAATTATAGCCCAAATATCTCAAATAATATCTATAGCATCCCCCCAGTATAAAATAATTATAGCCCCAAATAATATCTAATAGCATCCCCCCCAGTATAAAATAATTATAGCCCCAAATAATATCTATAGCATCCCCCCAGTATAAAATAATTATAGCCCCAAATAATATCTATAGCATCCCCCCCAGTATAAAATAATTAGAGCCCCAAATAATATCTATAGCATCCCCCCAGTATAAAATAATTATAGCCCCAAATAATATATATAGCACCCCCCCAGTATAAAATAATTATAGCCCCAAATAATATATATAGCATCCCCTCAGTATAAAAAAATTATAGCCCCAAATAATATCTATAGCACCCCCCCCAGTATAAAATAATTATAGCCCCAAATAATATCTATAGCATCCCCCCCAGTATAAAATAATTATAGCCCAAAATAATATATATATAGCATCCCCCCCAGTATAAAATAATTATAGCCCCAAATAATATCTATAGCATCCCCCCCCCAGTATAAAATAATTATAGCCCCAAATAATATATATAGCATCCACCCCAGTATAAAATAATTATAGCCCCAAATAATATCTATAGCATCCCCCCAGTATAAAATAATTATAGCCCCAAATAATATCTATAGCACCCCCCAGTATAAAATAATTATAGCCCCAAATAATATCTATAGCATCCCCCCAGTATAAAATAATTATAGCCCCAAATAATATCTATAGCATCCCCCCCAGTATAAAATGATTATAGCCCCAAATAATATATATATATAGCATCCCCCCAGTATAAAATAATTATAGCCTCAAATAATATCTATAGTTCCCCCCCCAGTATAAAATAATTATAGCCCCAAATAATATCTATAGCACCCCCCCAGTATAAAATAATTATAGCCCCAAATAATATCTATAGCATCACCCCCAGTATAAAATATTTATAGCCCCAAATAATATATATATAGCATCCCCCCAGTATAAAACAATTATAGCCCCAAATAATATCTATAGCATCCCCCCCAGTATAAAATATTTATAGCCCCAAATAATATATATATAGCATCCCCCCAGTATAAAACAATTATAGCCCCAAATAATATCTATAGCATCCCCCCAGTATAAAATAATTATAGCCCCAAATAATATCTATAGCATCCCCCCAGTATAAAATAATTATAGCCCCAAATAATATCTATAGCATCCCCCACCAGTATAAAATAATTATAGCCCCAAATAATATCTATAGCATACCCCCCCAGTATAAAATATTTATAGCCCCAAATAATATATATATAGCATCCCCCCCAGTATAAAATAATTATAGCCCCAAATAATATCTATAGCATCCCCCCAGTATAAAATAATTATAGCCCCAAATAATATCTATAGCACCCCCCCCCCAGTATAAAATAATTATAGCCCCAAATAATATCTATAGCATCCCCCCCAGTATAAAATAATTATAGCCCCAAATTATATATATAGCATCCCCCCCAGTATAAAATAATTATAGCCCCAAATAATATCTATAGCATCCCCCCCAGTATAAAATAATTATAGCCCCAAATAATATCTATAGCATCCCCCCCCAGTATAAAATAATTATAGCCCCAAATAATATCTATAGCATCCCCCCCAGTATAAAATAATTATAGCCCCAAATAATATCTATAGCATCCCCCAGTATAAAATAATTATAGCCCCAAATAATATCTATAGCACCCCCCCCCCAGTATAAAATAATTATAGCCCCAAATAATATCTATAGCATCCCCCCAGTATAAAATAATTATAGCCCCAAATAATATCTATAGCATCCCCCCCAGTGTAAAATAATTATAGCCCCAAATAATATCTATAGCATCGCCCCCAGTATAAAATATTTATAGCCCCAAATAGTATATATATAGCATCCCTCCCAGTATAAAATAATTATAGCCCCAAATAACATCTATAGCATCCCCCCCAGTATAAAATAATTATAGCCCCAAATAATATCTATAGCACCCCCCCCAGTATAAAATAATTATAGCCCCAAATAATATCTATAGCATCCCCCCCCAGTATAAAATAATTATAGCCCCAAATAATATCTATAGCATCCCCCCCAGTATAAAATAATTATAGCCCCAAATAATATCTATAGCATCCCCCCCAGTATAAAATATTTATAGCCCCAAATAATATATATATAGCATCCCCCCCAGTATAAAATAATTATAGCCCCAAATAATATCTATAGCATCCCCCCCAGTATAAAATAATTATAGCCCCAAATAATATCTATAGCATCCCCCCCAGTATAAAATAATTATAGCCCCAAATAATATCTATAGCACCCCCCCCCAGTATAAAATAATTATAGCCCCAAATAATATATATAGCATCCCCCCAGTATAAAATAATTATAGCCCCAAATAATATCTATAGCATCCCCCCCCCAGTATAAAATAATTATAGCCCCAAATAATATCTATAGCATCCCCCCCAGTATAAAATAATTATAGCCCCAAATAATATCTATAGCACCCCCCCCAGTATAAAATATTTATAGCCCCAAATAATATATATATAGCATCCCCCCAGTATAAAATAATTATAGCCCCAAATAATATATATATAGCATCCCCCCCAGTATAAAATAATTATAGCCCCAAATAATATCTATAGCATCCCCCCCCCAGTATAAAATAATTATAGCCCCAAATAATATATATAGCATCCACCCCAGTATAAAATAATTATAGCCCCAAATAATATCTATAGCATCCCCCCCCAGTATAAAATTATTATAGCCCCAAATATTATCTATAGCATCCCCCCCAGTATAAAATGATTATAGCCCCAAATAATATATATATATAGCATCCCCCCAGTATAAAATAATTATAGCCCCAAATAATATCTATAGCATCCCCCCCAGTATAAAATAATTATAGCCCCAAATAATATCTATAGCATCCCCCAGTATAAAATAATTATGGCCCCAAATAATATCTATAGCACCCCCCCCCCAGTATAAAATAATTATAGCCCCAAATAATATCTATAGCATCCCCCCAGTATAAAATAATTATAGCCCCAAATAATATCTATAGCATCCCCCCCAGTGTAAAATAATTATAGCCCCAAATAATATCTATAGCATCGCCCCCAGTATAAAATATTTATAGCCCCAAATAGTATATATATAGCATCCCTCCCAGTATAAAATAATTATAGCCCCAAATAACATCTATAGCATCCCCCCCAGTATAAAATAATTATAGCCCCAAATAATATCTATAGCACCCCCCCCAGTATAAAATAATTAGAGCCCCAAATAATATCTATAGCATCCCCCCAGTATAAAATAATTATAGCCCCAAATAATATATATAGCACCCCCCCCAGTATAAAATAATTATAGCCCCAAATAATATATATAGCATCCACCCCAGTATAAAATAATTATAGCCCCAAATAATATCTATAGCATCCCCCCCCAGTATTAAATAATTGTAGCCCCAAATATTATCTATAGCATCCCCCCCAGTATAAAATGATTATAGCCCCAAATAATATATATATATATATATATATATAGCATCCCCCCAGTATAAAATAATTATAGCCCCAAATAATATCTATAGCATCCCCCCCCCAGTATAAAATAATTATAGCCCCAAATAATATCTATAGCATCCCCCCAGTATAAAATAATTATAGCCCCAAATAATATCTATAGCATCCCCCCAGTATAAAATAATTATAGCCCCAAATAATATCTATAGCACCCCCCCAGTATAAAATAATTATAGCCCCAAATAATATCTATAGCATCCCCCCCAGTATAAAATAATTATAGCCCCAAATAATATCTATAGCATCCCCCCCAGTATAAAATAATTATAGCCCCAAATAATATCTATAGCATCCCCCCCCAGTATAAAATAATTATAGCCCCAAATAATATCTATAGCATCCCCCCCAGTATAAAATATTTATAGCCCCAAATAATATATATATAGCATCCCCCCAGTATAAAATAATTATAGCCTCAAATAATATCTATAGTTCCCCCCCCAGTATAAAATAATTATAGCCCCAAATAATATCTATAGCACCCCCCCCAGTATAAAATAATTATAGCCCCAAATAATATCTATAGCATCCCCCCCAGTATAAAATAATTATAGCCCCAAATAATATCTATAGCATCCCCCCCAGTATAAAATATTTATAGCCCCAAATAATATATATATAGCATCCCCCCGGTATAAAACAATCATAGCCCCAAATAATATCTATAGCATCCCCCCAGTATAAAATAATTATAGCCCCAAATAATATCTATAGCATCCCCCCCCAGTATTAAATAATTATAGCCGAAAATAATATCTATAGCATCCCCCCCCAGTATAAAATATTTATAGCCCCAAATAATATATATATAGCATCCCCCCCAGTATAAAATAATTATAGCCCCAAATAATATCTATAGCATCCCCCCCAGTATAAAATAATTATAGCCCCAAATAATATATATATATAGCATCCCCCCAGTATAAAATAATTATAGCCTCAAATAATATCTATAGTTCCCCCCCCAGTATAAAATAATTATAGCCCCAAATAATATCTATAGCACCCCCCCAGTATAAAATAATTATAGCCCCAAATAATATCTATAGCATCTCCCCCAGTATAAAATAATTATAGCCCCAAATAATATCTATAGCACCCCCCCCCAGTATAAAATAATTATAGCCCCAAATAATATCTATAGCATCCCCCCCAGTATAAAATATTTATAGCCCCAAATAATATATATAGCATCCCCCCAGTATAAAATAATTATAGCCCCAAATAATATCTATAGCATCCCCCCAGTATAAAATAATTATAGCCCCAAATAATATCTATAGCATCCCCCCCAGTATAAAATAATTATAGCCGAAAATAATATCTATAGCATCCCCCCCAGTATAAAATATTTATAGCCCCAAATAATATATATATAGCATCCCCCCCAGTATAAAATAATTATAGCCCCAAATAATATCTATAGCATCCCCCCCAGTATAAAATATTTATAGCCCCAAATAATATATATATAGCATCCCCCCGGTATAAAACAATTATAGCCCCAAATAATATCTATAGCATCCCCCCCCCAGTATAAAATAATTATAGCCCCAAATTATATATATAGCATCCCCCCAGTATAAAATAATTATAGCCCCAAATTATATATATAGCATCCCCCCCCAGTATAAAATAATTATAGCCCCAAATAATATCTATAGCATCCCCCCCCAGTATAAAATAATTATAGCCCCAAATTATATATATAGCATCCCCCCCCAGTATAAAATAATTATAGCCCCAAATAATATATATATAGCATCCCCCCCCAGTATAAAATATTTATAGCCCCAAATAATATTTATAGCACCCCCAGTATAAAATAATTATAGCCCCAAATAATATCTATAGCATCCCCCCCAGTATAAAATAATTATAGCCCCAAATAATATCTATAGCATCCCCCCCAGTATAAAATAATTATAGCCCCAAATAATATCTATAGCATCCCCCCCCCAGTATAAAATAATTATAGCCCCAAATAATATCTATAGCATCCCCCCCAGTATAAAATAATTATAGCCCCAAATAATATCTATAGCATCCCCCCCAGTATAAAATAATTATAGCCCCAAATAATATCTATAGCATCCCCCCCAGTATAAAATACTTATAGCCCCAAATAATATCTATAGCATCGCCACCAGTATAAAATATTTATAGCCCCAAATAATATCTATAGCATCGCCCCCAGTATAAAATAATTATAGCCCCAAATAATATCTATAGCATCCCCCCCAGTATAAAATAATTATAGCCCCAAATAATATCTATAGCACCCCCCCCCCAGTATAAAATAATTATAGCCCCAAATAATATCTATAGCATCCCCCCCCAGTATAAAATAATTATAGCCCCAAATAATATCTATAGCATCCCCCCCCCAGTATAAAATAATTATAGCCCCAAATAATATCTATAGTATCCCCCCCCAGTATAAAATAATTATAGCCCCAAATAATATATATATAGCATCCCCCCCAGTATAAAATATTTATAGCCCCAAATAATATATATATAGCATCCCCCCCAGTATAAAATAATTATAGCCCCAAATAATATCTATAGCACCCCCCCAGTATAAAATAATTATAGCCCCAAATAATATATATAGCATCCCCCTAGTATAAAATAATTATAGCCCCAAGTAATATCTATAGCATCCCCCCCCAGTATAAAATAATTATAGCCCCAAATAATATCTATAGCATCCCCCCCAGTATAAAATAATTATAGCCCCAAATAATATCTATAGCACCCCCCCCAGTATAAAATAATTATAGCCCCAAATAATATCTATAGCATCCCCCCCAGTATAAAATAATTATAGCCCCAAATAATATCTATAGCATCCCCCCCCAGTATAAAATAATTATAGCCCCAAATTACATATATAGCACCCCCCCCAGTATAAAATAATTATAGCCCCAAATAATATCTATAGCATCCCCCCCAGTATAAAATAATTATAGCCCCAAATAATATCTATAGCACCCCCCCCAGTATAAAATAATTATAGCCCCAAATAATATCTATAGCATCCCCCCCAGTATAAAATATTTATAGCCCCAAATAATATATATATAGCATCCCCCCCAGTATAAAATAATTATAGCCCCAAATAATATCTATAGCATCCCCCCCAGTATAAAATAATTATAGCCCCAAATAATATCTATAGCATCCCCCCCAGTATAAAATAATTATAGCCCCAAATAATATCTATAGCACCCCCCCCAGTATAAAATAATTATAGCCCCAAATAATATATATAGCATCCCCCCAGTATAAAATAATTATAGCCCCAAATAATATCTATAGCATCCCCCCCCCAGTATAAAATAATTATAGCCCCAAATAATATCTATAGCATCCCCCCCAGTATAAAATAATTATAGCCCCAAATAATATCTATAGCACCCCCCCCAGTATAAAATATTTATAGCCCCAAATAATATATATATAGCATCCCCCCAGTATAAAATAATTATAGCCCCAAATAATATATATATAGTATCCCCCCCAGTATAAAATAATTATAGCCCCAAATAATATCTATAGCATCCCCCCCCAGTATAAAATAATTATAGCCCCAAATAATATATATAGCATCCACCCCAGTATAAAATAATTATAGCCCCAAATAATATCTATAGCATCCCCCCCCCCAGTATAAAATTATTATAGCCCCAAATATTATCTATAGCATCCCCCCCAGTATAAAATGATTATAGCCCCAAATAATATATATATATAGCATCCCCCCAGTATAAAATAATTATAGCCCCAAATAATATCTATAGCATCCCCCCCAGTATAAAATAATTATAGCCCCAAATAATATCTATAGCATCCCCCCAGTATAAAATAATTATAGCCCCAAATAATATATATAGCATCCACCCCAGTATAAAATAATTATAGCCCCAAATAATATCTATAGCATCCCCCCCCCAGTATAAAATTATTATAGCCCCAAATATTATCTATAGCATCCCCCCCAGTATAAAATGATTATAGCCCCAAATAATATATATATATAGCATCCCCCCAGTATAAAATAATTATAGCCCCAAATAATATCTATAGCATCCCCCCCAGTATAAAATAATTATAGCCCCAAATAATATCTATAGCATCCCCCCAGTATAAAATAATTATAGCCCCAAATAATATCTATAGCATCCCCCCAGTATAAAATAATTATAGCCCCAAATAATATCTATAGCATCCCCCCCAGTATAAAATAATTATAGCCCCAAATAATATCTATAGCATCCCCCCCAGTATAAAATGATTATAGCCCCAAATAATATATATAGCATCCCCCCAGTATAAAATAATTATAGCCCCAAATAATATCTATAGCATCCCCCCCAGTACAAAATGATTATAGCCCCAAATAATATATATATATAGCATCCCCCCAGTATAAAATAATTATAGCCCCAAATAATATATATATATAGCATCCCCCCAGTATAAAATAATTATAGCCCCAAATAATATCTATAGCATACCCCCCAGTATAAAATAATTATAGCCCCAAATAATATCTATAGCATCCCCCCAGTATAAAATAATTATAGCCCCAAATAATATCTATAGCATCCCCCCCAGTATAAAATAATTAGAGCCCCAAATAATATCTATAGCATCCCCCCAGTATAAAATAATTATAGCCCCAAATAATATATATAGCACCCCCCCCAGTATAAAATAATTATAGCCCCAAATAATATATATAGCATCCACCCCAGTATAAAATAATTATAGCCCCAAATAATATCTATAGCATCCCCCCCCAGTATTAAATAATTGTAGCCCCAAATATTATCTATAGCATCCCCCCAGTATAAAATGATTATAGCCCCAAATAATATATATATATATATATATATATATATATATATATATATATATAGCATCCCCCCAGTATAAAATAATTATAGCCCCAAATAATATCTATAGCATCCCCCCCCAGTATAAAATAATTATAGCCCCAAATAATATCTATAGCATCCCCCCAGTATAAAATAATTATAGCCCCAAATAATATCTATAGCATCCCCCCAGTATAAAATAATTATAGCCCCAAATAATATCTATAGCACCCCCCCAGTATAAAATAATTATAGCCCCAAATAATATCTATAGCATCCCCCCCAGTATAAAATAATTATAGCCCCAAATAATATCTATAGCATCCCCCCCAGTTTAAAATAATTATAGCCCCAAATAATATCTATAGCATCCCCCCCCCAGTATAAAATAATTATAGCCCCAAATAATATCTATAGCATCCCCCCCAGTATAAAATATTTATAGCCCCAAATAATATATATATAGCATCCCCCCAGTATAAAATAATTATAGCCTCAAATAATATCTATAGTTCCCCCCCCAGTATAAAATAATTATAGCCCCAAATAATATCTATAGCACCCCCCCCCCAGTATAAAATAATTATAGCCCCAAATAATATCTATAGCATCCCCCCCAGTATAAAATAATTATAGCCCCAAATAATATCTATAGCATCCCCCCCCCAGTATAAAATAATTATAGCCCCAAATAATATCTATAGCATCCCCCCCCAGTATAAAATAATTATAGCCCCAAATAATATCTATAGCATCCCCCCCAGTATAAAATAATTATAGCCCCAAATAATATCTATAGCATCCCCCCCAGTATAAAATACTTATAGCCCCAAATAATATCTATAGTATCCCCCCCCAGTATAAAATAATTATAGCCCCAAATAATATATATATAGCATCCCCCCCAGTATAAAATATTTATAGCCCCAAATAATATATATATAGCATCCCCCCCAGTATAAAATAATTATAGCCCCAAATAATATCTATAGCACCCCACCCAGTATAAAATAATTATAGCCCCAAATAATATATATAGCATCCCCCTAGTATAAAATAATTATAGCCCCAAGTAATATCTATAGCATCCCCCCCCAGTATAAAATAATTATAGCCCCAAATAATATCTATAGCATCCTTCCCAGTATAAAATAATTATAGCCCCAAATAATATCTATAGCATCCCCCCCAGTATAAAATAATTATAGCCCCAAATAATATCTATAGCACCCCCCCCAGTATAAAATAATTATAGCCCCAAATAATATCTATAGCATCCCCCCCAGTATAAAATAATTATAGCCCCAAATAATATCTATAGCATCCCCCCCCAGTATAAAATAATTATAGCCCCAAATTACATATATAGCACCCCCCCCAGTATAAAATAATTATAGCCCCAAATAATATATATATAGCATCCCCCCCAGTATAAAATATTTATAGCCCCAAATAATATTTATAGCACCCCCCAGTATAAAATAATTATAGCCCCAAATAATATCTATAGCATCCCCCCCAGTATAAAATAATTATAGCCCCAAATAATATCTATAGCATCCCCCCCAGTATAAAATAATTATAGCCCCAAATTATATATATAGCATCCCCCCCCAGTATAAAATAATTATAGCCCCAAATAATATCTATAGCATCCCCCCCAGTATAAAATAATTATAGCCCCAAATAATATCTATAGCACCCCCCCAGTATAAAATAATTATAGCCCCAAATAATATCTATAGCACCCCCCCCAGTATAAAATAATTAGAGCCCCAAATAATATCTATAGCATCCCCCCCAGTATAAAATAATTATAGCCCAAAATAATATATATATAGCATCCCCCCCAGTATAAAATAATTATAGCCCCAAATAATATCTATAGCATCGCCCCCAGTATAAAATAATTATAGCCCCAAATAATATCTATAGCATCCCCCCAGTATAAAATAATTATAGCCCCAAATAATATCTATAGCATCCCCCCAGTATAAAATAATTATAGCCCCAAATAATATCTATAGCATCCCCCCCAGTATAAAATAATTATAGCCCCAAATAATATCTATAGCATCCCCCCCAGTATAAAATGATTATAGCCCCAAATAATATATATAGCATCCCCCCAGTATAAAATAATTATAGCCCCAAATAATATCTATAGCATCCCCCCCAGTACAAAATGATTATAGCCCCAAATAATATATATATATAGCATCCCCCCAGTATAAAATAATTATAGCCCCAAATAATATATATATATAGCATCCCCCCAGTATAAAATAATTATAGCCCCAAATAATATCTATAGCATACCCCCCAGTATAAAATAATTATAGCCCCAAATAATATCTATAGCATCCCCCCAGTATAAAATAATTATAGCCCCAAATAATATCTATAGCATCCCCCCCAGTATAAAATAATTAGAGCCCCAAATAATATCTATAGCATCCCCCCAGTATAAAATAATTATAGCCCCAAATAATATATATAGCACCCCCCCCAGTATAAAATAATTATAGCCCCAAATAATATATATAGCATCCACCCCAGTATAAAATAATTATAGCCCCAAATAATATCTATAGCATCCCCCCCCAGTATTAAATAATTGTAGCCCCAAATATTATCTATAGCATCCCCCCCAGTATAAAATGATTATAGCCCCAAATAATATATATATATATATATATATATAGCATCCCCCCAGTATAAAATAATTATAGCCCCAAATAATATCTATAGCATCCCCCCCCCAGTATAAAATAATTATAGCCCCAAATAATATCTATAGCATCCCCCCAGTATAAAATAATTATAGCCCCAAATAATATCTATAGCATCCCCCCAGTATAAAATAATTATAGCCCCAAATAATATCTATAGCACCCCCCCAGTATAAAATAATTATAGCCCCAAATAATATCTATAGCACCCCCCCCCAGTATAAAATAATTATAGCCCCAAATAATATCTATAGCATCCCCCCCAGTATAAAATAATTATAGCCCCAAATAATATCTATAGCATCCCCCCCAGTATAAAATAATTATAGCCCCAAATAATATCTATAGCATCCCCCCAGTATAAAATAATTATAGCCCCAAATAATATATATAGCACCCCCCCAGTATAAAATAATTATAGCCTCAAATAATATCTATAGTTCCCCCCCCAGTATAAAATAATTATAGCCCCAAATAATATCTATAGCACCCCCCCCCAGTATAAAATAATTATAGCCCCAAATAATATCTATAGCATCCCCCCAGTATAAAATAATTATAGCCCCAAATAATATATATATAGCATCCCCCCCAGTATAAAATAATTATAGCCCCAAATAATATCTATAGCATCCCCCCCAGTATAAAATAATTATAGCCCCAAATAATATATATAAATAGCATCCCCCCAGTATAAAATAATTATAGCCTCAAATAATATCTATAGTTCCCCCCCCAGTATAAAATAATTATAGCCCCAAATAATATCTATAGCACCCCCCCCAGTATAAAATAATTATAGCCCCAAATAATATCTATAGCATCTCCCCCAGTATAAAATAATTATAGCCCCAAATAATATCTATAGCACCCCCCCCCCAGTATAAAATAATTATAGCCCCAAATAATATCTATAGCATCCCCCCCAGTATAAAATATTTATAGCCCCAAATAATATATATATAGCATCCCCCCGGTATAAAACAATTATAGCCCCAAATAATATCTATAGCATCCCCCCAGTATAAAATAATTATAGCCCCAAATAATATCTATAGCATCCCCCCCCAGTATAAAATAATTATAGCCGAAAATAATATCTATAGCATCCCCCCCAGTATAAAATATTTATAGCCCCAAATAATATATATATAGCATCCCCCCCAGTATAAAATAATTATAGCCCCAAATAATATCTATAGCATCCCCCCCAGTATAAAATAATTATAGCCCCAAATTATATATATAGCATCCCCCCAGTATAAAATAATTATAGCCCCAAATTATATATATAGCATCCCCCCCCAGTATAAAATAATTATAGCCCCAAATAATATCTATAGCATCCCCCCCCAGTATAAAATAATTATAGCCCCAAATTATATATATAGCATCCCCCCCCAGTATAAAATAATTATAGCCCCAAATAATATATATATAGCATCCCCCCCCAGTATAAAATATTTATAGCCCCAAATAATATTTATAGCACCCCCAGTATAAAATAATTATAGCCCCAAATAATATCTATAGCATCCCCCCCAGTATAAAATAATTATAGCCCCAAATAATATCTATAGCATCCCCCCCAGTATAAAATAATTATAGCCCCAAATAATATCTATAGCATCCCCCCCCCAGTATAAAATAATTATAGCCCCAAATAATATCTATAGCATCCCCCCCCAGTATAAAATAATTATAGCCCCAAATAATATCTATAGCATCCCCCCCCAGTATAAAATAATTATAGCCCCAAATAATATATATAGCATCCACCCCAGTATAAAATAATTATAGCCCCAAATAATATCTATAGCATCCCCCCCCCAGTATAAAATTATTATAGCCCCAAATATTATCTATAGCATCCCCCCCAGTATAAAATAATTATAGCCCCAAATAATATCTATAGCATCCCCCCCAGTATAAAATAATTATAGCCCCAAATAATATCTATAGCATCCCCCAGTATAAAATAATTATGGCCCCAAATAATATCTATAGCACCCCCCACCCAGTATAAAATAATTATAGCCCCAAATAATATCTATAGCATCCCCCCAGTATAAAATAATTATAGCCCCAAATAATATCTATAGCATCCCCCCCAGTGTAAAATAATTATAGCCCCAAATAATATCTATAGCATCGCCCCCAGTATAAAATATTTATAGCCCCAAATAGTATATATATAGCATCCCTCCCAGTATAAAATAATTATAGCCCCAAATAACATCTATAGCATCCCCCCCAGTATAAAATAATTATAGCCCCAAATAATATCTATAGCACCCCCCCCAGTATAAAATAATTATAGCCCCAAATAATATCTATAGCATCCCCCCAGTATAAAATAATTATAGCCCCAAATAATATATATAGCACCCCCCCCAGTATAAAATAATTAGAGCCCCAAATAATATCTATAGCATCCCCCCAGTATAAAATAATTATAGCCCCAAATAATATATATAGCACCCCCCCCAGTATAAAATAATTATAGCCCCAAATAATATATATAGCATCCACCCCAGTATAAAATAATTATAGCCCCAAATAATATCTATAGCATCCCCCCCCAGTATTAAATAATTGTAGCCCCAAATATTATCTATAGCATCCCCCCCAGTATAAAATGATTATAGCCCCAAATAATATATATATATATATATATATATATATATATATATATATATATATATATATATATAGCATCCCCCCAGTATAAAATAATTATAGCCCCAAATAATATCTATAGCATCCCCCCCCCAGTATAAAATAATTATAGCCCCAAATAATATCTATAGCATCCCCCCAGTATAAAATAATTATAGCCCCAAATAATATCTATAGCATCCCCCCAGTATAAAATAATTATAGCCCCAAATAATATCTATAGCATCCCCCCCAGTATAAAATAATTATAGCCCCAAATAATATCTATAGCATCCCCCCCAGTATAAAATAATTATAGCCCCAAATAATATCTATAGCATCCCCCCCCAGTATAAAATAATTATAGCCCCAAATAATATCTATAGCATCCCCCCCAGTATAAAATATTTATAGCCCCAAATAATATATATATAGCATCCCCCCAGTATAAAATAATTATAGCCTCAAATAATATCTATAGTTCCCCCCCCAGTATAAAATAATTATAGCCCCAAATAATATCTATAGCACCCCCCCCCCCAGTATAAAATAATTATAGCCCCAAATAATATCTATAGCATCCCCCCCAGTATAAAATAATTATAGCCCCAAATAATATCTATAGCATCCCCCCCAGTATAAAATATTTATAGCCCCAAATAATATATATATAGCATCCCCCCGGTATAAAACAATCATAGCCCCAAATAATATCTATAGCATCCCCCCAGTATAAAATAATTATAGCCCCAAATAATATCTATAGCATCCCCCCCCAGTATAAAATAATTATAGCCGAAAATAATATCTATAGCATCCCCCCCCAGTATAAAATATTTATAGCCCCAAATAATATATATATAGCATCCCCCCCAGTATAAAATAATTATAGCCCCAAATAATATCTATAGCATCCCCCCCAGTATAAAATAATTATAGCCCCAAATAATATATATATATAGCATCCCCCCAGTATAAAATAATTATAGCCTCAAATAATATCTATAGTTCTCCCCCCAGTATAAAATAATTATAGCCCCAAATAATATCTATAGCACCCCCCCAGTATAAAATAATTATAGCCCCAAATAATATCTATAGCATCTCCCCCATTATAAAATAATTATAGCCCCAAATAATATCTATAGCACCCCCCCCCAGTATAAAATAATTATAGCCCCAAATAATATCTATAGCATCCCCCCAGTATAAAATAATTATAGCCCCAAATAATATCTATAGCACCCCCCCCCCAGTATAAAATAATTATAGCCCCAAATAATATCTATAGCATCCCCCCAGTATAAAATAATTATAGCCCCAAATAATATCTATAGCATCCCCCCCAGTATAAAATAATTATAGCCCCAAATAATATCTATAGCATCCCCCCCAGTACAAAATGACTATAGCCCCAAATAATATATATATATATAGCATCCCCCCAGTATAAAATAATTATAGCCCCAAATAATATCTATAGCATCCCCCCAGTATAAAATAATTATAGCCCCAAATAATATCTATAGCATCCCCCCCAGTATAAAATAATTATAGCCCCAAATAATATCTATAGCATCCACCCCAGTATAAAATAATTATAGCCCCAAATAATATCTATAGCATCCCCCCCAGTATAAAATAATTATAGCCCCAAATAATATCTATAGCACCCCCCCAGTATAAAATAATTATAGCCCCAAATAATATCTATAGCATCCCCCCCAGTATAAAATATTTATAGCCCCAAATAATATATATATAGCATCCCCCCCAGTATAAAATAATTATAGCCCCAAATAATATCTATAGCATCGCCCCAGTATAAAATAATTATAGCCCCAAATAATATCTATAGCATCCCCCCCAGTATAAAATAATTAGAGCCCCAAATAATATTTATAGCATCCCCCCAGTATAAAATAATTATAGCCCAAAATAATATATATAGCACCCCCCCAGTATAAAATAATTATAGCCCCAAATAATATATATAGCATCCCCCCCCAGTATAAAATAATTATAGCCCCAAATAATATCTATATCATCCCCCCCCCAGTATAAAATAATTGTAGCCCCAAATATTATCTATAGCATCCCCCCCAGTATAAAATGATTATAGCCCCAAATAATATATATATATATATATAGCATCCCCCCAGTATAAAATAATTATAGCCCCAAATAATATCTATAGCATCCCCCCAGTATAAAATAATTATAGCCCCAAATAATATCTATAGCATCCCCCCCCAGTATAAAATAATTATAGCCCCAAATAATATCTATAGCATCCCCCCCAATACAAAATAATTATAGCCCCAAATAATATATATATAGCATCCCCCCCAGTATAAAATAATTATAGCCCCAAATAATATCTATAGCATCCCCCCCAGTACAAATTAATTATAGCCCCAAATAATATATATATAGCATCCCCCCCAGTATAAAATAATTATAGCCCCAAATAATATCTATAGCATCCCCCCCAGTATAAAATATTTATAGCCCCAAATAATATATATATAGCATCCCCCCCAGTATAAAATAATTATAGCCCCAAATAATATCTATAGCATCCCCCCCCAGTATAAAATAATTATAGCCCCAAATAATATCTATAGCACCCCCCCCATTATAAAACAATTATAGCCCCAAATAATTTATATATAGCTTCCCCCCCCAGTATAAAATAATTATAGCACCCCCCCAGTATAAAATAATTATAGCCCCAAATAATATCTATAGCATCCCCCCCCCCAGTATAAAATAATTGTAGCCCCAAATATTATCTATAGCATCCCCCCAGTATAAAATGATTATAGCCCCAAATAATATATATATA
This sequence comes from Engystomops pustulosus, assembly GCF_040894005.1. Classification (NCBI taxonomy): domain Eukaryota; kingdom Metazoa; phylum Chordata; class Amphibia; order Anura; family Leptodactylidae; genus Engystomops; species Engystomops pustulosus. Next base: position 17,013 of record NC_092419.1, read on the forward strand.
TATATATATATAGCATCCCCCCAGTATAAAATAATTATAGCCCCAAATAATATCTATAGCATCCCCCCAGTATAAAATAATTATAGCCCCAAATAATATCTATAGCATCCCCCCCCAGTATAAAATAATTATAGCCCCAAATAATATCTATAGCATCCCCCCCAGTACAAAATAATTATAGCCCCAAATAATATATATATAGCATCCCCCCCAGTATAAAATAATTATAGCCCCAAATAATATCTATAGCACCCCCCAGTATAAAATAATTATAGCCCCAAATAATATCTATAGCACCCCCCCCCCAGTATAAAATAATTATAGCCCCAAGTAATATCTATAGCATCCCCCCCAGTATAAAATAATTATAGCCCCAAATAATATCTATAGCATCCCCCCCCAGTATAAAATAATTATAGCCCCAAATAATATATATATAGCATCCCCCCCAGTATAAAATATTTATAGCCCCAAATAATATCTATAGCATCCCCCCCAGTATAAAATAATTATAGCCCCAAATAATATCTATAGCATCCCCCCCAGTATAAAATAATTATAGCCCCAAATAATATCTATAGCATCCCCCCCAGTATAAAATAATTATAGCCCCAAATAATATCTATAGCATCCCCCCCCAGTATAAAATAATTATAGCCCCAAATAATATCTATTTCATCCCCCCCAGTATAAAATATTTATAGCCCCAAATAATATATATATAGCATCCCCCCAGTATAAAATAATTATAGCCCCAAATAATATCTATAGCATCCCCCCCAGTGTAAAATAATTATAGCCCCAAATAATATCTATAGCATCCCCCCCAGTATAAAATAATTATAGCCCAAAATAATATATATATAGCATCCCCCCCAGTATAAAATAATTATAGCCCCAAATAATATCTATAGCATCCCCCCCCCAGTATAAAATAATTATAGCCCCAAATAATATCTATAGCATCCCCCCCAGTATAAAATATTTATAGCCCCAAATAATATATATAGCATCCACCCCAGTATAAAATAATTATAGCCCCAAATAATATCTATAGCATCCCCCCAGTATAAAATAATTATAGCCCCAAATAATATCTATAGCACCCCCCAGTATAAAATAATTATAGCCCCAAATAATATCTATAGCATCCCCCCAGTATAAAATAATTATAGCCCCAAATAATATCTATAGCATCCCCCCCAGTATAAAATGATTATAGCCCCAAATAATATATATATATAGCATCCCCCCAGTATAAAATAATTATAGCCTCAAATAATATCTATAGTTCCCCCCCCAGTATAAAAAAATTATAGCCCCAAATAATATCTATAGCACCCCCCCCCCAGTATAAAATAATTATAGCCCCAAATAATATCTATAGCATCACCCCCAGTATAAAATATTTATAGCCCCAAATAATATATATATAGCATCCCCCCAGTATAAAACAATTATAGCCCCAAATAATATCTATAGCATCCCCCCCAGTATAAAATATTTATAGCCCCAAATAATATATATATAGCATCCCCCCAGTATAAAACAATTATAGCCCCAAATAATATCTATAGCATCCCCCCAGTATAAAATAATTATAGCCCCAAATAATATCTATAGCATCCCCTCCCAGTATAAAATAATTATAGCCCCAAATTATATATATAGCATCCCCCCCCAGTATAAAATAATTATAGCCCCAAATAATATATATATAGCATCCCCCCCCAGTATAAAATATTTATAGCCCCAAATAATATTTATAGCACCCCCCAGTATAAAATAATTATAGCCCCAAATAATATCTATAGCATCCCCCCCAGTATAAAATAATTATAGCCCCAAATAATATCTATAGCATCCCCCCCAGTATAAAATAATTATAGCCCCAAATAATATCTATAGCATCCCCCCCCAGTATAAAATAATTATTGCCCCAAATAATATCTATTTCATCCCCCCCCCCAGTATAAAATAATTATAGCCCCAAATAATATCTATAGCATCCCCCCCAGTATAAAATAATTATAGCCCCAAATAATATCTATAGCATCCCCCCAGTATAAAATATTTATAGCCCCAAATAATATATATATAGCATCCCCCCAGTATAAAACAATTATAGCCCCAAATAATATCTATAGCATCCCCCCAGTATAAAATAATTATAGCCCCAAATAATATCTATAGCATCCCCCCAGTATAAAATAATTATAGCCCCAAATAATATCTATAGCATCCCCCCCCAGTATAAAATAATTATAGCCCCAAATAATATCTATAGCATCCCCCCCAGTATAAAATAATTATAGCCCCAAATAATATCTATAGCATCCCCCCCAGTATAAAATAATTAGAGCCCCAAATAATATCTATAGCATCCCCCCAGTATAAAATAATTATAGCCCCAAATAATATATATAGCACCCCCCCAGTATAAAATAATTATAGCCCCAAATAATATATATAGCATCCCCTCAGTATAAAAAAATTATAGCCCCAAATAATATCTATAGCACCCCCCCCAGTATAAAATAATTATAGCCCCAAATAATATCTATAGCATCCCCCCCAGTATAAAATAATTATAGCCCAAAATAATATATATATAGCATCCCCCCCCAGTATAAAATAATTATAGCCCCAAATAATATCTATAGCATCCCCCCCCCAGTATAAAATAATTATAGCCCCAAATAATATATATAGCATCCACCCCAGTATAAAATAATTATAGCCCCAAATAATATCTATAGCATCCCCCCAGTATAAAATAATTATAGCCCCAAATAATATCTATAGCACCCCCCAGTATAAAATAATTATAGCCCCAAATAATATCTATAGCATCCCCCCAGTATAAAATAATTATAGCCCCAAATAATATCTATAGCATCCCCCCCAGTATAAAATGATTATAGCCCCAAATAATATATATATATAGCATCCCCCCAGTATAAAATAATTATAGCCTCAAATAATATCTATAGTTCCCCCCCCAGTATAAAATAATTATAGCCCCAAATAATATCTATAGCACCCCCCCAGTATAAAATAATTATAGCCCCAAATAATATCTATAGCATCACCCCCAGTATAAAATATTTATAGCCCCAAATAATATATATATAGCATCCCCCCAGTATAAAACAATTATAGCCCCAAATAATATCTATAGCATCCCCCCCAGTATAAAATATTTATAGCCCCAAATAATATATATATAGCATCCCCCCAGTATAAAACAATTATAGCCCCAAATAATATCTATAGCATCCCCCCAGTATAAAATAATTATAGCCCCAAATAATATCTATAGCATCCCCCCAGTATAAAATAATTATAGCCCCAAATAATATCTATAGCCTCCCCCACCAGTATAAAATAATTATAGCCCCAAATAATATCTATAGCATACCCCCCCAGTATAAAATATTTATAGCCCCAAATAATATATATATAGCATCCCCCCCAGTATAAAATAATTATAGCCCCAAATAATATCTATAGCATCCCCCCCAGTATAAAATAATTATAGCCCCAAATAATATCTATAGCACCCCCCCCCCAGTATAAAATAATTATAGCCCCAAATAATATCTATAGCATCCCCCCCAGTATAAAATAATTATAGCCCCAAATTATATATATAGCATCCCCCCCAGTATAAAATAATTATAGCCCCAAATAATATCTATAGCATCCCCCCCAGTATAAAATAATTATAGCCCCAAATAATATCTATAGCATCCCCCCCCAGTATAAAATAATTATAGCCCCAAATAATATCTATAGCATCCCCCCCAGTATAAAATAATTATAGCCCCAAATAATATCTATAGCATCCCCCAGTATAAAATAATTATAGCCCCAAATAATATCTATAGCACCCCCCCCCAGTATAAAATAATTATAGCCCCAAATAATATCTATAGCATCCCCCCAGTATAAAATAATTATAGCCCCAAATAATATCTATAGCATCCCCCCCAGTGTAAAATAATTATAGCCCCAAATAATATCTATAGCATCCCCCCCAGTGTAAAATAATTATAGCCCCAAATAATATCTATAGCATCCCCCCCAGTATAAAATAATTATAGCCCCAAATAATATCTATAGCATCCCCCCCAGTATAAAATATTTATAGCCCCAAATAATATATATATAGCATCCCCCCCAGTATAAAATAATTATAGCCCCAAATAATATCTATAGCATCCCCCCCAGTATAAAATAATTATAGCCCCAAATAATATCTATAGCATCCCACCCAGTATAAAATAATTATAGCCCCAAATAATATCTATAGCACCCCCCCCCAGTATAAAATAATTATAGCCCCAAATAATATATATAGCATCCCCCCAGTATAAAATAATTATAGCCCCAAATAATATCTATAGCATCCCCCCCCCAGTATAAAATAATTATAGCCCCAAATAATATCTATAGCATCCCCCCCAGTATAAAATAATTATAGCCCCAAATAATATCTATAGCACCCCCCCCAGTATAAAATATTTATAGCCCCAAATAATATATATATAGCATCCCCCCAGTATAAAATAATTATAGCCCCAAATAATATATATATAGCATCCCCCCAGTATAAAATAATTATAGCCCCAAATAATATCTATAGCATCCCCCCCCCCAGTATAAAATAATTATAGCCCCAAATAATATATATAGCATCCACCCCAGTATAAAATAATTATAGCCCCAAATAATATCTATAGCATCCCCCCCCAGTATAAAATTATTATAGCCCCAAATATTATCTATAGCATCCCCCCCAGTATAAAATGATTATAGCCCCAAATAATATATATATATAGCATCCCCCCAGTATAAAATAATTATAGCCCCAAATAATATCTATAGCATCCCCCCCAGTATAAAATAATTATAGCCCCAAATAATATCTATAGCATCCCCCAGTATAAAATAATTATGGCCCCAAATAATATCTATAGCACCCCCCCCCCAGTATAAAATAATTATAGCCCCAAATAATATCTATAGCATCCCCCCAGTATAAAATAATTATAGCCCCAAATAATATCTATAGCATCCCCCCCAGTGTAAAATAATTATAGCCCCAAATAATATCTATAGCATCGCCCCCAGTATAAAATATTTATAGCCCCAAATAGTATATATATAGCATCCCTCCCAGTATAAAATAATTATAGCCCCAAATAACATCTATAGCATCCCCCCCAGTATAAAATAATTATAGCCCCAAATAATATCTATAGCACCCCCCCCCAGTATAAAATAATTAGAGCCCCAAATAATATCTATAGCATCCCCCCAGTATAAAATAATTATAGCCCCAAATAATATATATAGCACCCCCCCCAGTATAAAATAATTATAGCCCCAAATAGTATATATAGCATCCACCCCAGTATAAAATAATTATAGCCCCAAATAATATCTATAGCATCCCCCCCCAGTATTAAATAATTGTAGCCCCAAATATTATCTATAGCATCCCCCCCAGTATAAAATGATTATAGCCCCAAATAATATATATATATATATATATATATAGCATCCCCCCAGTATAAAATAATTATAGCCCCAAATAATATCTATAGCATCCCCCCCCCAGTATAAAATAATTATAGCCCCAAATAATATCTATAGCATCCCCCCAGTATAAAATAATTATAGCCCCAAATAATATCTATAGCATCCCCCCAGTATAAAATAATTATAGCCCCAAATAATATCTATAGCACCCCCCCAGTATAAAATAATTATAGCCCCAAATAATATCTATAGCATCCCCCCCAGTATAAAATAATTATAGCCCCAAATAATATCTATAGCATCCCCCCCAGTATAAAATAATTATAGCCCCAAATAATATCTATAGCATCCCCCCCCAGTATAAAATAATTATAGCCCCAAATAATATCTATAGCATCCCCCCCAGTATAAAATATTTATAGCCCCAAATAATATATATATAGCATCCCCCCAGTATAAAATAATTATAGCCTCAAATAATATCTATAGTTCCCCCCCCCAGTATAAAATAATTATAGCCCCAAATAATATCTATAGCACCCCCCCCAGTATAAAATAATTATAGCCCCAAATATTATCTATAGCATCCCCCCCAGTATAAAATAATTATAGCCCCAAATAATATCTATAGCATCCCCCCCAGTATAAAATATTTATAGCCCCAAATAATATATATATAGCATCCCCCCGGTATAAAACAATCATAGCCCCAAATAATATCTATAGCATCCCCCCAGTATAAAATAATTATAGCCCCAAATAATATCTATAGCATCCCCCCCCAGTATAAAATAATTATAGCCGAAAATAATATCTATAGCATCCCCCCCCAGTATAAAATATTTATAGCCCCAAATAATATATATATAGCATCCCCCCCAGTATAAAATAATTATAGCCCCAAATAATATCTATAGCATCCCCCCCAGTATAAAATAATTATAGCCCCAAATAATATATATATATAGCATCCCCCCAGTATAAAATAATTATAGCCTCAAATAATATCTATAGTTCCCCCCCCAGTATAAAATAATTATAGCCCCAAATAATATCTATAGCACCCCCCCAGTATAAAATAATTATAGCCCCAAATAATATCTATAGCATCTCCCCCAGTATAAAATAATTATAGCCCCAAATAATATCTATAGCACCCCCCCCCCAGTATAAAATAATTATAGCCCCAAATAATATCTATAGCATCCCCCCCAGTATAAAATATTTATAGCCCCAAATAATATATATAGCATCCCCCCAGTATAAAATAATTATAGCCCCAAATAATATCTATAGCATCCCCCCAGTATAAAATAATTATAGCCCCAAATAATATCTATAGCATCCCCCCCAGTATAAAATAATTATAGCCGAAAATAATATCTATAGCATCCCCCCCAGTATAAAATATTTATAGCCCCAAATAATATATATATAGCATCCCCCCCAGTATAAAATAATTATAGCCCCAAATAATATCTATAGCATCCCCCCCAGTATAAAATATTTATAGCCCCAAATAATATATATATAGCATCCCCCCGGTATAAAACAATTATAGCCCCAAATAATATCTATAGCATCCCCCCCCCAGTATAAAATAATTATAGCCCCAAATTATATATATAGCATCCCCCCAGTATAAAATAATTATAGCCCCAAATTATATATATAGCATCCCCCCCCAGTATAAAATAATTATAGCCCCAAATAATATCTATAGCATCCCCCCCCAGTATAAAATAATTATAGCCCCAAATTATATATATAGCATCCCCCCCCAGTATAAAATAATTATAGCCCCAAATAATATATATATAGCATCCCCCCCCAGTATAAAATATTTATAGCCCCAAATAATATTTATAGCACCCCCAGTATAAAATAATTATAGCCCCAAATAATATCTATAGCATCCCCCCCAGTATAAAATAATTATAGCCCCAAATAATATCTATAGCATCCCCCCCAGTATAAAATAATTATAGCCCCAAATAATATCTATAGCATCCCCCCCCCAGTATAAAATAATTATAGCCCCAAATAATATCTATAGCATCCCCCCCAGTATAAAATAATTATAGCCCCAAATAATATCTATAGCATCCCCCCCAGTATAAAATAATTATAGCCCCAAATAATATCTATAGCATCCCCCCCAGTATAAAATACTTATAGCCCCAAATAATATCTATAGCATCGCCCCCAGTATAAAATATTTATAGCCCCAAATAATATCTATAGCATCGCCCCCAGTATAAAATAATTATAGCCCCAAATAATATCTATAGCATCCCCCCCAGTATAAAATAATTATAGCCCCAAATAATATCTATAGCACCCCCCCCCCCAGTATAAAATAATTATAGCCCCAAATAATATCTATAGCATCCCCCCCCAGTATAAAATAATTATAGACCCAAATAATATCTATAGCATCCCCCCCCCAGTATAAAATAATTATAGCCCCAAATAATATCTATAGTATCCCCCCCCAGTATAAAATAATTATAGCCCCAAATAATATATATATAGCATCCCCCCCAGTATAAAATATTTATAGCCCCAAATAATATATATATAGCATCCCCCCCAGTATAAAATAATTATAGCCCCAAATAATATCTATAGCACCCCCCCAGTATAAAATAATTATAGCCCCAAATAATATATATAGCATCCCCCTAGTATAAAATAATTATAGCCCCAAGTAATATCTATAGCATCCCCCCCCAGTATAAAATAATTATAGCCCCAAATAATATCTATAGCATCCCCCCCAGTATAAAATAATTATAGCCCCAAATAATATCTATAGCACCCCCCCCAGTATAAAATAATTATAGCCCCAAATAATATCTATAGCATCCCCCCCAGTATAAAATAATTATAGCCCCAAATAATATCTATAGCATCCCCCCCCAGTATAAAATAATTATAGCCCCAAATTACATATATAGCACCCCCCCCAGTATAAAATAATTATAGCCCCAAATAATATCTATAGCATCCCCCCCAGTATAAAATAATTATAGCCCCAAATAATATCTATAGCACCCCCCCCAGTATAAAATAATTATAGCCCCAAATAATATCTATAGCTTCCCCCCCAGTATAAAATATTTATAGCCCCAAATAATATATATATAGCATCCCCCCCAGTATAAAATAATTATAGCCCCAAATAATATCTATAGCATCCCCCCCAGTATAAAATAATTATAGCCCCAAATAATATCTATAGCATCCCCCCCAGTATAAAATAATTATAGCCCCAAATAATATCTATAGCACCCCCCCCAGTATAAAATAATTATAGCCCCAAATAATATATATAGCATCCCCCCAGTATAAAATAATTATAGCCCCAAATAATATCTATAGCATCCCCCCCCCAGTATAAAATAATTATAGCCCCAAATAATATCTATAGCATCCCCCCCAGTATAAAATAATTATAGCCCCAAATAATATCTATAGCACCCCCCCCAGTATAAAATATTTATAGCCCCAAATAATATATATATAGCATCCCCCCAGTATAAAATAATTATAGCCCCAAATAATATATATATAGCATCCCCCCCAGTATAAAATAATTATAGCCCCAAATAATATCTATAGCATCCCCCCCCAGTATAAAATAATTATAGCCCCAAATAATATATATAGCATCCACCCCAGTATAAAATAATTATAGCCCCAAATAATATCTATAGCATCCCCCCCCCAGTATAAAATTATTATAGCCCCAAATATTATCTATAGCATCCCCCCCAGTATAAAATGATTATAGCCCCAAATAATATATATATATAGCATCCCCCCAGTATAAAATAATTATAGCCCCAAATAATATCTATAGCATCCCCCCCAGTATAAAATAATTATAGCCCCAAATAATATCTATAGCATCCCCCCAGTATAAAATAATTATAGCCCCAAATAATATATATAGCATCCACCCCAGTATAAAATAATTATAGCCCCAAATAATATCTATAGCATCCCCCCCCCAGTATAAAATTATTATAGCCCCAAATATTATCTATAGCATCCCCCCCAGTATAAAATGATTATAGCCCCAAATAATATATATATATAGCATCCCCCCAGTATAAAATAATTATAGCCCCAAATAATATCTATAGCATCCCCCCCAGTATAAAATAATTATAGCCCCAAATAATATCTATAGCATCCCCCCAGTATAAAATAATTATAGCCCCAAATAATATCTATAGCATCCCCCCAGTATAAAATAATTATAGCCCCAAATAATATCTATAGCATCCCCCCCAGTATAAAATAATTATAGCCCCAAATAATATCTATAGCATCCCCCCCAGTATAAAATGATTATAGCCCCAAATAATATATATAGCATCCCCCCAGTATAAAATAATTATAGCCCCAAATAATATCTATAGCATCCCCCCCAGTACAAAATGATTATAGCCCCAAATAATATATATATATAGCATCCCCCCAGTATAAAATAATTATAGCCCCAAATAATATATATATATAGCATCCCCCCAGTATAAAATAATTATAGCCCCAAATAATATCTATAGCATACCCCCCAGTATAAAATAATTATAGCCCCAAATAATATCTATAGCATCCCCCCAGTATAAAATAATTATAGCCCCAAATAATATCTATAGCATCCCCCCCAGTATAAAATAATTAGAGCCCCAAATAATATCTATAGCATCCCCCCAGTATAAAATAATTATAGCCCCAAATAATATATATAGCACCCCCCCCAGTATAAAATAATTATAGCCCCAAATAATATATATAGCATCCACCCCAGTATAAAATAATTATAGCCCCAAATAATATCTATAGCATCCCCCCCCAGTATAAAATGATTATAGCCCCAAATAATATATATATATATATATATATATATATATATATATATATATAGCATCCCCCCAGTATAAAATAATTATAGCCCCAAATAATATCTATAGCATCCCCCCCCAGTATAAAATAATTATAGCCCCAAATAATATCTATAGCATCCCCCCAGTATAAAATAATTATAGCCCCAAATAATATCTATAGCATCCCCCCAGTATAAAATAATTATAGCCCCAAATAATATCTATAGCACCCCCCCAGTATAAAATAATTATAGCCCCAAATAATATCTATAGCATCCCCCCCAGTATAAAATAATTATAGCCCCAAATAATATCTATAGCATCCCCCCCAGTATAAAATAATTATAGCCCCAAATAATATCTATAGCATCCCCCCCCCAGTATAAAATAATTATAGCCCCAAATAATATCTATAGCATCCCCCCCAGTATAAAATATTTATAGCCCCAAATAATATATATATAGCATCCCCCCAGTATAAAATAATTATAGCCTCAAATAATATCTATAGTTCCCCCCCCAGTATAAAATAATTATAGCCCCAAATAATATCTATAGCACCCCCCCCCAGTATAAAATAATTATAGCCCCAAATAATATCTATAGCATCCCCCCCAGTATAAAATAATTATAGCCCCAAATAATATCTATAGCATCCCCCCCCCAGTATAAAATAATTATAGCCCCAAATAATATCTATAGCATCCCCCCCCAGTATAAAATAATTATAGCCCCAAATAATATCTATAGCATCCCCCCCCAGTATAAAATAATTATAGCCCCAAATAATATCTATAGCATCCCCCCCAGTATAAAATAATTATAGCCCCAAATAATATCTATAGCATCCCCCCCAGTATAAAATACTTATAGCCCCAAATAATATCTATAGTATCCCCCCCCAGTATAAAATAATTATAGCCCCAAATAATATATATATAGCATCCCCCCCAGTATAAAATATTTATAGCCCCAAATAATATATATATAGCATCCCCCCCAGTATAAAATAATTATAGCCCCAAATAATATCTATAGCACCCCACCCAGTATAAAATAATTATAGCCCCAAATAATATATATAGCATCCCCCTAGTATAAAATAATTATAGCCCCAAGTAATATCTATAGCATCCCCCCCCAGTATAAAATAATTATAGCCCCAAATAATATCTATAGCATCCTTCCCAGTATAAAATAATTATAGCCCCAAATAATATCTATAGCATCCCCCCCAGTATAAAATAATTATAGCCCCAAATAATATCTATAGCACCCCCCCCAGTATAAAATAATTATAGCCCCAAATAATATCTATAGCATCCCCCCCCAGTATAAAATAATTATAGCCCCAAATAATATCTATAGCATCCCCCCCCAGTATAAAATAATTATAGCCCCAAATTACATATATAGCACCCCCCCCAGTATAAAATAATTATAGCCCCAAATAATATATATATAGCATCCCCCCCAGTATAAAATATTTATAGCCCCAAATAATATTTATAGCACCCCCCAGTATAAAATAATTATAGCCCCAAATAATATCTATAGCATCCCCCCCAGTATAAAATAATTATAGCCCCAAATAATATCTATAGCATCCCCCCCAGTATAAAATAATTATAGCCCCAAATTATATATATAGCATCCCCCCCCAGTATAAAATAATTATAGCCCCAAATAATATCTATAGCATCCCCCCCAGTATAAAATAATTATAGCCCCAAATAATATCTATAGCACCCCCCCAGTATAAAATAATTATAGCCCCAAATAATATCTATAGCACCCCCCCCAGTATAAAATAATTAGAGCCCCAAATAATATCTATAGCATCCCCCCCAGTATAAAATAATTATAGCCCAAAATAATATATATATAGCATCCCCCCCAGTATAAAATAATTATAGCCCCAAATAATATCTATAGCATCGCCCCCAGTATAAAATAATTATAGCCCCAAATAATATCTATAGCATCCCCCCAGTATAAAATAATTATAGCCCCAAATAATATCTATAGCATCCCCCCAGTATAAAATAATTATAGCCCCAAATAATATCTATAGCATCCCCCCCAGTATAAAATAATTATAGCCCCAAATAATATCTATAGCATCCCCCCCAGTACAAAATGATTATAGCCCCAAATAATATATATATATAGCATCCCCCCAGTATAAAATAATTATAGCCCCAAATAATATATATATATAGCATCCCCCCAGTATAAAATAATTATAGCCCCAAATAATATCTATAGCATACCCCCCAGTATAAAATAATTATAGCCCCAAATAATATCTATAGCATCCCCCCAGTATAAAATAATTATAGCCCCAAATAATATCTATAGCATCCCCCCCAGTATAAAATAATTAGAGCCCCAAATAATATCTATAGCATCCCCCCAGTATAAAATAATTATAGCCCCAAATAATATATATAGCACCCCCCCCAGTATAAAATAATTATAGCCCCAAATAATATATATAGCATCCACCCCAGTATAAAATAATTATAGCCCCAAATAATATCTATAGCATCCCCCCCCAGTATTAAATAATTGTAGCCCCAAATATTATCTATAGCATCCCCCCCAGTATAAAATGATTATAGCCCCAAATAATATATATATATATATATATATATAGCATCCCCCCAGTATAAAATAATTATAGCCCCAAATAATATCTATAGCATCCCCCCCCCCAGTATAAAATAATTATAGCCCCAAATAATATCTATAGCATCCCCCCAGTATAAAATAATTATAGCCCCAAATAATATCTATAGCATCCCCCCAGTATAAAATAATTATAGCCCCAAATAATATCTATAGCACCCCCCCAGTATAAAATAATTATAGCCCCAAATAATATCTATAGCACCCCCCCCCAGTATAAAATAATTATAGCCCCAAATAATATCTATAGCATCCCCCCCAGTATAAAATAATTATAGCCCCAAATAATATCTATAGCATCCCCCCCAGTATAAAATAATTATAGCCCCAAATAATATCTATAGCATCCCCCCAGTATAAAATAATTATAGCCCCAAATAATATATATAGCACCCCCCCAGTATAAAATAATTATAGCCTCAAATAATATCTATAGTTCCCCCCCCAGTATAAAATAATTATAGCCCCAAATAATATCTATAGCACCCCCCCCCCAGTATAAAATAATTATAGCCCCAAATAATATCTATAGCATCCCCCCCAGTATAAAATAATTATAGCCCCAAATAATATCTATAGCATCCCCCCCAGTATAAAATATTTATAGCCCCAAATAATATATATATAGCATCCCCCGGTATAAAACAATCATAGCCCCAAATAATATCTATAGCATCCCCCCAGTATAAAATAATTATAGCCCCAAATAATATCTATAGCATCCCCCCCCAGTATAAAATAATTATAGCCGAAAATAATATCTATAGCATCCCCCCCCAGTATAAAATATTTATAGCCCCAAATAATATATATATAGCATCCCCCCCAGTATAAAATAATTATAGCCCCAAATAATATCTATAGCATCCCCCCCAGTATAAAATAATTATAGCCCCAAATAATATATATAAATAGCATCCCCCCAGTATAAAATAATTATAGCCTCAAATAATATCTATAGTTCCCCCCCCAGTATAAAATAATTATAGCCCCAAATAATATCTATAGCACCCCCCCCAGTATAAAATAATTATAGCCCCAAATAATATCTATAGCATCTCCCCCAGTATAAAATAATTATAGCCCCAAATAATATCTATAGCACCCCCCCCCAGTATAAAATAATTATAGCCCCAAATAATATCTATAGCATCCCCCCCAGTATAAAATATTTATAGCCCCAAATAATATATATATAGCATCCCCCCGGTATAAAACAATTATAGCCCCAAATAATATCTATAGCATCCCCCCAGTATAAAATAATTATAGCCCCAAATAATATCTATAGCATCCCCCCCCAGTATAAAATAATTATAGCCGAAAATAATATCTATAGCATCCCCCCCAGTATAAAATATTTATAGCCCCAAATAATATATATATAGCATCCCCCCCAGTATAAAATAATTATAGCCCCAAATAATATCTATAGCATCCCCCCCAGTATAAAATAATTATAGCCCCAAATTATATATATAGCATCCCCCCCCCAGTATAAAATAATTATAGCCCCAAATAATATCTATAGCATCCCCCCCCAGTATAAAATAATTATAGCCCCAAATAATATCTATAGCACCCCCCCCCAGTATAAAATAATTATAGCCCCAAATAATATCTATAGCATCCCCCCCCAGTATAAAATAATTATAGCCCCAAATAATATATATAGCATCCACCCCAGTATAAAATAATTATAGCCCCAAATAATATCTATAGCATCCCCCCCTCAGTATAAAATTATTATAGCCCCAAATATTATCTATAGCATCCCCCCCAGTATAAAATAATTATAGCCCCAAATAATATCTATAGCATCCCCCCCAGTATAAAATAATTATAGCCCCAAATAATATCTATAGCATCCCCCAGTATAAAATAATTATGGCCCCAAATAATATCTATAGCACCCCCCACCCAGTATAAAATAATTATAGCCCCAAATAATATCTATAGCATCCCCCCAGTATAAAATAATTATAGCCCCAAATAATATCTATAGCATCCCCCCCAGTGTAAAATAATTATAGCCCCAAATAATATCTATAGCATCGCCCCCAGTATAAAATATTTATAGCCCCAAATAGTATATATATAGCATCCCTCCCAGTATAAAATAATTATAGCCCCAAATAACATCTATAGCATCCCCCCCAGTATAAAATAATTATAGCCCCAAATAATATCTATAGCACC
Source organism: Engystomops pustulosus (assembly GCF_040894005.1). Lineage (NCBI taxonomy): Eukaryota > Metazoa > Chordata > Amphibia > Anura > Leptodactylidae > Engystomops > Engystomops pustulosus. Next base: position 32,348 of record NC_092419.1, read on the forward strand.
CCCCCCAGTATAAAATAATTATAGCCCCAAATAATATCTATAGCATCCCCCCAGTATAAAATAATTATAGCCCCAAATAATATATATAGCACCCCCCCCAGTATAAAATAATTATAGCCCCAAATAATATCTATAGCATCCCCCCAGTATAAAATAATTATAGCCCCAAATAATATCTATAGCATCCCCCCCCAGTATTAAATAATTGTAGCCCCAAATATTATCTATAGCATCCCCCCCAGTATAAAATGATTATAGCCCCAAATAATATATATATATATATATATATATATATATATATATAGCATCCCCCCAGTATAAAATAATTATAGCCCCAAATAATATCTATAGCATCCCCCCCCCAGTATAAAATAATTATAGCCCCAAATAATATCTATAGCATCCCCCCAGTATAAAATAATTATAGCCCCAAATAATATCTATAGCATCCCCCCAGTATAAAATAATTATAGCCCCAAATAATATCTATAGCATCCCCCCCAGTATAAAATAATTATAGCCCCAAATAATATCTATAGCATCCCCCCCAGTATAAAATAATTATAGCCCCAAATAATATCTATAGCATCCCCCCCCAGTATAAAATAATTATAGCCCCAAATAATATCTATAGCATCCCCCCCAGTATAAAATATTTATAGCCCCAAATAATATATATATAGCATCCCCCCAGTATAAAATAATTATAGCCTCAAATAATATCTATAGTTCCCCCCCCCAGTATAAAATAATTATAGCCCCAAATAATATCTATAGCACCCCCCCCCCAGTATAAAATAATTATAGCCCCAAATAATATCTATAGCATCCCCCCCAGTATAAAATAATTATAGCCCCAAATAATATCTATAGCATCCCCCCCAGTATAAAATATTTATAGCCCCAAATAATATATATATAGCATCCCCCCGGTATAAAACAATCATAGCCCCAAATAATATCTATAGCATCCCCCCAGTATAAAATAATTATAGCCCCAAATAATATCTATAGCATCCCCCCCCAGTATAAAATAATTATAGCCGAAAATAATATCTATAGCATCCCCCCCCAGTATAAAATATTTATAGCCCCAAATAATATATATATAGCATCCCCCCCAGTATAAAATAATTATAGCCCCAAATAATATCTATAGCATCCCCCCCAGTATAAAATAATTATAGCCCCAAATAATATATATATATAGCATCCCCCCAGTATAAAATAATTATAGCCTCAAATAATATCTATAGTTCCCCCCCCAGTATAAAATAATTATAGCCCCAAATAATATCTATAGCACCCCCCCAGTATAAAATAATTATAGCCCCAAATAATATCTATAGCATCTCCCCCAGTATAAAATAATTATAGCCCCAAATAATATCTATAGCACCCCCCCCCAGTATAAAATAATTATAGCCCCAAATAATATCTATAGCATCCCCCCAGTATAAAATAATTATAGCCCCAAATAATATCTATAGCACCCCCCCCCAGTATAAAATAATTATAGCCCCAAATAATATCTATAGCATCCCCCCAGTATAAAATAATTATAGCCCCAAATAATATCTATAGCATCCCCCCCAGTATAAAATAATTATAGCCCCAAATAATATCTATAGCATCCCCCCCAGTACAAAATGACTATAGCCCCAAATAATATATATATATATAGCATCCCCCCAGTATAAAATAATTATAGCCCCAAATAATATCTATAGCATCCCCCCAGTATAAAATAATTATAGCCCCAAATAATATCTATAGCATCCCCCCCAGTATAAAATAATTATAGCCCCAAATAATATCTATAGCATCCACCCCAGTATAAAATAATTATAGCCCCAAATAATATCTATAGCATCCCCCCCAGTATAAAATAATTATAGCCCCAAATAATATCTATAGCACCCCCCCAGTATAAAATAATTATAGCCCCAAATAATATCTATAGCATCCCCCCCAGTATAAAATAATTAAAGCCCCAAATAATATCTATAGCATCCCCCCCAGTATAAAATAATTATAGCCCCAAATAATATCTATAGCATCCCCCCCAGTATAAAATATTTATAGCCCCAAATAATATATATATAGCATCCCCCCCAGTATAAAATAATTATAGCCCCAAATAATATCTATAGCATCCCCCCAGTATAAAATAATTATAGCCCCAAATAATATCTATAGCATCCCCCCCCAGTATAAAATAATTATAGCCCCAAATAATATCTATAGCATCCCCCCCAATACAAAATAATTATAGCCCCAAATAATATATATATAGCATCCCCCCCAGTATAAAATAATTATAGCCCCAAATAATATCTATAGCATCCCCCCCAGTACAAAATAATTATAGCCCCAAATAATATATATATAGCATCCCCCCCAGTATAAAATAATTATAGCCCCAAATAATATCTATAGCATCCCCCCCAGTATAAAATATTTATAGCCCCAAATAATATATATATAGCATCCCCCCCAGTATAAAATAATTATAGCCCCAAATAATATCTATAGCATCCCCCCCCAGTATAAAATAATTATAGCCCCAAATAATATCTATAGCACCCCCCCCATTATAAAACAATTATAGCCCCAAATAATTTATATATAGCTTCCCCCCCCAGTATAAAATAATTATAGCACCCCCCCAGTATAAAATAATTATAGCCCCAAATAATATCTATAGCATCCCCCCCCCCAGTATAAAATAATTGTAGCCCCAAATATTATCTATAGCATCCCCCCAGTATAAAATGATTATAGCCCCAAATAATATATATATATATATATATAGCATCCCCCCAGTATAAAATAATTATAGCCCCAAATAATATCTATAGCATCCCCCCAGTATAAAATAATTATAGCCCCAAATAATATCTATAGCATCCCCCCCCAGTATAAAATAATTATAGCCCCAAATAATATCTATAGCATCCCCCCCAGTACAAAATAATTATAGCCCCAAATAATATATATATAGCATCCCCCCCAGTATAAAATAATTATAGCCCCAAATAATATCTATAGCACCCCCCAGTATAAAATAATTATAGCCCCAAATAATATCTATAGCACCCCCCCCCCAGTATAAAATAATTATAGCCCCAAGTAATATCTATAGCATCCCCCCCAGTATAAAATAATTATAGCCCCAAATAATATCTATAGCATCCCCCCCCAGTATAAAATAATTATAGCCCCAAATAATATATATATAGCATCCCCCCCAGTATAAAATATTTATAGCCCCAAATAATATCTATAGCATCCCCCCCAGTATAAAATAATTATAGCCCCAAATAATATCTATAGCATCCCCCCCAGTATAAAATAATTATAGCCCCAAATAATATCTATAGCATCCCCCCCAGTATAAAATAATTATAGCCCCAAATAATATCTATAGCATCCCCCCCCAGTATAAAATAATTATAGCCCCAAATAATATCTATTTCATCCCCCCCAGTATAAAATATTTATAGCCCCAAATAATATATATATAGCATCCCCCCAGTATAAAATAATTATAGCCCCAAATAATATCTATAGCATCCCCCCCAGTGTAAAATAATTATAGCCCCAAATAATATCTATAGCATCCCCCCCAGTATAAAATAATTATAGCCCCAAATTATATATATAGCATCCCCCCCAGTATAAAATAATTATAGCCCCAAATAATATCTATAGCATCCCCCCCAGTATAAAATAATTATAGCCCCAAATAATATCTATAGCACCCCCCCCAGTATAAAATATTTATAGCCCCAAATAATTTATATATAGCATCCCCCCCAGTATAAAATAATTATAGCCCCAAATAATATGTTTAGCATCCCCCAAGTATCAAATAATTATAGCCCCAAATAATATATATAGCATCCACCCCAGTATAAAATAATTATAGCCCCAAATAATATCTATAGCATCCCCCCCAGTATAAAATAATTGTAGCCCCAAATATTATCTATAGCATCCCCCCAGTATAAAATGATTATAGCCCCAAATAATATATATATATATATATATATAGCATCCCCCCAGTATAAAATAATTATAGCCCCAAATAATATCTATAGCATCCCCCCCCAGTATAAAATAATTATAGCCCCAAATAATATCTATAGCATCCCCCCCTCAGTATAAAATTATTATAGCCCCAAATATTATCTATAGCATCCCCCCCAGTATAAAATAATTATAGCCCCAAATAATATCTATAGCATCCCCCCCAGTATAAAATAATTATAGCCCCAAATAATATCTATAGCATCCCCCAGTATAAAATAATTATGGCCCCAAATAATATCTATAGCACCCCCCACCCAGTATAAAATAATTATAGCCCCAAATAATATCTATAGCATCCCCCCAGTATAAAATAATTATAGCCCCAAATAATATCTATAGCATCCCCCCCAGTGTAAAATAATTATAGCCCCAAATAATATCTATAGCATCGCCCCCAGTATAAAATATTTATAGCCCCAAATAGTATATATATAGCATCCCTCCCAGTATAAAATAATTATAGCCCCAAATAACATCTATAGCATCCCCCCCAGTATAAAATAATTATAGCCCCAAATAATATCTATAGCACCCCCCCCAGTATAAAATAATTATAGCCCCAAATAATATCTATAGCATCCCCCCAGTATAAAATAATTATAGCCCCAAATAATATATATAGCACCCCCCCCAGTATAAAATAATTAGAGCCCCAAATAATATCTATAGCATCCCCCCAGTATAAAATAATTATAGCCCCAAATAATATATATAGCACCCCCCCAGTATAAAATAATTATAGCCCCAAATAATATATATAGCATCCACCCCAGTATAAAATAATTATAGCCCCAAATAATATCTATAGCATCCCCCCCCAGTATTAAATAATTGTAGCCCCAAATATTATCTATAGCATCCCCCCCAGTATAAAATGATTATAGCCCCAAATAATATATATATATATATATATATATATATATATATATATAGCATCCCCCCAGTATAAAATAATTATAGCCCCAAATAATATCTATAGCATCCCCCCCCCAGTATAAAATAATTATAGCCCCAAATAATATCTATAGCATCCCCCCAGTATAAAATAATTATAGCCCCAAATAATATCTATAGCATCCCCCCAGTATAAAATAATTATAGCCCCAAATAATATCTATAGCATCCCCCCCAGTATAAAATAATTATAGCCCCAAATAATATCTATAGCATCCCCCCCAGTATAAAATAATTATAGCCCCAAATAATATCTATAGCATCCCCCCCCAGTATAAAATAATTATAGCCCCAAATAATATCTATAGCATCCCCCCCAGTATAAAATATTTATAGCCCCAAATAATATATATATAGCATCCCCCCAGTATAAAATAATTATAGCCTCAAATAATATCTATAGTTCCCCCCCCCAGTATAAAATAATTATAGCCCCAAATAATATCTATAGCACCCCCCCCCCAGTATAAAATAATTATAGCCCCAAATAATATCTATAGCATCCCCCCCAGTATAAAATAATTATAGCCCCAAATAATATCTATAGCATCCCCCCCAGTATAAAATATTTATAGCCCCAAATAATATATATATAGCATCCCCCCGGTATAAAACAATCATAGCCCCAAATAATATCTATAGCATCCCCCCAGTATAAAATAATTATAGCCCCAAATAATATCTATAGCATCCCCCCCCAGTATAAAATAATTATAGCCGAAAATAATATCTATAGCATCCCCCCCCAGTATAAAATATTTATAGCCCCAAATAATATATATATAGCATCCCCCCCAGTATAAAATAATTATAGCCCCAAATAATATCTATAGCATCCCCCCCAGTATAAAATAATTATAGCCCCAAATAATATATATATATAGCATCCCCCCAGTATAAAATAATTATAGCCTCAAATAATATCTATAGTTCCCCCCCCAGTATAAAATAATTATAGCCCCAAATAATATCTATAGCACCCCCCCAGTATAAAATAATTATAGCCCCAAATAATATCTATAGCATCTCCCCCAGTATAAAATAATTATAGCCCCAAATAATATCTATAGCACCCCCCCCCAGTATAAAATAATTATAGCCCCAAATAATATCTATAGCATCCCCCCAGTATAAAATAATTATAGCCCCAAATAATATCTATAGCACCCCCCCCCAGTATAAAATAATTATAGCCCCAAATAATATCTATAGCATCCCCCCAGTATAAAATAATTATAGCCCCAAATAATATCTATAGCATCCCCCCCAGTATAAAATAATTATAGCCCCAAATAATATCTATAGCATCCCCCCCAGTACAAAATGACTATAGCCCCAAATAATATATATATATATAGCATCCCCCCAGTATAAAATAATTATAGCCCCAAATAATATCTATAGCATCCCCCCAGTATAAAATAATTATAGCCCCAAATAATATCTATAGCATCCCCCCCAGTATAAAATAATTATAGCCCCAAATAATATCTATAGCATCCACCCCAGTATAAAATAATTATAGCCCCAAATAATATCTATAGCATCCCCCCCAGTATAAAATAATTATAGCCCCAAATAATATCTATAGCACCCCCCCAGTATAAAATAATTATAGCCCCAAATAATATCTATAGCATCCCCCCCAGTATAAAATAATTAAAGCCCCAAATAATATCTATAGCATCCCCCCCAGTATAAAATAATTATAGCCCCAAATAATATCTATAGCATCCCCCCCAGTATAAAATATTTATAGCCCCAAATAATATATATATAGCATCCCCCCCAGTATAAAATAATTATAGCCCCAAATAATATCTATAGCATCCCCCCAGTATAAAATAATTATAGCCCCAAATAATATCTATAGCATCCCCCCCAGTATAAAATAATTAGAGCCCCAAATAATATTTATAGCATCCCCCCAGTATAAAATAATTATAGCCCAAAATAATATATATAGCACCCCCCCAGTATAAAATAATTATAGCCCCAAATAATATATATAGCATCCCCCCCCAGTATAAAATAATTATAGCCCCAAATAATATCTATATCATCCCCCCCCCAGTATAAAATAATTGTAGCCCCAAATATTATCTATAGCATCCCCCCCAGTATAAAATGATTATAGCCCCAAATAATATATATATATATATATAGCATCCCCCCAGTATAAAATAATTATAGCCCCAAATAATATCTATAGCATCCCCCCAGTATAAAATAATTATAGCCCCAAATAATATCTATAGCATCCCCCCCCAGTATAAAATAATTATAGCCCCAAATAATATCTATAGCATCCCCCCCAATACAAAATAATTATAGCCCCAAATAATATATATATAGCATCCCCCCCAGTATAAAATAATTATAGCCCCAAATAATATCTATAGCATCCCCCCCAGTACAAAATAATTATAGCCCCAAATAATATATATATAGCATCCCCCCCAGTATAAAATAATTATAGCCCCAAATAATATCTATAGCATCCCCCCCAGTATAAAATATTTATAGCCCCAAATAATATATATATAGCATCCCCCCCAGTATAAAATAATTATAGCCCCAAATAATATCTATAGCATCCCCCCCCAGTATAAAATAATTATAGCCCCAAATAATATCTATAGCACCCCCCCCATTATAAAACAATTATAGCCCCAAATAATTTATATATAGCTTCCCCCCCCAGTATAAAATAATTATAGCACCCCCCCAGTATAAAATAATTATAGCCCCAAATAATATCTATAGCATCCCCCCCCCCAGTATAAAATAATTGTAGCCCCAAATATTATCTATAGCATCCCCCCAGTATAAAATGATTATAGCCCCAAATAATATATATATATATATATATAGCATCCCCCCAGTATAAAATAATTATAGCCCCAAATAATATCTATAGCATCCCCCCAGTATAAAATAATTATAGCCCCAAATAATATCTATAGCATCCCCCCCCAGTATAAAATAATTATAGCCCCAAATAATATCTATAGCATCCCCCCCAGTACAAAATAATTATAGCCCCAAATAATATATATATAGCATCCCCCCCAGTATAAAATAATTATAGCCCCAAATAATATCTATAGCACCCCCCAGTATAAAATAATTATAGCCCCAAATAATATCTATAGCACCCCCCCCCCAGTATAAAATAATTATAGCCCCAAGTAATATCTATAGCATCCCCCCCAGTATAAAATAATTATAGCCCCAAATAATATCTATAGCATCCCCCCCCAGTATAAAATAATTATAGCCCCAAATAATATATATATAGCATCCCCCCCAGTATAAAATATTTATAGCCCCAAATAATATCTATAGCATCCCCCCCAGTATAAAATAATTATAGCCCCAAATAATATCTATAGCATCCCCCCCAGTATAAAATAATTATAGCCCCAAATAATATCTATAGCATCCCCCCCAGTATAAAATAATTATAGCCCCAAATAATATCTATAGCATCCCCCCCCAGTATAAAATAATTATAGCCCCAAATAATATCTATTTCATCCCCCCCAGTATAAAATATTTATAGCCCCAAATAATATATATATAGCATCCCCCCAGTATAAAATAATTATAGCCCCAAATAATATCTATAGCATCCCCCCCAGTGTAAAATAATTATAGCCCCAAATAATATCTATAGCATCCCCCCCAGTATAAAATAATTATAGCCCCAAATTATATATATAGCATCCCCCCCAGTATAAAATAATTATAGCCCCAAATAATATCTATAGCATCCCCCCCAGTATAAAATAATTATAGCCCCAAATAATATCTATAGCACCCCCCCCAGTATAAAATATTTATAGCCCCAAATAATTTATATATAGCATCCCCCCCAGTATAAAATAATTATAGCCCCAAATAATATGTTTAGCATCCCCCAAGTATCAAATAATTATAGCCCCAAATAATATATATAGCATCCACCCCAGTATAAAATAATTATAGCCCCAAATAATATCTATAGCATCCCCCCCAGTATAAAATAATTGTAGCCCCAAATATTATCTATAGCATCCCCCCAGTATAAAATGATTATAGCCCCAAATAATATATATATATATATATATATAGCATCCCCCCAGTATAAAATAATTATAGCCCCAAATAATATCTATAGCATCCCCCCCCAGTATAAAATAATTATAGCCCCAAATAATATATATATAGCATCCCCCCCAGTATAAAATATTTATAGCCCCAAATAATATCTATAGCATCCCCCCCAGTATAAAATAATTATAGCCCCAAATAATATCTATAGCATCCCCCCCAGTATAAAATAATTATAGCCCCAAATAATATCTATAGCATCCCCCCCAGTATAAAATAATTATAGCCCCAAATAATATCTATAGCATCCCCCCCCAGTATAAAATAATTATAGCCCCAAATAATATCTATAGCATCCCCCCCAGTATAAAATAATTATAGCCCCAAATAATATCTATAGCATCCCCCCCAGTATAAAATATTTATAGCCCCAAATAATATATATATAGCATCCCCCCCAGTATAAAATAATTATAGCCCCAAATAATATCTATAGCATCCCCCCCAGTATAAAATAATTATAGCCCCAAATAATATCTATAGCATCCCCCCCAGTATAAAATAATTATAGCCCCAAATAATATCTATAGCACCCCCCCCCAGTATAAAATAATTATAGCCCCAAATAATATATATAGCATCCCCCCAGTATAAAATAATTATAGCCCCAAATAATATCTATAGCATCCCCCCCCAGTATAAAATAATTATAGCCCCAAATAATATCTATAGCATCCCCCCCAGTATAAAATAATTATAGCCCCAAATAATATCTATAGCACCCCCCCCAGTATAAAATATTTATAGCCCCAAATAATATATATATAGCATCCCCCCAGTATAAAATAATTATAGCCCCAAATAATATATATATAGCATCCCCCCCAGTATAAAATAATTATAGCCCCAAATAATATCTATAGCATCCCCCCCAGTATAAAATAATTATAGCCCCAAATTATATATATAGCATCCCCCCCAGTATAAAATAATTATAGCCCCAAATAATATCTATAGCATCCCCCCCAGTATAAAATAATTATAGCCCCAAATAATATCTATAGCACCCCCCCCAGTATAAAATATTTATAGCCCCAAATAATTTATATATAGCATCCCCCCCCAGTATAAAATAATTATAGCCCCAAATAATATGTTTAGCATCCCCCAAGTATCAAATAATTATAGCCCCAAATAATATATATAGCATCCACCCCAGTATAAAATAATTATAGCCCCAAATAATATCTATAGCATCCCCCCCCCCAGTATAAAATAATTGTAGCCCCAAATATTATCTATAGCATCCCCCCAGTATAAAATGATTATAGCCCCAAATAATATATATATATATATATATATATATAGCATCCCCCCAGTATAAAATAATTATAGCCCCAAATAATATCTATAGCATCCCCCCAGTATAAAATAATTATAGCCCCAAATAATATCTATAGCATCCCCCCCCAGTATAAAATAATTATAGCCCCAAATAATATCTATAGCATCCCCCCCAGTACAAAATAATTATAGCCCCAAATAATATATATATAGCACACCCCCAGTATAAAATAATTATAGCCCCAAATAATATCTATAGCACCCCCCCCAGTATAAAATAATTATAGCCCCAAATAATATCTATAGCATCCCCCCCCAGTATAAAATAATTATAGCCCCAAATAATATATATATAGCATCCCCCCCAGTATAAAATATTTATAGCCCCAAATAATATCTATAGCATCCCCCCCAGTATAAAATAATTATAGCCCCAAATAATATCTATAGCACCCCCCCATTATAAAATAATTATAGCCCCAAATAATTTATATATAGCTTCCCCCCCCAGTATAAAATAATTATAGCACCCCCCCAGTATAAAATAATTATAGCCCCAAACAATATCTATAGCACCCCCCCCAGTATAAAATAATTATAGCCCCAAATAATTTATATATAGCTTCCCCCCCCAGTATAAAATAATTATAGCACCCCCCCAGTATAAAATAATTATAGCCCCAAATAATATCTATAGCATTCCCCCGTATAAAATAATTATAGCCCCAAATAATATCTATAGCATCCCCCCCCAGTATAAAATAATTATAGCCCCAAATAATATATATATAAAGCACCCACCCAGTATAAATAATTATAGCCCCAAATAATATCTATAGCATCCCCCCCAGTATAAAATAATTATAGCCCCAAATAATATCTATAGCACCCCCCCCAGTATAAAATATTTATAGCCCCAAATAATTTATATATAGCATCCCCCCCAGTATAAAATAATTATAGCCCCAAATAATATGTTTAGCATCCCCCAAGTATCAAATAATTATAGCCCCAAATAATATATATAGCATCCACCCCAGTATAAAATAATTATAGCCCCAAATAATATCTATAGCATCCCCCCCAGTATAAAATAATTGTAGCCCCAAATATTATCTATAGCATCCCCCCAGTATAAAATGATTATAGCCCCAAATAATATATATATATATATATATATAGCATCCCCCCAGTATAAAATAATTATAGCCCCAAATAATATCTATAGCATCCCCCCCCAGTATAAAATAATTATAGCCCCAAATAATATATATATAGCATCCCCCCCAGTATAAAATATTTATAGCCCCAAATAATATCTATAGCATCCCCCCCAGTATAAAATAATTATAGCCCCAAATAATATCTATAGCATCCCCCCCAGTATAAAATAATTATAGCCCCAAATAATATCTATAGCATCCCCCCCAGTATAAAATAATTATAGCCCCAAATAATATCTATAGCATCCCCCCCCAGTATAAAATAATTATAGCCCCAAATAATATCTATAGCATCCCCCCCAGTATAAAATAATTATAGCCCCAAATAATATCTATAGCATCCCCCCCAGTATAAAATATTTATAGCCCCAAATAATATATATATAGCATCCCCCCCAGTATAAAATAATTATAGCCCCAAATAATATCTATAGCATCCCCCCCAGTATAAAATAATTATAGCCCCAAATAATATCTATAGCATCCCCCCCAGTATAAAATAATTATAGCCCCAAATAATATCTATAGCACCCCCCCCCAGTATAAAATAATTATAGCCCCAAATAATATATATAGCATCCCCCCAGTATAAAATAATTATAGCCCCAAATAATATCTATAGCATCCCCCCCCAGTATAAAATAATTATAGCCCCAAATAATATCTATAGCATCCCCCCCAGTATAAAATAATTATAGCCCCAAATAATATCTATAGCACCCCCCCCAGTATAAAATATTTATAGCCCCAAATAATATATATATAGCATCCCCCCAGTATAAAATAATTATAGCCCCAAATAATATATATATAGCATCCCCCCCAGTATAAAATAATTATAGCCCCAAATAATATCTATAGCATCCCCCCCAGTATAAAATAATTATAGCCCCAAATTATATATATAGCATCCCCCCCAGTATAAAATAATTATAGCCCCAAATAATATCTATAGCATCCCCCCCAGTATAAAATAATTATAGCCCCAAATAATATCTATAGCACCCCCCCCAGTATAAAATATTTATAGCCCCAAATAATTTATATATAGCATCCCCCCCCAGTATAAAATAATTATAGCCCCAAATAATATGTTTAGCATCCCCCAAGTATCAAATAATTATAGCCCCAAATAATATATATAGCATCCACCCCAGTATAAAATAATTATAGCCCCAAATAATATCTATAGCATCCCCCCCCCCAGTATAAAATAATTGTAGCCCCAAATATTATCTATAGCATCCCCCCAGTATAAAATGATTATAGCCCCAAATAATATATATATATATATATATATATATAGCATCCCCCCAGTATAAAATAATTATAGCCCCAAATAATATCTATAGCATCCCCCCAGTATAAAATAATTATAGCCCCAAATAATATCTATAGCATCCCCCCCCAGTATAAAATAATTATAGCCCCAAATAATATCTATAGCATCCCCCCCAGTACAAAATAATTATAGCCCCAAATAATATATATATAGCACACCCCCAGTATAAAATAATTATAGCCCCAAATAATATCTATAGCACCCCCCCCAGTATAAAATAATTATAGCCCCAAATAATATCTATAGCATCCCCCCCCAGTATAAAATAATTATAGCCCCAAATAATATATATATAGCATCCCCCCCAGTATAAAATATTTATAGCCCCAAATAATATCTATAGCATCCCCCCCAGTATAAAATAATTATAGCCCCAAATAATATCTATAGCACCCCCCCATTATAAAATAATTATAGCCCCAAATAATTTATATATAGCTTCCCCCCCCAGTATAAAATAATTATAGCACCCCCCCAGTATAAAATAATTATAGCCCCAAACAATATCTATAGCACCCCCCCCAGTATAAAATAATTATAGCCCCAAATAATTTATATATAGCTTCCCCCCCCAGTATAAAATAATTATAGCACCCCCCCAGTATAAAATAATTATAGCCCCAAATAATATCTATAGCATTCCCCCGTATAAAATAATTATAGCCCCAAATAATATCTATAGCATCCCCCCCCAGTATAAAATAATTATAGCCCCAAATAATATATATATAAAGCACCCACCCAGTATAAATAATTATAGCCCCAAATAATATCTATAGCATCCCCCCCAGTATAAAATAATTATAGCCCCAAATAATATCTATAGCACCCCCCCCAGTATAAAATAATTATAGCCCCAAATAATATATAAAGCATCCCCCCCAGTATAAAATAATTATAGCCCCAAATAATATATATAGCATCCCCCCCAGTATAAAATAATTATAGCCCCAAATAATATATAAAGCATCCCCCCCCAGTATAAAATAATTATAGCCCCAAATAATATCTATAGCATCCCCCCCCAGTATAAAATAATTATAGCCCCAAATAATATGTTTAGCATCCCCCAAGTATCAAATAATTATAGCCCCAAATAATATATATAGCATCCACCCCAGTATAAAATAATTATAGCCCCAAATAATATCTATAGCATCCCCCCCCCCAGTATAAAATAATTAGAGCCCCAAATAATATCTATAGCATCCCCCCAGTATAAAATAATTATAGCCCCAAATAATATATATAGCACCCCCCCCAGTATAAAATAATTATAGCCCCAAATAATATATATAGCATCCACCCCAGTATAAAATAATTATAGCCCCAAATAATATCTATAGCATCCCCCCCCAGTATTAAATAATTGTAGCCCCAAATATTATCTATAGCATCCCCCCCAGTATAAAATGATTATAGCCCCAAATAATATATATATATATATATATATATATATATATATATATATATATATATATATATATATAGCATCCCCCCAGTATAAAATAATTATAGCCCCAAATAATATCTATAGCATCCCCCCCCCAGTATAAAATAATTATAGCCCCAAATAATATCTATAGCATCCCCCCAGTATAAAATAATTATAGCCCCAAATAATATCTATAGCATCCCCCCAGTATAAAATAATTATAGCCCCAAATAATATCTATAGCATCCCCCCCAGTATAAAATAATTATAGCCCCAAATAATATCTATAGCATCCCCCCCAGTATAAAATAATTATAGCCCCAAATAATATCTATAGCATCCCCCCCCAGTATAAAATAATTATAGCCCCAAATAATATCTATAGCATCCCCCCCAGTATAAAATATTTATAGCCCCAAATAATATATATATAGCATCCCCCCAGTATAAAATAATTATAGCCTCAAATAATATCTATAGTTCCCCCCCCCAGTATAAAATAATTATAGCCCCAAATAATATCTATAGCACCCCCCCCCAGTATAAAATAATTATAGCCCCAAATAATATCTATAGCATCCCCCCCAGTATAAAATAATTATAGCCCCAAATAATATCTATAGCATCCCCCCCAGTATAAAATATTTATAGCCCCAAATAATATATATATAGCATCCCCCCGGTATAAAACAATCATAGCCCCAAATAATATCTATAGCATCCCCCCAGTATAAAATAATTATAGCCCCAAATAATATCTATAGCATCCCCCCCCAGTATAAAATAATTATAGCCGAAAATAATATCTATAGCATCCCCCCCCAGTATAAAATATTTATAGCCCCAAATAATATATATATAGCATCCCCCCCAGTATAAAATAATTATAGCCCCAAATAATATCTATAGCATCCCCCCCAGTATAAAATAATTATAGCCCCAAATAATATATATATATAGCATCCCCCCAGTATAAAATAATTATAGCCTCAAATAATATCTATAGTTCCCCCCCAGTATAAAATAATTATAGCCCCAAATAATATCTATAGCACCCCCCCAGTATAAAATAATTATAGCCCCAAATAATATCTATAGCATCTCCCCCAGTATAAAATAATTATAGCCCCAAATAATATCTATAGCACCCCCCCCCAGTATAAAATAATTATAGCCCCAAATAATATCTATAGCATCCCCCCAGTATAAAATAATTATAGCCCCAAATAATATCTATAGCATCCCCCCCAGTGTAAAATAATTATAGCCCCAAATAATATCTATAGCATCGCCCCCAGTATAAAATATTTATAGCCCCAAATAGTATATATATAGCATCCCTCCCAGTATAAAATAATTATAGCCCCAAATAACATCTATAGCATCCCCCCCAGTATAAAATAATTATAGCCCCAAATAATATCTATAGCACCCCCCCCAGTATAAAATAATTATAGCCCCAAATAATATCTATAGCATCCCCCCAGTATAAAATAATTATAGCCCCAAATAATATATATAGCACCCCCCCCAGTATAAAATAATTATAGCCCCAAATAATATCTATAGCACCCCCCCAGTATAAAATAATTATAGCCCCAAATAATATATATAGCATCCCCCTAGTATAAAATAATTATAGCCCCAAGTAATATCTATAGCATCCCCCCCCAGTATAAAATAATTATAGCCCCAAATAATATCTATAGCATCCCCCCCAGTATAAAATAATTATAGCCCCAAATAATATCTATAGCACCCCCCCCAGTATAAAATAATTATAGCCCCAAATAATATCTATAGCATCCCCCCCAGTATAAAATAATTATAGCCCCAAATAATATCTATAGCATCCCCCCCCAGTATAAAATAATTATAGCCCCAAATTACATATATAGCACCCCCCCCAGTATAAAATAATTATAGCCCCAAATAATATCTATAGCATCCCCCCCAGTATAAAATAATTATAGCCCCAAATAATATCTATAGCACCCCCCCCAGTATAAAATAATTATAGCCCCAAATAATATCTATAGCTTCCCCCCCAGTATAAAATATTTATAGCCCCAAATAATATATATATAGCATCCCCCCCAGTATAAAATAATTATAGCCCCAAATAATATCTATAGCATCCCCCCCAGTATAAAATAATTATAGCCCCAAATAATATCTATAGCATCCCCCCCAGTATAAAATAATTATAGCCCCAAATAATATCTATAGCACCCCCCCCAGTATAAAATAATTATAGCCCCAAATAATATATATAGCATCCCCCCAGTATAAAATAATTATAGCCCCAAATAATATCTATAGCATCCCCCCCCCAGTATAAAATAATTATAGCCCCAAATAATATCTATAGCATCCCCCCCAGTATAAAATAATTATAGCCCCAAATAATATCTATAGCACCCCCCCCAGTATAAAATATTTATAGCCCCAAATAATATATATATAGCATCCCCCCAGTATAAAATAATTATAGCCCCAAATAATATATATATAGCATCCCCCCCAGTATAAAATAATTATAGCCCCAAATAATATCTATAGCATCCCCCCCCAGTATAAAATAATTATAGCCCCAAATAATATATATAGCATCCACCCCAGTATAAAATAATTATAGCCCCAAATAATATCTATAGCATCCCCCCCCCAGTATAAAATTATTATAGCCCCAAATATTATCTATAGCATCCCCCCCAGTATAAAATGATTATAGCCCCAAATAATATATATATATAGCATCCCCCCAGTATAAAATAATTATAGCCCCAAATAATATCTATAGCATCCCCCCCAGTATAAAATAATTATAGCCCCAAATAATATCTATAGCATCCCCCCAGTATAAAATAATTATAGCCCCAAATAATATATATAGCATCCACCCCAGTATAAAATAATTATAGCCCCAAATAATATCTATAGCATCCCCCCCCCAGTATAAAATTATTATAGCCCCAAATATTATCTATAGCATCCCCCCCAGTATAAAATGATTATAGCCCCAAATAATATATATATATAGCATCCCCCCAGTATAAAATAATTATAGCCCCAAATAATATCTATAGCATCCCCCCCAGTATAAAATAATTATAGCCCCAAATAATATCTATAGCATCCCCCCAGTATAAAATAATTATAGCCCCAAATAATATCTATAGCATCCCCCCAGTATAAAATAATTATAGCCCCAAATAATATCTATAGCATCCCCCCCAGTATAAAATAATTATAGCCCCAAATAATATCTATAGCATCCCCCCCAGTATAAAATGATTATAGCCCCAAATAATATATATAGCATCCCCCCAGTATAAAATAATTATAGCCCCAAATAATATCTATAGCATCCCCCCCAGTACAAAATGATTATAGCCCCAAATAATATATATATATAGCATCCCCCCAGTATAAAATAATTATAGCCCCAAATAATATATATATATAGCATCCCCCCAGTATAAAATAATTATAGCCCCAAATAATATCTATAGCATACCCCCCAGTATAAAATAATTATAGCCCCAAATAATATCTATAGCATCCCCCCAGTATAAAATAATTATAGCCCCAAATAATATCTATAGCATCCCCCCCAGTATAAAATAATTAGAGCCCCAAATAATATCTATAGCATCCCCCCAGTATAAAATAATTATAGCCCCAAATAATATATATAGCACCCCCCCCAGTATAAAATAATTATAGCCCCAAATAATATATATAGCATCCACCCCAGTATAAAATAATTATAGCCCCAAATAATATCTATAGCATCCCCCCCCAGTATAAAATGATTATAGCCCCAAATAATATATATATATATATATATATATATATATATATATATATAGCATCCCCCCAGTATAAAATAATTATAGCCCCAAATAATATCTATAGCATCCCCCCCCAGTATAAAATAATTATAGCCCCAAATAATATCTATAGCATCCCCCCAGTATAAAATAATTATAGCCCCAAATAATATCTATAGCATCCCCCCAGTATAAAATAATTATAGCCCCAAATAATATCTATAGCACCCCCCCAGTATAAAATAATTATAGCCCCAAATAATATCTATAGCATCCCCCCCAGTATAAAATAATTATAGCCCCAAATAATATCTATAGCATCCCCCCCAGTATAAAATAATTATAGCCCCAAATAATATCTATAGCATCCCCCCCCCAGTATAAAATAATTATAGCCCCAAATAATATCTATAGCATCCCCCCCAGTATAAAATATTTATAGCCCCAAATAATATATATATAGCATCCCCCCAGTATAAAATAATTATAGCCTCAAATAATATCTATAGTTCCCCCCCCAGTATAAAATAATTATAGCCCCAAATAATATCTATAGCACCCCCCCCCAGTATAAAATAATTATAGCCCCAAATAATATCTATAGCATCCCCCCCAGTATAAAATAATTATAGCCCCAAATAATATCTATAGCATCCCCCCCCCAGTATAAAATAATTATAGCCCCAAATAATATCTATAGCATCCCCCCCCAGTATAAAATAATTATAGCCCCAAATAATATCTATAGCATCCCCCCCCAGTATAAAATAATTATAGCCCCAAATAATATCTATAGCATCCCCCCCAGTATAAAATAATTATAGCCCCAAATAATATCTATAGCATCCCCCCCAGTATAAAATACTTATAGCCCCAAATAATATCTATAGTATCCCCCCCCAGTATAAAATAATTATAGCCCCAAATAATATATATATAGCATCCCCCCCAGTATAAAATATTTATAGCCCCAAATAATATATATATAGCATCCCCCCCAGTATAAAATAATTATAGCCCCAAATAATATCTATAGCACCCCACCCAGTATAAAATAATTATAGCCCCAAATAATATATATAGCATCCCCCTAGTATAAAATAATTATAGCCCCAAGTAATATCTATAGCATCCCCCCCCAGTATAAAATAATTATAGCCCCAAATAATATCTATAGCATCCTTCCCAGTATAAAATAATTATAGCCCCAAATAATATCTATAGCATCCCCCCCAGTATAAAATAATTATAGCCCCAAATAATATCTATAGCACCCCCCCCAGTATAAAATAATTATAGCCCCAAATAATATCTATAGCATCCCCCCCCAGTATAAAATAATTATAGCCCCAAATAATATCTATAGCATCCCCCCCCAGTATAAAATAATTATAGCCCCAAATTACATATATAGCACCCCCCCCAGTATAAAATAATTATAGCCCCAAATAATATATATATAGCATCCCCCCCAGTATAAAATATTTATAGCCCCAAATAATATTTATAGCACCCCCCAGTATAAAATAATTATAGCCCCAAATAATATCTATAGCATCCCCCCCAGTATAAAATAATTATAGCCCCAAATAATATCTATAGCATCCCCCCCAGTATAAAATAATTATAGCCCCAAATTATATATATAGCATCCCCCCCCAGTATAAAATAATTATAGCCCCAAATAATATCTATAGCATCCCCCCCAGTATAAAATAATTATAGCCCCAAATAATATCTATAGCACCCCCCCAGTATAAAATAATTATAGCCCCAAATAATATCTATAGCACCCCCCCCAGTATAAAATAATTAGAGCCCCAAATAATATCTATAGCATCCCCCCCAGTATAAAATAATTATAGCCCAAAATAATATATATATAGCATCCCCCCCAGTATAAAATAATTATAGCCCCAAATAATATCTATAGCATCGCCCCCAGTATAAAATAATTATAGCCCCAAATAATATCTATAGCATCCCCCCAGTATAAAATAATTATAGCCCCAAATAATATCTATAGCATCCCCCCAGTATAAAATAATTATAGCCCCAAATAATATCTATAGCATCCCCCCCAGTATAAAATAATTATAGCCCCAAATAATATCTATAGCATCCCCCCCAGTACAAAATGATTATAGCCCCAAATAATATATATATATAGCATCCCCCCAGTATAAAATAATTATAGCCCCAAATAATATATATATATAGCATCCCCCCAGTATAAAATAATTATAGCCCCAAATAATATCTATAGCATACCCCCCAGTATAAAATAATTATAGCCCCAAATAATATCTATAGCATCCCCCCAGTATAAAATAATTATAGCCCCAAATAATATCTATAGCATCCCCCCCAGTATAAAATAATTAGAGCCCCAAATAATATCTATAGCATCCCCCCAGTATAAAATAATTATAGCCCCAAATAATATATATAGCACCCCCCCCAGTATAAAATAATTATAGCCCCAAATAATATATATAGCATCCACCCCAGTATAAAATAATTATAGCCCCAAATAATATCTATAGCATCCCCCCCCAGTATTAAATAATTGTAGCCCCAAATATTATCTATAGCATCCCCCCCAGTATAAAATGATTATAGCCCCAAATAATATATATATATATATATATATATAGCATCCCCCCAGTATAAAATAATTATAGCCCCAAATAATATCTATAGCATCCCCCCCCCCAGTATAAAATAATTATAGCCCCAAATAATATCTATAGCATCCCCCCAGTATAAAATAATTATAGCCCCAAATAATATCTATAGCATCCCCCCAGTATAAAATAATTATAGCCCCAAATAATATCTATAGCACCCCCCCAGTATAAAATAATTATAGCCCCAAATAATATCTATAGCACCCCCCCCCAGTATAAAATAATTATAGCCCCAAATAATATCTATAGCATCCCCCCCAGTATAAAATAATTATAGCCCCAAATAATATCTATAGCATCCCCCCCAGTATAAAATAATTATAGCCCCAAATAATATCTATAGCATCCCCCCAGTATAAAATAATTATAGCCCCAAATAATATATATAGCACCCCCCCAGTATAAAATAATTATAGCCTCAAATAATATCTATAGTTCCCCCCCCAGTATAAAATAATTATAGCCCCAAATAATATCTATAGCACCCCCCCCCCAGTATAAAATAATTATAGCCCCAAATAATATCTATAGCATCCCCCCCAGTATAAAATAATTATAGCCCCAAATAATATCTATAGCATCCCCCCCAGTATAAAATATTTATAGCCCCAAATAATATATATATAGCATCCCCCCGGTATAAAACAATCATAGCCCCAAATAATATCTATAGCATCCCCCCAGTATAAAATAATTATAGCCCCAAATAATATCTATAGCATCCCCCCCCAGTATAAAATAATTATAGCCGAAAATAATATCTATAGCATCCCCCCCCAGTATAAAATATTTATAGCCCCAAATAATATATATATAGCATCCCCCCCAGTATAAAATAATTATAGCCCCAAATAATATCTATAGCATCCCCCCCAGTATAAAATAATTATAGCCCCAAATAATATATATAAATAGCATCCCCCCAGTATAAAATAATTATAGCCTCAAATAATATCTATAGTTCCCCCCCCAGTATAAAATAATTATAGCCCCAAATAATATCTATAGCACCCCCCCCAGTATAAAATAATTATAGCCCCAAATAATATCTATAGCATCTCCCCCAGTATAAAATAATTATAGCCCCAAATAATATCTATAGCACCCCCCCCCAGTATAAAATAATTATAGCCCCAAATAATATCTATAGCATCCCCCCCAGTATAAAATATTTATAGCCCCAAATAATATATATATAGCATCCCCCCGGTATAAAACAATTATAGCCCCAAATAATATCTATAGCATCCCCCCAGTATAAAATAATTATAGCCCCAAATAATATCTATAGCATCCCCCCCCAGTATAAAATAATTATAGCCGAAAATAATATCTATAGCATCCCCCCCAGTATAAAATATTTATAGCCCCAAATAATATATATATAGCATCCCCCCCAGTATAAAATAATTATAGCCCCAAATAATATCTATAGCATCCCCCCCAGTATAAAATAATTATAGCCCCAAATTATATATATAGCATCCCCCCAGTATAAAATAATTATAGCCCCAAATTATATATATAGCATCCCCCCCCAGTATAAAATAATTATAGCCCCAAATAATATCTATAGCATCCCCCCCCAGTATAAAATAATTATAGCCCCAAATTATATATATAGCATCCCCCCCCAGTATAAAATAATTATAGCCCCAAATAATATATATATAGCATCCCCCCCAGTATAAAATATTTATAGCCCCAAATAATATTTATAGCACCCCCAGTATAAAATAATTATAGCCCCAAATAATATCTATAGCATCCCCCCCAGTATAAAATAATTATAGCCCCAAATAATATCTATAGCATCCCCCCCAGTATAAAATAATTATAGCCCCAAATAATATCTATAGCATCCCCCCCCCAGTATAAAATAATTATAGCCCCAAATAATATCTATAGCATCCCCCCCCAGTATAAAATAATTATAGCCCCAAATAATATCTATAGCATCCCCCCCCAGTATAAAATAATTATAGCCCCAAATAATATATATAGCATCCACCCCAGTATAAAATAATTATAGCCCCAAATAATATCTATAGCATCCCCCCCTCAGTATAAAATTATTATAGCCCCAAATATTATCTATAGCATCCCCCCCAGTATAAAATAATTATAGCCCCAAATAATATCTATAGCATCCCCCCCAGTATAAAATAATTATAGCCCCAAATAATATCTATAGCATCCCCCAGTATAAAATAATTATGGCCCCAAATAATATCTATAGCACCCCCCACCCAGTATAAAATAATTATAGCCCCAAATAATATCTATAGCATCCCCCCAGTATAAAATAATTATAGCCCCAAATAATATCTATAGCATCCCCCCCAGTGTAAAATAATTATAGCCCCAAATAATATCTATAGCATCGCCCCCAGTATAAAATATTTATAGCCCCAAATAGTATATATATAGCATCCCTCCCAGTATAAAATAATTATAGCCCCAAATAACATCTATAGCATCCCCCCCAGTATAAAATAATTATAGCCCCAAATAATATCTATAGCACCCCCCCCAGTATAAAATAATTATAGCCCCAAATAATATCTATAGCATCCCCCCAGTATAAAATAATTATAGCCCCAAATAATATATATAGCACCCCCCCCAGTATAAAATAATTAGAGCCCCAAATAATATCTATAGCATCCCCCCAGTATAAAATAATTATAGCCCCAAATAATATATATAGCACCCCCCCCAGTATAAAATAATTATAGCCCCAAATAATATATATAGCATCCACCCCAGTATAAAATAATTATAGCCCCAAATAATATCTATAGCATCCCCCCCCAGTATTAAATAATTGTAGCCCCAAATATTATCTATAGCATCCCCCCCAGTATAAAATGATTATAGCCCCAAATAATATATATATATATATATATATATATATATATATATAGCATCCCCCCAGTATAAAATAATTATAGCCCCAAATAATATCTATAGCATCCCCCCCCCAGTATAAAATAATTATAGCCCCAAATAATATCTATAGCATCCCCCCAGTATAAAATAATTATAGCCCCAAATAATATCTATAGCATCCCCCCAGTATAAAATAATTATAGCCCCAAATAATATCTATAGCATCCCCCCCAGTATAAAATAATTATAGCCCCAAATAATATCTATAGCATCCCCCCCAGTATAAAATAATTATAGCCCCAAATAATATCTATAGCATCCCCCCCCAGTATAAAATAATTATAGCCCCAAATAATATCTATAGCATCCCCCCCAGTATAAAATATTTATAGCCCCAAATAATATATATATAGCATCCCCCCAGTATAAAATAATTATAGCCTCAAATAATATCTATAGTTCCCCCCCCCAGTATAAAATAATTATAGCCCCAAATAATATCTATAGCACCCCCCCCCCAGTATAAAATAATTATAGCCCCAAATAATATCTATAGCATCCCCCCCAGTATAAAATAATTATAGCCCCAAATAATATCTATAGCATCCCCCCCAGTATAAAATATTTATAGCCCCAAATAATATATATATAGCATCCCCCCGGTATAAAACAATCATAGCCCCAAATAATATCTATAGCATCCCCCCAGTATAAAATAATTATAGCCCCAAATAATATCTATAGCATCCCCCCCCAGTATAAAATAATTATAGCCGAAAATAATATCTATAGCATCCCCCCCCAGTATAAAATATTTATAGCCCCAAATAATATATATATAGCATCCCCCCCAGTATAAAATAATTATAGCCCCAAATAATATCTATAGCATCCCCCCCAGTATAAAATAATTATAGCCCCAAATAATATATATATATAGCATCCCCCCAGTATAAAATAATTATAGCCTCAAATAATATCTATAGTTCCCCCCCCAGTATAAAATAATTATAGCCCCAAATAATATCTATAGCACCCCCCCAGTATAAAATAATTATAGCCCCAAATAATATCTATAGCATCTCCCCCAGTATAAAATAATTATAGCCCCAAATAATATCTATAGCACCCCCCCCCAGTATAAAATAATTATAGCCCCAAATAATATCTATAGCATCCCCCCAGTATAAAATAATTATAGCCCCAAATAATATCTATAGCACCCCCCCCCAGTATAAAATAATTATAGCCCCAAATAATATCTATAGCATCCCCCCAGTATAAAATAATTATAGCCCCAAATAATATCTATAGCATCCCCCCCAGTATAAAATAATTATAGCCCCAAATAATATCTATAGCATCCCCCCCAGTACAAAATGACTATAGCCCCAAATAATATATATATATATAGCATCCCCCCAGTATAAAATAATTATAGCCCCAAATAATATCTATAGCATCCCCCCAGTATAAAATAATTATAGCCCCAAATAATATCTATAGCATCCCCCCCAGTATAAAATAATTATAGCCCCAAATAATATCTATAGCATCCACCCCAGTATAAAATAATTATAGCCCCAAATAATATCTATAGCATCCCCCCCAGTATAAAATAATTATAGCCCCAAATAATATCTATAGCACCCCCCCAGTATAAAATAATTATAGCCCCAAATAATATCTATAGCATCCCCCCCAGTATAAAATAATTAAAGCCCCAAATAATATCTATAGCATCCCCCCCAGTATAAAATAATTATAGCCCCAAATAATATCTATAGCATCCCCCCCAGTATAAAATATTTATAGCCCCAAATAATATATATATAGCATCCCCCCCAGTATAAAATAATTATAGCCCCAAATAATATCTATAGCATCCCCCCAGTATAAAATAATTATAGCCCCAAATAATATCTATAGCATCCCCCCCCAGTATAAAATAATTATAGCCCCAAATAATATCTATAGCATCCCCCCCAATACAAAATAATTATAGCCCCAAATAATATATATATAGCATCCCCCCCAGTATAAAATAATTATAGCCCCAAATAATATCTATAGCATCCCCCCCAGTACAAAATAATTATAGCCCCAAATAATATATATATAGCATCCCCCCCAGTATAAAATAATTATAGCCCCAAATAATATCTATAGCATCCCCCCCAGTATAAAATATTTATAGCCCCAAATAATATATATATAGCATCCCCCCCAGTATAAAATAATTATAGCCCCAAATAATATCTATAGCATCCCCCCCCAGTATAAAATAATTATAGCCCCAAATAATATCTATAGCACCCCCCCCATTATAAAACAATTATAGCCCCAAATAATTTATATATAGCTTCCCCCCCCAGTATAAAATAATTATAGCACCCCCCCAGTATAAAATAATTATAGCCCCAAATAATATCTATAGCATCCCCCCCCCCAGTATAAAATAATTGTAGCCCCAAATATTATCTATAGCATCCCCCCAGTATAAAATGATTATAGCCCCAAATAATATATATATATATATATATAGCATCCCCCCAGTATAAAATAATTATAGCCCCAAATAATATCTATAGCATCCCCCCAGTATAAAATAATTATAGCCCCAAATAATATCTATAGCATCCCCCCCCAGTATAAAATAATTATAGCCCCAAATAATATCTATAGCATCCCCCCCAGTACAAAATAATTATAGCCCCAAATAATATATATATAGCATCCCCCCCAGTATAAAATAATTATAGCCCCAAATAATATCTATAGCACCCCCCAGTATAAAATAATTATAGCCCCAAATAATATCTATAGCACCCCCCCCCCAGTATAAAATAATTATAGCCCCAAGTAATATCTATAGCATCCCCCCCAGTATAAAATAATTATAGCCCCAAATAATATCTATAGCATCCCCCCCCAGTATAAAATAATTATAGCCCCAAATAATATATATATAGCATCCCCCCCAGTATAAAATATTTATAGCCCCAAATAATATCTATAGCATCCCCCCCAGTATAAAATAATTATAGCCCCAAATAATATCTATAGCATCCCCCCCAGTATAAAATAATTATAGCCCCAAATAATATCTATAGCATCCCCCCCAGTATAAAATAATTATAGCCCCAAATAATATCTATAGCATCCCCCCCCAGTATAAAATAATTATAGCCCCAAATAATATCTATTTCATCCCCCCCAGTATAAAATATTTATAGCCCCAAATAATATATATATAGCATCCCCCCAGTATAAAATAATTATAGCCCCAAATAATATCTATAGCATCCCCCCCAGTGTAAAATAATTATAGCCCCAAATAATATCTATAGCATCCCCCCCAGTATAAAATAATTATAGCCCCAAATTATATATATAGCATCCCCCCCAGTATAAAATAATTATAGCCCCAAATAATATCTATAGCATCCCCCCCAGTATAAAATAATTATAGCCCCAAATAATATCTATAGCACCCCCCCCAGTATAAAATATTTATAGCCCCAAATAATTTATATATAGCATCCCCCCCAGTATAAAATAATTATAGCCCCAAATAATATGTTTAGCATCCCCCAAGTATCAAATAATTATAGCCCCAAATAATATATATAGCATCCACCCCAGTATAAAATAATTATAGCCCCAAATAATATCTATAGCATCCCCCCCAGTATAAAATAATTGTAGCCCCAAATATTATCTATAGCATCCCCCCAGTATAAAATGATTATAGCCCCAAATAATATATATATATATATATATATAGCATCCCCCCAGTATAAAATAATTATAGCCCCAAATAATATCTATAGCATCCCCCCCCAGTATAAAATAATTATAGCCCCAAATAATATCTATAGCATCCCCCCCTCAGTATAAAATTATTATAGCCCCAAATATTATCTATAGCATCCCCCCCAGTATAAAATAATTATAGCCCCAAATAATATCTATAGCATCCCCCCCAGTATAAAATAATTATAGCCCCAAATAATATCTATAGCATCCCCCAGTATAAAATAATTATGGCCCCAAATAATATCTATAGCACCCCCCACCCAGTATAAAATAATTATAGCCCCAAATAATATCTATAGCATCCCCCCAGTATAAAATAATTATAGCCCCAAATAATATCTATAGCATCCCCCCCAGTGTAAAATAATTATAGCCCCAAATAATATCTATAGCATCGCCCCCAGTATAAAATATTTATAGCCCCAAATAGTATATATATAGCATCCCTCCCAGTATAAAATAATTATAGCCCCAAATAACATCTATAGCATCCCCCCCAGTATAAAATAATTATAGCCCCAAATAATATCTATAGCACCCCCCCCAGTATAAAATAATTATAGCCCCAAATAATATCTATAGCATCCCCCCAGTATAAAATAATTATAGCCCCAAATAATATATATAGCACCCCCCCCAGTATAAAATAATTAGAGCCCCAAATAATATCTATAGCATCCCCCCAGTATAAAATAATTATAGCCCCAAATAATATATATAGCACCCCCCCAGTATAAAATAATTATAGCCCCAAATAATATATATAGCATCCACCCCAGTATAAAATAATTATAGCCCCAAATAATATCTATAGCATCCCCCCCCAGTATTAAATAATTGTAGCCCCAAATATTATCTATAGCATCCCCCCCAGTATAAAATGATTATAGCCCCAAATAATATATATATATATATATATATATATATATATATATATAGCATCCCCCCAGTATAAAATAATTATAGCCCCAAATAATATCTATAGCATCCCCCCCCCAGTATAAAATAATTATAGCCCCAAATAATATCTATAGCATCCCCCCAGTATAAAATAATTATAGCCCCAAATAATATCTATAGCATCCCCCCAGTATAAAATAATTATAGCCCCAAATAATATCTATAGCATCCCCCCCAGTATAAAATAATTATAGCCCCAAATAATATCTATAGCATCCCCCCCAGTATAAAATAATTATAGCCCCAAATAATATCTATAGCATCCCCCCCCAGTATAAAATAATTATAGCCCCAAATAATATCTATAGCATCCCCCCCAGTATAAAATATTTATAGCCCCAAATAATATATATATAGCATCCCCCCAGTATAAAATAATTATAGCCTCAAATAATATCTATAGTTCCCCCCCCCAGTATAAAATAATTATAGCCCCAAATAATATCTATAGCACCCCCCCCCCAGTATAAAATAATTATAGCCCCAAATAATATCTATAGCATCCCCCCCAGTATAAAATAATTATAGCCCCAAATAATATCTATAGCATCCCCCCCAGTATAAAATATTTATAGCCCCAAATAATATATATATAGCATCCCCCCGGTATAAAACAATCATAGCCCCAAATAATATCTATAGCATCCCCCCAGTATAAAATAATTATAGCCCCAAATAATATCTATAGCATCCCCCCCCAGTATAAAATAATTATAGCCGAAAATAATATCTATAGCATCCCCCCCCAGTATAAAATATTTATAGCCCCAAATAATATATATATAGCATCCCCCCCAGTATAAAATAATTATAGCCCCAAATAATATCTATAGCATCCCCCCCAGTATAAAATAATTATAGCCCCAAATAATATATATATATAGCATCCCCCCAGTATAAAATAATTATAGCCTCAAATAATATCTATAGTTCCCCCCCCAGTATAAAATAATTATAGCCCCAAATAATATCTATAGCACCCCCCCAGTATAAAATAATTATAGCCCCAAATAATATCTATAGCATCTCCCCCAGTATAAAATAATTATAGCCCCAAATAATATCTATAGCACCCCCCCCCAGTATAAAATAATTATAGCCCCAAATAATATCTATAGCATCCCCCCAGTATAAAATAATTATAGCCCCAAATAATATCTATAGCACCCCCCCCCAGTATAAAATAATTATAGCCCCAAATAATATCTATAGCATCCCCCCAGTATAAAATAATTATAGCCCCAAATAATATCTATAGCATCCCCCCCAGTATAAAATAATTATAGCCCCAAATAATATCTATAGCATCCCCCCCAGTACAAAATGACTATAGCCCCAAATAATATATATATATATAGCATCCCCCCAGTATAAAATAATTATAGCCCCAAATAATATCTATAGCATCCCCCCAGTATAAAATAATTATAGCCCCAAATAATATCTATAGCATCCCCCCCAGTATAAAATAATTATAGCCCCAAATAATATCTATAGCATCCACCCCAGTATAAAATAATTATAGCCCCAAATAATATCTATAGCATCCCCCCCAGTATAAAATAATTATAGCCCCAAATAATATCTATAGCACCCCCCCAGTATAAAATAATTATAGCCCCAAATAATATCTATAGCATCCCCCCCAGTATAAAATAATTAAAGCCCCAAATAATATCTATAGCATCCCCCCCAGTATAAAATAATTATAGCCCCAAATAATATCTATAGCATCCCCCCCAGTATAAAATATTTATAGCCCCAAATAATATATATATAGCATCCCCCCCAGTATAAAATAATTATAGCCCCAAATAATATCTATAGCATCCCCCCAGTATAAAATAATTATAGCCCCAAATAATATCTATAGCATCCCCCCCAGTATAAAATAATTAGAGCCCCAAATAATATTTATAGCATCCCCCCAGTATAAAATAATTATAGCCCAAAATAATATATATAGCACCCCCCCAGTATAAAATAATTATAGCCCCAAATAATATATATAGCATCCCCCCCCAGTATAAAATAATTATAGCCCCAAATAATATCTATATCATCCCCCCCCCAGTATAAAATAATTGTAGCCCCAAATATTATCTATAGCATCCCCCCCAGTATAAAATGATTATAGCCCCAAATAATATATATATATATATATAGCATCCCCCCAGTATAAAATAATTATAGCCCCAAATAATATCTATAGCATCCCCCCAGTATAAAATAATTATAGCCCCAAATAATATCTATAGCATCCCCCCCCAGTATAAAATAATTATAGCCCCAAATAATATCTATAGCATCCCCCCCAATACAAAATAATTATAGCCCCAAATAATATATATATAGCATCCCCCCCAGTATAAAATAATTATAGCCCCAAATAATATCTATAGCATCCCCCCCAGTACAAAATAATTATAGCCCCAAATAATATATATATAGCATCCCCCCCAGTATAAAATAATTATAGCCCCAAATAATATCTATAGCATCCCCCCCAGTATAAAATATTTATAGCCCCAAATAATATATATATAGCATCCCCCCCAGTATAAAATAATTATAGCCCCAAATAATATCTATAGCATCCCCCCCCAGTATAAAATAATTATAGCCCCAAATAATATCTATAGCACCCCCCCCATTATAAAACAATTATAGCCCCAAATAATTTATATATAGCTTCCCCCCCCAGTATAAAATAATTATAGCACCCCCCCAGTATAAAATAATTATAGCCCCAAATAATATCTATAGCATCCCCCCCCCCAGTATAAAATAATTGTAGCCCCAAATATTATCTATAGCATCCCCCCAGTATAAAATGATTATAGCCCCAAATAATATATATATATATATATATAGCATCCCCCCAGTATAAAATAATTATAGCCCCAAATAATATCTATAGCATCCCCCCAGTATAAAATAATTATAGCCCCAAATAATATCTATAGCATCCCCCCCCAGTATAAAATAATTATAGCCCCAAATAATATCTATAGCATCCCCCCCAGTACAAAATAATTATAGCCCCAAATAATATATATATAGCATCCCCCCCAGTATAAAATAATTATAGCCCCAAATAATATCTATAGCACCCCCCAGTATAAAATAATTATAGCCCCAAATAATATCTATAGCACCCCCCCCCCAGTATAAAATAATTATAGCCCCAAGTAATATCTATAGCATCCCCCCCAGTATAAAATAATTATAGCCCCAAATAATATCTATAGCATCCCCCCCCAGTATAAAATAATTATAGCCCCAAATAATATATATATAGCATCCCCCCCAGTATAAAATATTTATAGCCCCAAATAATATCTATAGCATCCCCCCCAGTATAAAATAATTATAGCCCCAAATAATATCTATAGCATCCCCCCCAGTATAAAATAATTATAGCCCCAAATAATATCTATAGCATCCCCCCCAGTATAAAATAATTATAGCCCCAAATAATATCTATAGCATCCCCCCCCAGTATAAAATAATTATAGCCCCAAATAATATCTATTTCATCCCCCCCAGTATAAAATATTTATAGCCCCAAATAATATATATATAGCATCCCCCCAGTATAAAATAATTATAGCCCCAAATAATATCTATAGCATCCCCCCCAGTGTAAAATAATTATAGCCCCAAATAATATCTATAGCATCCCCCCCAGTATAAAATAATTATAGCCCCAAATTATATATATAGCATCCCCCCCAGTATAAAATAATTATAGCCCCAAATAATATCTATAGCATCCCCCCCAGTATAAAATAATTATAGCCCCAAATAATATCTATAGCACCCCCCCCAGTATAAAATATTTATAGCCCCAAATAATTTATATATAGCATCCCCCCCAGTATAAAATAATTATAGCCCCAAATAATATGTTTAGCATCCCCCAAGTATCAAATAATTATAGCCCCAAATAATATATATAGCATCCACCCCAGTATAAAATAATTATAGCCCCAAATAATATCTATAGCATCCCCCCCAGTATAAAATAATTGTAGCCCCAAATATTATCTATAGCATCCCCCCAGTATAAAATGATTATAGCCCCAAATAATATATATATATATATATATATAGCATCCCCCCAGTATAAAATAATTATAGCCCCAAATAATATCTATAGCATCCCCCCCCAGTATAAAATAATTATAGCCCCAAATAATATATATATAGCATCCCCCCCAGTATAAAATATTTATAGCCCCAAATAATATCTATAGCATCCCCCCCAGTATAAAATAATTATAGCCCCAAATAATATCTATAGCATCCCCCCCAGTATAAAATAATTATAGCCCCAAATAATATCTATAGCATCCCCCCCAGTATAAAATAATTATAGCCCCAAATAATATCTATAGCATCCCCCCCCAGTATAAAATAATTATAGCCCCAAATAATATCTATAGCATCCCCCCCAGTATAAAATAATTATAGCCCCAAATAATATCTATAGCATCCCCCCCAGTATAAAATATTTATAGCCCCAAATAATATATATATAGCATCCCCCCCAGTATAAAATAATTATAGCCCCAAATAATATCTATAGCATCCCCCCCAGTATAAAATAATTATAGCCCCAAATAATATCTATAGCATCCCCCCCAGTATAAAATAATTATAGCCCCAAATAATATCTATAGCACCCCCCCCCAGTATAAAATAATTATAGCCCCAAATAATATATATAGCATCCCCCCAGTATAAAATAATTATAGCCCCAAATAATATCTATAGCATCCCCCCCCAGTATAAAATAATTATAGCCCCAAATAATATCTATAGCATCCCCCCCAGTATAAAATAATTATAGCCCCAAATAATATCTATAGCACCCCCCCCAGTATAAAATATTTATAGCCCCAAATAATATATATATAGCATCCCCCCAGTATAAAATAATTATAGCCCCAAATAATATATATATAGCATCCCCCCCAGTATAAAATAATTATAGCCCCAAATAATATCTATAGCATCCCCCCCAGTATAAAATAATTATAGCCCCAAATTATATATATAGCATCCCCCCCAGTATAAAATAATTATAGCCCCAAATAATATCTATAGCATCCCCCCCAGTATAAAATAATTATAGCCCCAAATAATATCTATAGCACCCCCCCCAGTATAAAATATTTATAGCCCCAAATAATTTATATATAGCATCCCCCCCCAGTATAAAATAATTATAGCCCCAAATAATATGTTTAGCATCCCCCAAGTATCAAATAATTATAGCCCCAAATAATATATATAGCATCCACCCCAGTATAAAATAATTATAGCCCCAAATAATATCTATAGCATCCCCCCCCCCAGTATAAAATAATTGTAGCCCCAAATATTATCTATAGCATCCCCCCAGTATAAAATGATTATAGCCCCAAATAATATATATATATATATATATATATATAGCATCCCCCCAGTATAAAATAATTATAGCCCCAAATAATATCTATAGCATCCCCCCAGTATAAAATAATTATAGCCCCAAATAATATCTATAGCATCCCCCCCCAGTATAAAATAATTATAGCCCCAAATAATATCTATAGCATCCCCCCCAGTACAAAATAATTATAGCCCCAAATAATATATATATAGCACACCCCCAGTATAAAATAATTATAGCCCCAAATAATATCTATAGCACCCCCCCCAGTATAAAATAATTATAGCCCCAAATAATATCTATAGCATCCCCCCCCAGTATAAAATAATTATAGCCCCAAATAATATATATATAGCATCCCCCCCAGTATAAAATATTTATAGCCCCAAATAATATCTATAGCATCCCCCCCAGTATAAAATAATTATAGCCCCAAATAATATCTATAGCACCCCCCCATTATAAAATAATTATAGCCCCAAATAATTTATATATAGCTTCCCCCCCCAGTATAAAATAATTATAGCACCCCCCCAGTATAAAATAATTATAGCCCCAAACAATATCTATAGCACCCCCCCCAGTATAAAATAATTATAGCCCCAAATAATTTATATATAGCTTCCCCCCCCAGTATAAAATAATTATAGCACCCCCCCAGTATAAAATAATTATAGCCCCAAATAATATCTATAGCATTCCCCCGTATAAAATAATTATAGCCCCAAATAATATCTATAGCATCCCCCCCCAGTATAAAATAATTATAGCCCCAAATAATATATATATAAAGCACCCACCCAGTATAAATAATTATAGCCCCAAATAATATCTATAGCATCCCCCCCAGTATAAAATAATTATAGCCCCAAATAATATCTATAGCACCCCCCCCAGTATAAAATATTTATAGCCCCAAATAATTTATATATAGCATCCCCCCCAGTATAAAATAATTATAGCCCCAAATAATATGTTTAGCATCCCCCAAGTATCAAATAATTATAGCCCCAAATAATATATATAGCATCCACCCCAGTATAAAATAATTATAGCCCCAAATAATATCTATAGCATCCCCCCCAGTATAAAATAATTGTAGCCCCAAATATTATCTATAGCATCCCCCCAGTATAAAATGATTATAGCCCCAAATAATATATATATATATATATATATAGCATCCCCCCAGTATAAAATAATTATAGCCCCAAATAATATCTATAGCATCCCCCCCCAGTATAAAATAATTATAGCCCCAAATAATATATATATAGCATCCCCCCCAGTATAAAATATTTATAGCCCCAAATAATATCTATAGCATCCCCCCCAGTATAAAATAATTATAGCCCCAAATAATATCTATAGCATCCCCCCCAGTATAAAATAATTATAGCCCCAAATAATATCTATAGCATCCCCCCCAGTATAAAATAATTATAGCCCCAAATAATATCTATAGCATCCCCCCCCAGTATAAAATAATTATAGCCCCAAATAATATCTATAGCATCCCCCCCAGTATAAAATAATTATAGCCCCAAATAATATCTATAGCATCCCCCCCAGTATAAAATATTTATAGCCCCAAATAATATATATATAGCATCCCCCCCAGTATAAAATAATTATAGCCCCAAATAATATCTATAGCATCCCCCCCAGTATAAAATAATTATAGCCCCAAATAATATCTATAGCATCCCCCCCAGTATAAAATAATTATAGCCCCAAATAATATCTATAGCACCCCCCCCCAGTATAAAATAATTATAGCCCCAAATAATATATATAGCATCCCCCCAGTATAAAATAATTATAGCCCCAAATAATATCTATAGCATCCCCCCCCAGTATAAAATAATTATAGCCCCAAATAATATCTATAGCATCCCCCCCAGTATAAAATAATTATAGCCCCAAATAATATCTATAGCACCCCCCCCAGTATAAAATATTTATAGCCCCAAATAATATATATATAGCATCCCCCCAGTATAAAATAATTATAGCCCCAAATAATATATATATAGCATCCCCCCCAGTATAAAATAATTATAGCCCCAAATAATATCTATAGCATCCCCCCCAGTATAAAATAATTATAGCCCCAAATTATATATATAGCATCCCCCCCAGTATAAAATAATTATAGCCCCAAATAATATCTATAGCATCCCCCCCAGTATAAAATAATTATAGCCCCAAATAATATCTATAGCACCCCCCCCAGTATAAAATATTTATAGCCCCAAATAATTTATATATAGCATCCCCCCCCAGTATAAAATAATTATAGCCCCAAATAATATGTTTAGCATCCCCCAAGTATCAAATAATTATAGCCCCAAATAATATATATAGCATCCACCCCAGTATAAAATAATTATAGCCCCAAATAATATCTATAGCATCCCCCCCCCCAGTATAAAATAATTGTAGCCCCAAATATTATCTATAGCATCCCCCCAGTATAAAATGATTATAGCCCCAAATAATATATATATATATATATATATATATAGCATCCCCCCAGTATAAAATAATTATAGCCCCAAATAATATCTATAGCATCCCCCCAGTATAAAATAATTATAGCCCCAAATAATATCTATAGCATCCCCCCCCAGTATAAAATAATTATAGCCCCAAATAATATCTATAGCATCCCCCCCAGTACAAAATAATTATAGCCCCAAATAATATATATATAGCACACCCCCAGTATAAAATAATTATAGCCCCAAATAATATCTATAGCACCCCCCCCAGTATAAAATAATTATAGCCCCAAATAATATCTATAGCATCCCCCCCCAGTATAAAATAATTATAGCCCCAAATAATATATATATAGCATCCCCCCCAGTATAAAATATTTATAGCCCCAAATAATATCTATAGCATCCCCCCCAGTATAAAATAATTATAGCCCCAAATAATATCTATAGCACCCCCCCATTATAAAATAATTATAGCCCCAAATAATTTATATATAGCTTCCCCCCCCAGTATAAAATAATTATAGCACCCCCCCAGTATAAAATAATTATAGCCCCAAACAATATCTATAGCACCCCCCCCAGTATAAAATAATTATAGCCCCAAATAATTTATATATAGCTTCCCCCCCCAGTATAAAATAATTATAGCACCCCCCCAGTATAAAATAATTATAGCCCCAAATAATATCTATAGCATTCCCCCGTATAAAATAATTATAGCCCCAAATAATATCTATAGCATCCCCCCCCAGTATAAAATAATTATAGCCCCAAATAATATATATATAAAGCACCCACCCAGTATAAATAATTATAGCCCCAAATAATATCTATAGCATCCCCCCCAGTATAAAATAATTATAGCCCCAAATAATATCTATAGCACCCCCCCCAGTATAAAATAATTATAGCCCCAAATAATATATAAAGCATCCCCCCCAGTATAAAATAATTATAGCCCCAAATAATATATATAGCATCCCCCCCAGTATAAAATAATTATAGCCCCAAATAATATATAAAGCATCCCCCCCCAGTATAAAATAATTATAGCCCCAAATAATATCTATAGCATCCCCCCCCAGTATAAAATAATTATAGCCCCAAATAATATGTTTAGCATCCCCCAAGTATCAAATAATTATAGCCCCAAATAATATATATAGCATCCACCCCAGTATAAAATAATTATAGCCCCAAATAATATCTATAGCATCCCCCCCCCCAGTATAAAATAATTAGAGCCCCAAATAATATCTATAGCATCCCCCCAGTATAAAATAATTATAGCCCCAAATAATATATATAGCACCCCCCCCAGTATAAAATAATTATAGCCCCAAATAATATATATAGCATCCACCCCAGTATAAAATAATTATAGCCCCAAATAATATCTATAGCATCCCCCCCCAGTATTAAATAATTGTAGCCCCAAATATTATCTATAGCATCCCCCCCAGTATAAAATGATTATAGCCCCAAATAATATATATATATATATATATATATATATATATATATATATATATATATATATATATAGCATCCCCCCAGTATAAAATAATTATAGCCCCAAATAATATCTATAGCATCCCCCCCCCAGTATAAAATAATTATAGCCCCAAATAATATCTATAGCATCCCCCCAGTATAAAATAATTATAGCCCCAAATAATATCTATAGCATCCCCCCAGTATAAAATAATTATAGCCCCAAATAATATCTATAGCATCCCCCCCAGTATAAAATAATTATAGCCCCAAATAATATCTATAGCATCCCCCCCAGTATAAAATAATTATAGCCCCAAATAATATCTATAGCATCCCCCCCCAGTATAAAATAATTATAGCCCCAAATAATATCTATAGCATCCCCCCCAGTATAAAATATTTATAGCCCCAAATAATATATATATAGCATCCCCCCAGTATAAAATAATTATAGCCTCAAATAATATCTATAGTTCCCCCCCCCAGTATAAAATAATTATAGCCCCAAATAATATCTATAGCACCCCCCCCCAGTATAAAATAATTATAGCCCCAAATAATATCTATAGCATCCCCCCCAGTATAAAATAATTATAGCCCCAAATAATATCTATAGCATCCCCCCCAGTATAAAATATTTATAGCCCCAAATAATATATATATAGCATCCCCCCGGTATAAAACAATCATAGCCCCAAATAATATCTATAGCATCCCCCCAGTATAAAATAATTATAGCCCCAAATAATATCTATAGCATCCCCCCCCAGTATAAAATAATTATAGCCGAAAATAATATCTATAGCATCCCCCCCCAGTATAAAATATTTATAGCCCCAAATAATATATATATAGCATCCCCCCCAGTATAAAATAATTATAGCCCCAAATAATATCTATAGCATCCCCCCCAGTATAAAATAATTATAGCCCCAAATAATATATATATATAGCATCCCCCCAGTATAAAATAATTATAGCCTCAAATAATATCTATAGTTCCCCCCCAGTATAAAATAATTATAGCCCCAAATAATATCTATAGCACCCCCCCAGTATAAAATAATTATAGCCCCAAATAATATCTATAGCATCTCCCCCAGTATAAAATAATTATAGCCCCAAATAATATCTATAGCACCCCCCCCCAGTATAAAATAATTATAGCCCCAAATAATATCTATAGCATCCCCCCAGTATAAAATAATTATAGCCCCAAATAATATCTATAGCATCCCCCCCAGTGTAAAATAATTATAGCCCCAAATAATATCTATAGCATCGCCCCCAGTATAAAATATTTATAGCCCCAAATAGTATATATATAGCATCCCTCCCAGTATAAAATAATTATAGCCCCAAATAACATCTATAGCATCCCCCCCAGTATAAAATAATTATAGCCCCAAATAATATCTATAGCACCCCCCCCAGTATAAAATAATTATAGCCCCAAATAATATCTATAGCATCCCCCCAGTATAAAATAATTATAGCCCCAAATAATATATATAGCACCCCCCCCAGTATAAAATAATTAGAGCCCCAAATAATATCTATAGCATCCCCCCAGTATAAAATAATTATAGCCCCAAATAATATATATAGCACCCCCCCAGTATAAAATAATTATAGCCCCAAATAATATATATAGCATCCACCCCAGTATAAAATAATTATAGCCCCAAATAATATCTATAGCATCCCCCCCCAGTATTAAATAATTGTAGCCCCAAATATTATCTATAGCATCCCCCCCAGTATAAAATGATTATAGCCCCAAATAATATATATATATATATATATATATATATATATATATATATAGCATCCCCCCAGTATAAAATAATTATAGCCCCAAATAATATCTATAGCATCCCCCCCCCAGTATAAAATAATTATAGCCCCAAATAATATCTATAGCATCCCCCCAGTATAAAATAATTATAGCCCCAAATAATATCTATAGCATCCCCCCAGTATAAAATAATTATAGCCCCAAATAATATCTATAGCACCCCCCCAGTATAAAATAATTATAGCCCCAAATAATATCTATAGCATCCCCCCCAGTATAAAATAATTATAGCCCCAAATAATATCTATAGCATCCCCCCCAGTATAAAATAATTATAGCCCCAAATAATATCTATAGCATCCCCCCCCAGTATAAAATAATTATAGCCCCAAATAATATCTATAGCATCCCCCCAGTATAAAATAATTATAGCCCCAAATAATATCTATAGCATCCCCCCCAGTGTAAAATAATTATAGCCCCAAATAATATCTATAGCATCGCCCCCAGTATAAAATATTTATAGCCCCAAATAGTATATATATAGCATCCCTCCCAGTATAAAATAATTATAGCCCCAAATAACATCTATAGCATCCCCCCCAGTATAAAATA
The DNA here is from genome assembly GCF_040894005.1 of Engystomops pustulosus. Classification (NCBI taxonomy): domain Eukaryota; kingdom Metazoa; phylum Chordata; class Amphibia; order Anura; family Leptodactylidae; genus Engystomops; species Engystomops pustulosus. The sequence goes on from NC_092419.1 coordinate 72,890, forward strand.
ATTATAGCCCCAAATAATATCTATAGCACCCCCCCCCAGTATAAAATAATTATAGCCCCAAATAATATCTATAGCATCCCCCCAGTATAAAATAATTATAGCCCCAAATAATATATATAGCACCCCCCCCAGTATAAAATAATTAGAGCCCCAAATAATATCTATAGCATCCCCCCAGTATAAAATAATTATAGCCCCAAATAATATATATAGCACCCCCCCCAGTATAAAATAATTATAGCCCCAAATAATATATATAGCATCCACCCCAGTATAAAATAATTATAGCCCCAAATAATATCTATAGCATCCCCCCCCAGTATTAAATAATTGTAGCCCCAAATATTATCTATAGCATCCCCCCCAGTATAAAATGATTATAGCCCCAAATAATATATATATATATATATATATATATATATATATATATATATATATATAGCATCCCCCCAGTATAAAATAATTATAGCCCCAAATAATATCTATAGCATCCCCCCCCAGTATAAAATAATTATAGCCCCAAATAATTTCTATAGCATCCCCCCAGTATAAAATAATTATAGCCCCAAATAATATCTATAGCATCCCCCCAGTATAAAATAATTATAGCCCCAAATAATATCTATAGCACCCCCCCAGTATAAAATAATTATAGCCCCAAATAATATCTATAGCATCCCCCCCAGTATAAAATAATTATAGCCCCAAATAATATCTATAGCATCCCCCCCAGTATAAAATAATTATAGCCCCAAATAATATCTATAGCATCCCCCCCCAGTATAAAATAATTATAGCCCCAAATAATATCTATAGCATCCCCCCCAGTATAAAATATTTATAGCCCCAAATAATATATATATAGCATCCCCCCAGTATAAAATAATTATAGCCTCAAATAATATCTATAGTTCCCCCCCCCAGTATAAAATAATTATAGCCCCAAATAATATCTATAGCACCCCCCCCAGTATAAAATAATTATAGCCCCAAATAATATCTATAGCATCCCCCCCAGTATAAAATAATTATAGCCCCAAATAATATCTATAGCATCCCCCCCAGTATAAAATATTTATAGCCCCAAATAATATATATATAGCATCCCCCCGGTATAAAACAATCATAGCCCCAAATAATATCTATAGCATCCCCCCAGTATAAAATAATTATAGCCCCAAATAATATCTATAGCATCCCCCCCCAGTATAAAATAATTATAGCCGAAAATAATATCTATAGCATCCCCCCCCAGTATAAAATATTTATAGCCCCAAATAATATATATATAGCATCCCCCCCAGTATAAAATAATTATAGCCCCAAATAATATCTATAGCATCCCCCCCAGTATAAAATAATTATAGCCCCAAATAATATATATATATAGCATCCCCCCAGTATAAAATAATTATAGCCTCAAATAATATCTATAGTTCCCCCCCCAGTATAAAATAATTATAGCCCCAAATAATATCTATAGCACCCCCCCAGTATAAAATAATTATAGCCCCAAATAATATCTATAGCATCTCCCCCAGTATAAAATAATTATAGCCCCAAATAATATCTATAGCACCCCCCCCAGTATAAAATAATTATAGCCCCAAATAATATCTATAGCATCCCCCCCAGTATAAAATATTTATAGCCCCAAATAATATATATATAGCATCCCCCCGGTATAAAACAATTATAGCCCCAAATAATATCTATAGCATCCCCCCAGTATAAAATAATTATAGCCCCAAATAATATCTATAGCATCCCCCCCAGTATAAAATAATTATAGCCGAAAATAATATCTATAGCATCCCCCCCAGTATAAAATATTTATAGCCCCAAATAATATATATATAGCATCCCCCCCAGTATAAAATAATTATAGCCCCAAATAATATCTATAGCATCCCCCCCAGTATAAAATATTTATAGCCCCAAATAATATATATATAGCATCCCCCCGGTATAAAACAATTATAGCCCCAAATAATATCTATAGCATCCCCCCCCCAGTATAAAATAATTATAGCCCCAAATTATATATATAGCATCCCCCCAGTATAAAATAATTATAGCCCCAAATTATATATATAGCATCCCCCCCCAGTATAAAATAATTATAGCCCCAAATAATATCTATAGCATCCCCCCCCAGTATAAAATAATTATAGCCCCAAATTATATATATAGCATCCCCCCCCAGTATAAAATAATTATAGCCCCAAATAATATATATATAGCATCCCCCCCCAGTATAAAATATTTATAGCCCCAAATAATATTTATAGCACCCCCAGTATAAAATAATTATAGCCCCAAATAATATCTATAGCATCCCCCCCAGTATAAAATAATTATAGCCCCAAATAATATCTATAGCATCCCCCCCAGTATAAAATAATTATAGCCCCAAATAATATCTATAGCATCCCCCCCCCCCAGTATAAAATAATTATAGCCCCAAATAATATCTATAGCATCCCCCCCCAGTATAAAATAATTATAGCCCCAAATAATATCTATAGCATCCCCCAGTATAAAATAATTATAGCCCCAAATTATATATATAGCATCCCCCCAGTATAAAATAATTATAGCCCCAAATAATATCTATAGCATCCCCCCCAGTACAAAATGACTATAGCCCCAAATAATATATATATATAGCATCCCCCCAGTATAAAATAATTATAGCCCCAAATAATATCTATAGCATCCCCCCAGTATAAAATAATTATAGCCCCAAATAATATCTATAGCATCCCCCCCAGTATAAAATAATTATAGCCCCAAATAATATCTATAGCATCCACCCCAGTATAAAATAATTATAGCCCCAAATAATATCTATAGCATCCCCCCCAGTATAAAATAATTATAGCCCCAAATAATATCTATAGCACCCCCCCAGTATAAAATAATTATAGCCCCAAATAATATCTATAGCATCCCCCCCAGTATAAAATAATTAAAGCCCCAAATAATATCTATAGCATCCCCCCCAGTATAAAATAATTATAGCCCCAAATAATATCTATAGCATCCCCCCCAGTATAAAATATTTATAGCCCCAAATAATATATATATAGCATCCCCCCCAGTATAAAATAATTATAGCCCCAAATAATATCTATAGCATCCCCCCCCAGTATAAAATAATTATAGCCCCAAATAATATCTATAGCATCCCCCCCAGTATAAAATAATTAGAGCCCCAAATAATATTTATAGCATCCCCCCAGTATAAAATAATTATAGCCCAAAATAATATATATAGCACCCCCCCAGTATAAAATAATTATAGCCCCAAATAATATATATAGCATCCCCCCCCAGTATAAAATAATTATAGCCCCAAATAATATCTATATCATCCCCCCCCCAGTATAAAATAATTGTAGCCCCAAATATTATCTATAGCATCCCCCCCAGTATAAAATGATTATAGCCCCAAATAATATATATATATATATATAGCATCCCCCCAGTATAAAATAATTATAGCCCCAAATAATATCTATAGCATCCCCCCAGTATAAAATAATTATAGCCCCAAATAATATCTATAGCATCCCCCCCCAGTATAAAATAATTATAGCCCCAAATAATATCTATAGCATCCCCCCCAATACAAAATAATTATAGCCCCAAATAATATATATATAGCATCCCCCCCAGTATAAAATAATTATAGCCCCAAATAATATCTATAGCATCCCCCCCAGTACAAAATAATTATAGCCCCAAATAATATATATATAGCATCCCCCCCAGTATAAAATAATTATAGCCCCAAATAATATCTATAGCATCCCCCCCAGTATAAAATATTTATAGCCCCAAATAATATATATATAGCATCCCCCCAGTATAAAATAATTATAGCCCCAAATAATATCTATAGCATCCCCCCCCCAGTATAAAATAATTATAGCCCCAAATAATATCTATAGCACCCCCCCCATTATAAAACAATTATAGCCCCAAATAATTTATATATAGCTTCCCCCCCCAGTATAAAATAATTATAGCACCCCCCCAGTATAAAATAATTATAGCCCCAAATAATATCTATAGCATCCCCCCCCCCAGTATAAAATAATTGTAGCCCCAAATATTATCTATAGCATCCCCCCCAGTATAAAATGATTATAGCCCCAAATAATATATATATATATATATATATAGCATCCCCCCAGTATAAAATAATTATAGCCCCAAATAATATCTATAGCATCCCCCCAGTATAAAATAATTATAGCCCCAAATAATATCTATAGCATCCCCCCCCAGTATAAAATAATTATAGCCCCAAATAATATCTATAGCATCCCCCCCAGTACAAAATAATTATAGCCCCAAATAATATATATATAGCATCCCCCCCAGTATAAAATAATTATAGCCCCAAATAATATCTATAGCACCCCCCAGTATAAAATAATTATAGCCCCAAATAATATCTATAGCACCCCCCCCAGTATAAAATAATTATAGCCCCAAGTAATATCTATAGCATCCCCCCCAGTATAAAATAATTATAGCCCCAAATAATATCTATAGCATCCCCCCCCAGTATAAAATAATTATAGCCCCAAATAATATATATATAGCATCCCCCCCAGTATAAAATATTTATAGCCCCAAATAATATCTATAGCACCCCCCCCCCAGTATAAAATAATTATAGCCCCAAATAATATCTATAGCATCCCCCCCAGTATAAAATAATTATAGCCCCAAATAATATCTATAGCATCCCCCCCAGTATAAAATAATTATAGCCCCAAATAATATCTATAGCATCCCCCCCCAGTATAAAATAATTATAGCCCCAAATAATATCTATTTCATCCCCCCCAGTATAAAATATTTATAGCCCCAAATAATATATATATAGCATCCCCCCAGTATAAAATAATTATAGCCCCAAATAATATCTATAGCATCCCCCCCAGTGTAAAATAATTATAGCCCCAAATAATATCTATAGCATCCCCCCCAGTATAAAATAATTATAGCCCCAAATTATATATATAGCATCCCCCCCAGTATAAAATAATTATAGCCCCAAATAATATCTATAGCATCCCCCCCAGTATAAAATAATTATAGCCCCAAATAATATCTATAGCACCCCCCCCCAGTATAAAATATTTATAGCCCCAAATAATTTATATATAGCATCCCCCCCCAGTATAAAATAATTATAGCCCCAAATAATATGTTTAGCATCCCCCAAGTATCAAATAATTATAGCCCCAAATAATATATATAGCATCCACCCCAGTATAAAATAATTATAGCCCCAAATAATATCTATAGCATCCCCCCCCCAGTATAAAATAATTGTAGCCCCAAATATTATCTATAGCATCCCCCCAGTATAAAATGATTATAGCCCCAAATAATATATATATATATATATATATATATATAGCATCCCCCCAGTATAAAATAATTATAGCCCCAAATAATATCTATAGCATCCCCCCAGTATAAAATAATTATAGCCCCAAATAATATCTATAGCATCCCCCCCCAGTATAAAATAATTATAGCCCCAAATAATATCTATAGCATCCCCCCCAGTACAAAATAATTATAGCCCCAAATAATATATATATAGCATCCCCCCCAGTATAAAATAATTATAGCCCCAAATAATATCTATAGCACCCCCCAGTATAAAATAATTATAGCCCCAAATAATATCTATAGCACCCCCCCCCCAGTATAAAATAATTATAGCCCCAAATAATATCTATAGCATCCCCCCCAGTATAAAATAATTATAGCCCCAAATAATATATATATAGCACACCCCCAGTATAAAATAATTATAGCCCCAAATAATATCTATAGCACCCCCCCCCAGTATAAAATAATTATAGCCCCAAGTAATATCTATAGCATCCCCCCCAGTATAAAATAATTATAGCCCCAAATAATATCTATAGCATCCCCCCCCAGTATAAAATAATTATAGCCCCAAATAATATATATATAGCATCCCCCCCAGTATAAAATATTTATAGCCCCAAATAATATCTATAGCATCCCCCCCAGTATAAAATAATTATAGCCCCAAATAATATCTATAGCATCCCCCCCAGTATAAAATAATTATAGCCCCAAATAATATCTATAGCATCCCCCCCAGTATAAAATAATTATAGCCCCAAATAATATATATATAGCATCCCCCCCAGTATAAAATAATTATAGCCCCAAATAATATCTATAGCATCCCCCCCCAGTATAAAATAATTATAGCCCCAAATAATATCTATAGCATCCCCCCCAGTATAAAATAATTATAGCCCCAAATAATATCTATAGCATCCCCCCACAGTATAAAATAATTATAGCCCCAAATAATATCTATAGCATCCCCCCCAGTATAAAATAATTATAGCCCCAAATAATATGTTTAGCATCCCCCAAGTATAAAATAATTATAGCCCCAAATAATATCTATAGCATCCCCCCCAGTACAAAATAATTATAGCCCCAAATAATATATATATATAGCATCCCCCCCAGTATAAAATTATTATAGCCCCAAATATTATCTATAGCATCCCCCCCAGTATAAAATGATTATAGCCCCAAATAATATATATATATAGCATCCCCCCAGTATAAAATAATTATAGCCCCAAATAATATATATATATAGCATCCCCCCAGTATAAAATAATTATAGCCCCAAATAATATCTATAGCATCCCCCCACAGTATAAAATAATTATAGCCCCAAATAATATCTATAGCATCCCCCCCAGTATAAAATAATTATAGCCCCAAATAATATCTATAGCACCCCCCAGTATAAAATAATTATAGCCCCAAATAATATCTATAGCATCCCCCCCCCAGTATAAAATAATTATAGCCCCAAATAATATCTTTAGCATCCCCCCAGTATAAAATAATTATAGCCCCAAATAATATCTATAGCATCCCCCCAGTATAAAATAATTATAGCCCTAAATAATATCTATAGCATCCCCCCCCAGTAATTAATAATTATAGCCCCAAATAATATCTATAGCATCCCACCCCAGTATAAAATAATTATAGCCCCAAATAATATATCTATAGCATCCCCCCCAGTATAAAATAATTATAGCCCCAAATAATATCTATAGCATCCCCCCCAGTATAAAATAATTATAGCCCCAAATAATATATATATAGCACACCCCCAGTATAAAATAATTATAGCCCCAAATAATATCTATAGCATCCCCCCCAGTATAAAATAATTATAGCCCCAAATAATATCTATAGCATCCCCCCAGTATAAAATAATTATAGCCCCAAATTATATATATATCATCCCCCCCAGTATAAAATAATTATAGCCCCAAATAATATCTATAGCATCCCCCCAGTATAAAATAATTATAGCCCCAAATAATATCTATAGCATCCCCCCAGTATAAAATAATTATAGCCCCAAATAATATCTATAGCATCCCCCCAGTATAAAATAATTATAGCCCCAAATAATATCTATAGCATCCCCCCCCAGTATAAAATAATTATAGCCCCAAATAATATCTTTAGCATCCCCCCCAATATAAAAAAATTATAGCCCCAAATAATATCTATAGCACCCCCCAGTATAAAATAATTATAGCCCCAAATAATATCTATAGCATCCCCCCCCAGTATAAAATAATTATAGCCCCAAATAATATCTTTAGCATCCCCCCCAGTATAAAATAATTAGAGCCCCAAATAATATCTATAGCATCCCCCCAGTATAAAATAATTATAGCCCCAAATAATATCTATAGCATCCCCCCAGTATAAAATAATTATAGCCCCAAATAATATCTATAGCACCCCCCCAGTATAAAATAATTATAGCCCCAAATAATATCTATAGCATCCCCCCCAGTATAAAATAATTATAGCCCCAAATAATATCTATAGCATCCCCCCCCAGTATAAAATAATTAGAGCCCCAAATAATATTTATAGCATCCCCCCAGTATAAAATAATTATAGCCCAAAATAATATATATAGCACCCCCCCAGTATAAAATAATTATAGCCCCAAATAATATATATAGCATCCCCCCCAGTATAAAATAATTATAGCCCCAAATAATATCTATATCATCCCCCCCCCAGTATAAAATAATTGTAGCCCCAAATAATATCTATAGCATCCCCCCCCAGTATAAAATAATTATAGCCCCAAATAATATCTATATCATCCCCCCCCCAGTATAAAATAATTGTAGCCCCAAATAATATCTATAGCATCCCCCCCCAGTATAAAATAATTATAGCCCCAAATAATATCTATAGCATCCCCCCAGTATAAAATAATTATAGCCCCAAATAATATCTATAGCATCCTCCCAGTATAAAATAATTATAGCCCCAAATAATATCTATAGCATCCCCCCCAGTATAAAATAATTATAGCCCCAAATAATATCTATAGCATCCCCCCCAGTACAAAATAATTATAGCCCCAAATAATATATATATAGCATCCCCCCCAGTATAAAATAATTATAGCCCCAAATAATATCTATAGCATCCCCCCCAGTACAAAATAATTATAGCCCCAAATAATATATATATAGCATCCCCCCCAGTATAAAATAATTATAGCCCCAAATAATATCTATAGCATCCCCCCCAGTACAAAATAATTATAGCCCCAAATAATATATATATAGCATCCCCCCCAGTATAAAATTATTATAGCCCCAAATAATATCTATAGCATCCCCCCCCAGTATAAAATAATTATAGCCCCAAATAATATCTATAGCATCCCCCCAGTATAAAATAATTATAGCCCCAAATAATATCTATAGCATCCCCCCAGTATAAAATAATTATAGCCCCAAATAATATCTATAGCACCCCCCCATTATAAAATAATTATAGCCCCAAATAATTTATATATAGCTTCCCCCCCCAGTATAAAATAATTATAGCACCCCCCCAGTATAAAATAATTATAGCCCCAAATAATATCTATAGCACCCCCCCCAGTATAAAATAATTATAGCCCCAAATAATTTATATATAGCTTCCCCCCCCAGTATAAAATAATTATAGCACCCCCCCAGTATAAAATAATTATAGCCCCAAATAATATCTATAGCATTCCCCCGTATAAAATAATTATAGCCCCAAATAATATCTATAGCATCCCCCCCCCAGTATAAAATAATTATAGCCCCAAATAATATATATATAAAGCACCCACCCAGTATAAATAATTATAGCCCCAAATAATATCTATAGCATCCCCCCCAGTATAAAATAATTATAGCCCCAAATAATATCTATAGCACCCCCCCCAGTATAAAATAATTATAGCCCCAAATAATATATAAAGCATCCCCCCCAGTATAAAATAATTATAGCCCCAAATAATATATATAGCATCCCCCCCAGTATAAAATAATTATAGCCCCAAATAATATATAAAGCATCCCCCCCCAGTATAAAATAATTATAGCCCCAAATAATATCTATAGCATCCCCCCCCAGTATAAAATAATTATAGCCCCAAATAATATGTTTAGCATCCCCCAAGTATCAAATAATTATAGCCCCAAATAATATATATAGCATCCACCCCAGTATAAAATAATTATAGCCCCAAATAATATCTATAGCATCCCCCCCCCCAGTATAAAATAATTGTAGCCCCAAATATTATCTATAGCATCCCCCCAGTATAAAATGATTATAGCCCCAAATAATATATATATATATATATAGCATCCCCCCAGTATAAAATAATTATAGCCCCAAATAATATCTATAGCATCCCCCCAGTATAAAATAATTATAGCCCCAAATAATATCTATAGCATCCCCCCCCAGTATAAAATAATTATAGCCCCAAATAATATCTATAGCATCCCCCCCAGTACAAAATAATTATAGCCCCAAATAATATATATATAGCATCCCCCCCAGTATAAAATAATTATAGCCCCAAATAATATCTATAGCACCCCCCAGTATAAAATAATTATAGCCCCAAATAATATCTATAGCACCCCCCCCCAGTATAAAATAATTATAGCCCCAAGTAATATCTATAGCATCCCCCCCAGTATAAAATAATTATAGCCCCAAATAATATCTATAGCATCCCCCCCCAGTATAAAATAATTATAGCCCCAAATAATATATATATAGCATCCCCCCCAGTATAAAATATTTATAGCCCCAAATAATATCTATAGCATCCCCCCCAGTATAAAATAATTATAGCCCCAAATAATATCTATAGCATCCCCCCCAGTATAAAATAATTATAGCCCCAAATAATATCTATAGCATCCCCCCCAGTATAAAATAATTATAGCCCCAAATAATATCTATAGCATCCCCCCCCAGTATAAAATAATTATAGCCCCAAATAATATCTATTTCATCCCCCCCAGTATAAAATATTTATAGCCCCAAATAATATATATATAGCATCCCCCCAGTATAAAATAATTATAGCCCCAAATAATATCTATAGCATCCCCCCCAGTGTAAAATAATTATAGCCCCAAATAATATCTATAGCATCCCCCCCAGTATAAAATAATTATAGCCCCAAATTATATATATAGCATCCCCCCCAGTATAAAATAATTATAGCCCCAAATAATATCTATAGCATCCCCCCCAGTATAAAATAATTATAGCCCCAAATAATATCTATAGCACCCCCCCCAGTATAAAATATTTATAGCCCCAAATAATTTATATATAGCATCCCCCCCCAGTATAAAATAATTATAGCCCCAAATAATATGTTTAGCATCCCCCAAGTATCAAATAATTATAGCCCCAAATAATATATATAGCATCCACCCCAGTATAAAATAATTATAGCCCCAAATAATATCTATAGCATCCCCCCCCCAGTATAAAATAATTGTAGCCCCAAATATTATCTATAGCATCCCCCCAGTATAAAATGATTATAGCCCCAAATAATATATATATATATATATATATATATAGCATCCCCCCAGTATAAAATAATTATAGCCCCAAATAATATCTATAGCATCCCCCCAGTATAAAATAATTATAGCCCCAAATAATATCTATAGCATCCCCCCCCAGTATAAAATAATTATAGCCCCAAATAATATCTATAGCATCCCCCCCAGTACAAAATAATTATAGCCCCAAATAATATATATATAGCATCCCCCCCAGTATAAAATAATTATAGCCCCAAATAATATCTATAGCACCCCCCAGTATAAAATAATTATAGCCCCAAATAATATCTATAGCACCCCCCCCCAGTATAAAATAATTATAGCCCCAAATAATATCTATAGCATCCCCCCCAGTATAAAATAATTATAGCCCCAAATAATATATATATAGCACACCCCCAGTATAAAATAATTATAGCCCCAAATAATATCTATAGCACCCCCCCCCCAGTATAAAATAATTATAGCCCCAAGTAATATCTATAGCATCCCCCCCAGTATAAAATAATTATAGCCCCAAATAATATCTATAGCATCCCCCCCCAGTATAAAATAATTATAGCCCCAAATAATATATATATAGCATCCCCCCCAGTATAAAATATTTATAGCCCCAAATAATATCTATAGCATCCCCCCCAGTATAAAATAATTATAGCCCCAAATAATATCTATAGCATCCCCCCCAGTATAAAATAATTATAGCCCCAAATAATATCTATAGCATCCCCCCCAGTATAAAATAATTATCTAAAAGAAAAAATTCAAACGAGGAAAACGGGGGGGCAAAAAAAGAAAAAACCATATAGACCCAGGTACCACTACGACTACGGTCAAAATATTCAACCTGACAGACTATACCCTGAGCCCTGCGGAGAGATCCCTCTTAGAAAAGGGACTATCCTTTTGTCCCAACTCGGAAGCAGACAATTTTGAATTATTTTTAGATTTAAACCAATTCATTAAAATTCATTAAAATATAAAATTTAGATAAGAACTTTTAGATAAAGCTTACAAACTTGGACTTATCACCAAAGATGAAAGATCATTCCTATTCATCCCGTTTCCATCAATGGCATACTTCTATTTTTTGCCAAAAATCCATAAAGACACACAAAACCCACCAGGAAGACCTATAGTGTCTGGCATAGGTTCTATGACCAGCAATATATCACACTATTTGGACCTCATCCTACAAAAATACGTGACCAAACTTGCTAGTTACCTGAAAGATTCCGATCAACTAATCAGCGAACTGCAACAAAGAAAATGGGAAGAAAACACTTGGCTCATAACACTAGATGTTAGTGCCTTATACTCAAACATCCGTCATAGCAAAGGTATAGAATGCGTTATTGGATATCTCAAAAAGGACACCAATATATCTGAAGAAAGGATCAATTTTCTGCGACAATGTCTAGAGATCGTACTTGAGAATAATTATTTCACATATAACACTAACATATACCATCAGATTCTAGGGACGGCAATGGGGACCCGTGTGGCCCCCTCCTTTGCTAACCTTTTTATGGGGGCTTTCGAAGAAATACACATACAAAGTAGTATGAACCCGTTCCACAAATACATTTCCCTCTATAGACGTTATATCGACGATTTGTTTCTCTTATGGACCGGCCCCAGAGAAGAAATCGATAGATTTCACGAACACCTAAATAACAATGACTGGGGTATCAATTTTACACTAGAAACCAACAACCTCAGCATCACCTATCTTGATATTGAAATCTATCATGACAAAGAAACTTTCAAAACAAAAACCCATTTCAAAAAAGTAGACTCGAACAGCTACTTAGAATATTCAAGTTCACATTACAAAAAATGGATAAATAATGTCCCATTTTCCCAATACAAAAGGATTAGGAAAAACTGCACTGATACTGAGTCCTTCAACGAACAAGCCGAGACCATACGAAACCGTTTTAAAGAAAAGGGGTATCCTAATCATCTTCTAAAAAAAGCATATCAAAAGGCGAAACCGCTCAGCCAGAGCGAATGTATCACTACCAAAGCCAACACCGTACCGGAAGAACACCAGCTATCAAATACAAATTTCATCACAAAATATAATGACAAATCTCAAGAGATCAGGGATGCCGTTCAAAAACATTGGCATATTCTCACCAACGACACATACCTACGAGACCTTTTACCCAACCATCCCAAAATCACATACAGGAGAGCAGCCACTATCAAAAATCTGTTGGCTCCTAGCATCATAAGACAACACAAAAAGCCACTACATCCCAACAAAACAAAAAAGGGACGTATCTTAAAATGTGGTAAAAAAAGGTGCCTCTGCTGCGTATCTATAAAAACGGGATCTTCATTTATTTGCAACTCAACCAAGGAAACATTCACTATCCCGCTTAATATGTCTTGTGAAACAAAATATGTAATTTATATTATTGAATGCCAGATATGTCACCTCCAGTATGTCGGACGTACTGTCCAAGCTTTACGCAGCCGTCTCAATAAACACAGGGAAAATGTAAAAAAGAAATATCTGCTACAAGGTGTATCAAAACACTGCAGTATATTTCACCCCCAGGTAAAATTTCCCTTATCCATTATGCCCATAGACCATATACCTGACACAGCGCCCAATCGCTTTCAATTACTGTGTAGGCGCGAGGTATATTGGATTTATACGTTAAACACCCTTGTCCCTAATGGCCTCAATGAAGCCAATGAGACGATTCTCTGAAAACTTGCATCAAAACCCTTTTACCTTCTCACACCCAGCGACTTCACTCATTCACTTATTCCGATCCATTCTACACCACGTTAGCCATTTTGTCCTATTCCGGCTTCCTTAGTTGCAGTTTCTCATGTCCCATGCCGGCCTCCATAGTTGTAGTTTCCCATGTCCTAAGCAGGGATCCATACCTGTAGTTTTTTTTTTTTTTTTTTTTTTTTTTTTTTTTTCTGTTTTCCGCAGTTTATCAAGTCTATCCTAATGCTCTGTATGTATAATAATATTATGAGTTCACAATGAATTTTTGTCTCTAAATATGTTTATTAACTCTAAAATGAAGTTATATGTTGTTTTATCATCTGTATTGTTCATCTCAAGCTTATGTAACTATGCTAATTACCAGATACTGCCATCTACCAATGAGATGACACCAGTTTATTTAAATAGTCTCTCATTTCCAATTATATGTATGAACCAGAAGAAGCGCTCGGCTCGAGCGCGAAACGCGTTGTTCGGAACTTATTTTATAGACTTTTATCTATTTATTTATTATTTTGTACCTATTTTATAAAATTAAAAGATCCTGAAAATACTAATTGGGTCGTCCTAGCGCCATTCAAACGCTCAACATCGCTACATACATCCATTGGACTTATCTACAAGATAGATTCCTATCATCCGGAGAAAAGGATTGTATCTTGAGAGCGTGGCAGCACAGGAACGCCGTATTATTATACATGTGCATCACAGAGTTGTGCCTGCCAGCACAACTCTACCAGGTGAGCAGCCATATCATTTATTTATCTTCCCACTATTGACAAAGGGTATTACACCATAGAAGCGCCCCTGTCTTTTTCTCCTACATTTCTAGCCCAGTATAAAATAATTATAGCCCCAAATTATATATATAGCATCCCCCCCCAGTATAAAATAATTATAGCCCCAAATAATATCTATAGCATCCCCCCCAAGTATAAAATAATTATAGCCCCAAATAATATCTATAGCACCCCCCCCAGTATAAAATATTTATAGCCCCAAATAATTTATATATAGCATCCCCCCCCAGTATAAAATAATTATAGCCCCAAATAATATCTATAGCATCCCCCCCCAGTATAAAATAATTATAGCCCCAAATAATATCTATAGCACCCCCCCCAGTATAAAATATTTATAGCCCCAAATAATTTATATATAGCATCCCCCCCCCAGTATACAATAATTATAGCCCCAAATAATATCTATAGCATCCCCCCCAGTATAAAATAATTATAGCCCCAAATAATATCTATAGCATCCCCCCCAGTATAAAATAATTATAGCCCCAAATAATATCTATAGCATCCACCCCCCAGTATAAAATAATTATAGCCCCAAATTATATATATAGCACCCCCCCAGTATAAAATAATTATAGCCCCAAATAATATCTATAGCATCCCCCCCAGTATAAAATATTTATAGCCCCAAATAATATATATATAGCATCCCCCCAGTATAAAACAATTATAGCCCCAAATAATATCTATAGCATCCCCCCAGTATAAAATAATTATAGCCCCAAATAATATCTATAGCATCCCCCCAGTATAAAATAATTATAGCCCCAAATAATATCTATAGCATCCCCCCCCAGTATAAAATAATTATAGCCCCAAATAATATCTATAGCATCCCCCCCCAGTATAAAATATTTATAGCCCCAAATAATATATATATAGCACACCCCCAGTATAAAATAATTATAGCCCCAAATAATATCTATAGCATCCCCCCCAGTATAAAATAATTATAGCCCCAAATTATATATATAGCATCCCCCCCAGTATAAAATAATTATAGCCCCAAATTATATATATAGCATCCCCCCCCAGTATAAAATAATTATAGCCCCAAATAATATCTATAGCATCCCCTCCCAGTATAAAATAATTATAGCCCCAAATTATATATATAGCATCCCCCCCCAGTATAAAATAATTATAGCCCCAAATAATATATATATAGCATCCCCCCCCAGTATAAAATATTTATAGCCCCAAATAATATTTATAGCACCCCCCAGTATAAAATAATTATAGCCCCAAATAATATCTATAGCATCCCCCCCAGTATAAAATAATTATAGCCCCAAATAATATCTATAGCATCCCCCCCAGTATAAAATAATTATAGCCCCAAATAATATCTATAGCATCCCCCCCCAGTATAAAATAATTATTGCCCCAAATAATATCTATTTCATCCCCCCCCCAGTATAAAATAATTATAGCCCCAAATAATATCTATAGCATCCCCCCCAGTATAAAATAATTATAGCCCCAAATAATATCTATAGCATCCCCCCAGTATAAAATATTTATAGCCCCAAATAATATATATATAGCATCCCCCCAGTATAAAACAATTATAGCCCCAAATAATATCTATAGCATCCCCCCAGTATAAAATAATTATAGCCCCAAATAATATCTATAGCATCCCCCCCAGTATAAAATATTTATAGCCCCAAATAATATATATAGCATCCACCCCAGTATAAAATAATTATAGCCCCAAATAATATCTATAGCATCCCCCCAGTATAAAATAATTATAGCCCCAAATAATATCTATAGCACCCCCCAGTATAAAATAATTATAGCCCCAAATAATATCTATAGCATCCCCCCAGTATAAAATAATTATAGCCCCAAATAATATCTATAGCATCCCCCCCAGTATAAAATGATTATAGCCCCAAATAATATATATATATAGCATCCCCCCAGTATAAAATAATTATAGCCTCAAATAATATCTATAGTTCCCCCCCCAGTATAAAATAATTATAGCCCCAAATAATATCTATAGCACCCCCCCCAGTATAAAATAATTATAGCCCCAAATAATATCTATAGCATCACCCCCAGTATAAAATATTTATAGCTCCAAATAATATATATATAGCATCCCCCCAGTATAAAACAATTATAGCCCCAAATAATATCTATAGCATCCCCCCCAGTATAAAATATTTATAGCCCCAAATAATATATATATAGCATCCCCCCAGTATAAAACAATTATAGCCCCAAATAATATCTATAGCATCCCCCCAGTATAAAATAATTATAGCCCCAAATAATATCTATAGCATCCCCTCCCAGTATAAAATAATTATAGCCCCAAATTATATATATAGCATCCCCCCCCAGTATAAAATAATTATAGCCCCAAATAATATATATATAGCATCCCCCCCAGTATAAAATATTTATAGCCCCAAATAATATTTATAGCACCCCCCAGTATAAAATAATTATAGCCCCAAATAATATCTATAGCATCCCCCCCAGTATAAAATAATTATAGCCCCAAATAATATCTATTTCATCCCCCCCCCAGTATAAAATAATTATAGCCCCAAATAATATCTATAGCATCCCCCCCAGTATAAAATAATTATAGCCCCAAATAATATCTATAGCATCCCCCCAGTATAAAATATTTATAGCCCCAAATAATATATATATAGCATCCCCCCAGTATAAAACAATTATAGCCCCAAATAATATCTATAGCATCCCCCCAGTATAAAATAATTATAGCCCCAAATAATATCTATAGCATCCCCCCAGTATAAAATAATTATAGCCCCAAATAATATCTATAGCATCCCCCCCCAGTATAAAATAATTATAGCCCCAAATAATATCTATAGCATCCCCCCCAGTATAAAATAATTATAGCCCCAAATAATATCTATAGCATCCCCCCCAGTATAAAATAATTAGAGCCCCAAATAATATCTATAGCATCCCCCCAGTATAAAATAATTATAGCCCCAAATAATATATATAGCACCCCCCCAGTATAAAATAATTATAGCCCCAAATAATATATATAGCATCCCCTCAGTATAAAAAAATTATAGCCCCAAATAATATCTATAGCACCCCCCCCAGTATAAAATAATTATAGCCCCAAATAATATCTATAGCATCCCCCCCAGTATAAAATAATTATAGCCCAAAATAATATATATATAGCATCCCCCCCAGTATAAAATAATTATAGCCCCAAATAATATCTATAGCATCCCCCCCCCCAGTATAAAATAATTATAGCCCCAAATAATATCTATAGCATCCCCCCAGTATAAAATAATTATAGCCCCAAATAATATCTATAGCACCCCCCAGTATAAAATAATTATAGCCCCAAATAATATCTATAGCATCCCCCCAGTATAAAATAATTATAGCCCCAAATAATATCTATAGCATCCCCCCCAGTATAAAATGATTATAGCCCCAAATAATATATATATATAGCATCCCCCCAGTATAAAATAATTATAGCCTCAAATAATATCTATAGTTCCCCCCCCCAGTATAAAATAATTATAGCCCCAAATAATATCTATAGCATCCCCCCCAGTATAAAATAATTATAGCCCCAAATAATATCTATAGCATCCCCCCCAGTATAAAATAATTATAGCCCCAAATAATATCTATAGCATCACCCCCAGTATAAAATATTTATAGCCCCAAATAATATATATATAGCATCCCCCCAGTATAAAACAATTATAGCCCCAAATAATATCTATAGCATCCCCCCCAGTATAAAATATTTATAGCCCCAAATAATATATATATAGCATCCCCCCAGTATAAAACAATTATAGCCCCAAATAATATCTATAGCATCCCCCCAGTATAAAATAATTATAGCCCCAAATAATATCTATAGCATCCCCCCAGTATAAAATAATTATAGCCCCAAATAATATCTATAGCATCCCCCACCAGTATAAAATAATTATAGCCCCAAATAATATCTATAGCATACCCCCCCAGTATAAAATATTTATAGCCCCAAATAATATATATATAGCATCCCCCCCAGTATAAAATAATTATAGCCCCAAATAATATCTATAGCATCCCCCCCAGTATAAAATAATTATAGCCCCAAATAATATCTATAGCACCCCCCCCCAGTATAAAATAATTATAGCCCCAAATAATATCTATAGCATCCCCCCCAGTATAAAATAATTATAGCCCCAAATTATATATATAGCATCCCCCCCAGTATAAAATAATTATAGCCCCAAATAATATCTATAGCATCCCCCCCAGTATAAAATAATTATAGCCCCAAATAATATCTATAGCATCCCCCCCAGTATAAAATAATTATAGCCCCAAATAATATCTATAGCATCCCCCCCCAGTATAAAATAATTATAGCCCCAAATAATATCTATAGCATCCCCCCCAGTATAAAATAATTATAGCCCCAAATAATATCTATAGCATCCCCCAGTATAAAATAATTATAGCCCCAAATAATATCTATAGCACCCCCCCCAGTATAAAATAATTATAGCCCCAAATAATATCTATAGCATCCCCCCAGTATAAAATAATTATAGCCCCAAATAATATCTATAGCATCCCCCCCAGTGTAAAATAATTATAGCCCCAAATAATATCTATAGCATCGCCCCCAGTATAAAATATTTATAGCCCCAAATAGTATATATATAGCATCCCTCCCAGTATAAAATAATTATAGCCCCAAATAACATCTATAGCATCCCCCCCAGTATAAAATAATTATAGCCCCAAATAATATCTATAGCACCCCCCCCAGTATAAAATAATTATAGCCCCAAATAATATCTATAGCATCCCCCCCCAGTATAAAATAATTATAGCCCCAAATAATATCTATAGCATCCCCCCCAGTATAAAATAATTATAGCCCCAAATAATATCTATAGCATCCCCCCCAGTATAAAATATTTATAGCCCCAAATAATATATATATAGCATCCCCCCCAGTATAAAATAATTATAGCCCCAAATAATATCTATAGCATCCCCCCCAGTATAAAATAATTATAGCCCCAAATAATATCTATAGCATCCCCCCCAGTATAAAATAATTATAGCCCCAAATAATATCTATAGCACCCCTTCCCAGTATAAAATAATTATAGCCCCAAATAATATATATAGCATCCCCCCAGTATAAAATAATTATAGCCCCAAATAATATCTATAGCATCCCCCCCCCAGTATAAAATAATTATAGCCCCAAATAATATCTATAGCATCCCCCCCAGTATAAAATAATTATAGCCCCAAATAATATCTATAGCACCCCCCCCAGTATAAAATATTTATAGCCCCAAATAATATATATATAGCATCCCCCCAGTATAAAATAATTATAGCCCCAAATAATATATATATAGCATCCCCCCCAGTATAAAATAATTATAGCCCCAAATAATATCTATAGCATCCCCCCAGTATAAAATAATTATAGCCCCAAATAATATATATAGCACCCCCCCCAGTATAAAATAATTAGAGCCCCAAATAATATCTATAGCATCCCCCCAGTATAAAATAATTATAGCCCCAAATAATATATATAGCACCCCCCCCAGTATAAAATAATTATAGCCCCAAATAATATATATAGCATCCACCCCAGTATAAAATAATTATAGCCCCAAATAATATCTATAGCATCCCCCCAGTATAAAATAATTATAGCCCCAAATAATATCTATAGCATCCCCCCCCAGTATAAAATAATTATAGCCCCAAATAATATCTATAGCATCCCCCCCAGTACAAAATAATTATAGCCCCAAATAATATATATATAGCATCCCCCCCAGTATAAAATAATTATAGCCCCAAATAATATCTATAGCACCCCCCAGTATAAAATAATTATAGCCCCAAATAATATCTATAGCACCCCCCCCCAGTATAAAATAATTATAGCCCCAAATAATATCTATAGCATCCCCCCCAGTATAAAATAATTATAGCCCCAAATAATATATATATAGCACACCCCCAGTATAAAATAATTATAGCCCCAAATAATATCTATAGCACCCCCCCCCAGTATAAAATAATTATAGCCCCAAGTAATATCTATAGCATCCCCCCCAGTATAAAATAATTATAGCCCCAAATAATATCTATAGCATCCCCCCCCAGTATAAAATAATTATAGCCCCAAATAATATATATATAGCATCCCCCCCAGTATAAAATATTTATAGCCCCAAATAATATCTATAGCATCCCCCCCAGTATAAAATAATTATAGCCCCAAATAATATCTATAGCATCCCCCCCAGTATAAAATAATTATAGCCCCAAATAATATCTATAGCATCCCCCCCAGTATAAAATAATTATAGCCCCAAATAATATCTATAGCATCCCCCCCCAGTATAAAATAATTATAGCCCCAAATAATATCTATTTCATCCCCCCCAGTATAAAATATTTATAGCCCCAAATAATATATATATAGCATCCCCCCAGTATAAAATAATTATAGCCCCAAATAATATCTATAGCACCCCCCCCAGTATAAAATATTTATAGCCCCAAATAATTTATATATAGCATCCCCCCCCAGTATAAAATAATTATAGCCCCAAATAATATCTATAGCATCCCCCCCAGTATAAAATAATTATAGCCCAAAATAATATATATATAGCATCCCCCCCAGTATAAAATAATTATAGCCCCAAATAATATCTATAGCATCCCCCCCCCCAGTATAAAATAATTATAGCCCCAAATAATATCTATAGCATCCCCCCCAGTATAAAATATTTATAGCCCCAAATAATATATATAGCATCCACCCCAGTATAAAATAATTATAGCCCCAAATAATATCTATAGCATCCCCCCAGTATAAAATAATTATAGCCCCAAATAATATCTATAGCACCCCCCAGTATAAAATAATTATAGCCCCAAATAATATATATATATAGCATCCCCCCAGTATAAAATAATTATAGCCCCAAATAATATATATAGCATCCACCCCAGTATAAAATAATTATAGCCCCAAATAATATCTATAGCATCCCCCCAGTATAAAATAATTATAGCCCCAAATAATATCTATAGCATCCCCCCCAGTATAAAATGATTATAGCCCCAAATAATATATATATATAGCATCCCCCCAGTATAAAATAATTATAGCCTCAAATAATATCTATAGTTCCCCCCCCCCAGTATAAAAAAATTATAGCCCCAAATAATATCTATAGCACCCCCCCCAGTATAAAATAATTATAGCCCCAAATAATATCTATAGCATCACCCCCAGTATAAAATATTTATAGCCCCAAATAATATATATATAGCATCCCCCCAGTATAAAACAATTATAGCCCCAAATAATATCTATAGCATCCCCCCCAGTATAAAATATTTATAGCCCCAAATAATATATATATAGCATCCCCCCAGTATAAAACAATTATAGCCCCAAATAATATCTATAGCATCCCCCCAGTATAAAATAATTATAGCCCCAAATAATATCTATAGCATCCCCTCCCAGTATAAAATAATTATAGCCCCAAATTATATATATAGCATCCCCCCCCAGTATAAAATAATTATAGCCCCAAATAATATATATATAGCATCCCCCCCCAGTATAAAATATTTATAGCCCCAAATAATATTTATAGCACCCCCCAGTATAAAATAATTATAGCCCCAAATAATATCTATAGCATCCCCCCCAGTATAAAATAATTATAGCCCCAAATAATATCTATAGCATCCCCCCCAGTATAAAATAATTATAGCCCCAAATAATATCTATAGCATCCCCCCCCAGTATAAAATAATTATTGCCCCAAATAATATCTATTTCATCCCCCCCCCCAGTATAAAATAATTATAGCCCCAAATAATATCTATAGCATCCCCCCCAGTATAAAATAATTATAGCCCCAAATAATATCTATAGCATCCCCCCAGTATAAAATATTTATAGCCCCAAATAATATATATATAGCATCCCCCCAGTATAAAACAATTATAGCCCCAAATAATATCTATAGCATCCCCCCAGTATAAAATAATTATAGCCCCAAATAATATCTATAGCATCCCCCCAGTATAAAATAATTATAGCCCCAAATAATATCTATAGCATCCCCCCCCAGTATAAAATAATTATAGCCCCAAATAATATCTATAGCATCCCCCCCAGTATAAAATAATTATAGCCCCAAATAATATCTATAGCATCCCCCCCAGTATAAAATAATTAGAGCCCCAAATAATATCTATAGCATCCCCCCAGTATAAAATAATTATAGCCCCAAATAATATATATAGCACCCCCCCAGTATAAAATAATTATAGCCCCAAATAATATATATAGCATCCCCTCAGTATAAAAAAATTATAGCCCCAAATAATATCTATAGCACCCCCCCCAGTATAAAATAATTATAGCCCCAAATAATATCTATAGCATCCCCCCCAGTATAAAATAATTATAGCCCAAAATAATATATATATAGCATCCCCCCCAGTATAAAATAATTATAGCCCCAAATAATATCTATAGCATCCCCCCCCCCAGTATAAAATAATTATAGCCCCAAATAATATATATAGCATCCACCCCAGTATAAAATAATTATAGCCCCAAATAATATCTATAGCATCCCCCCAGTATAAAATAATTATAGCCCCAAATAATATCTATAGCACCCCCCAGTATAAAATAATTATAGCCCCAAATAATATCTATAGCATCCCCCCAGTATAAAATAATTATAGCCCCAAATAATATCTATAGCATCCCCCCCAGTATAAAATGATTATAGCCCCAAATAATATATATATATAGCATCCCCCCAGTATAAAATAATTATAGCCTCAAATAATATCTATAGTTCCCCCCCCCAGTATAAAATAATTATAGCCCCAAATAATATCTATAGCACCCCCCCAGTATAAAATAATTATAGCCCCAAATAATATCTATAGCATCACCCCCAGTATAAAATATTTATAGCCCCAAATAATATATATATAGCATCCCCCCAGTATAAAACAATTATAGCCCCAAATAATATCTATAGCATCCCCCCCAGTATAAAATATTTATAGCCCCAAATAATATATATATAGCATCCCCCCAGTATAAAACAATTATAGCCCCAAATAATATCTATAGCATCCCCCCAGTATAAAATAATTATAGCCCCAAATAATATCTATAGCATCCCCCCAGTATAAAATAATTATAGCCCCAAATAATATCTATAGCATCCCCCACCAGTATAAAATAATTATAGCCCCAAATAATATCTATAGCATCCCCCCCAGTATAAAATAATTATAGCCCCAAATTATATATATAGCATCCCCCCCAGTATAAAATAATTATAGCCCCAAATAATATCTATAGCATCCCCCCCAGTATAAAATAATTATAGCCCCAAATAATATCTATAGCATCCCCCCCCAGTATAAAATAATTATAGCCCCAAATAATATCTATAGCATCCCCCCCCAGTATAAAATAATTATAGCCCCAAATAATATCTATAGCATCCCCCCCAGTATAAAATAATTATAGCCCCAAATAATATCTATAGCATCCCCCAGTATAAAATAATTATAGCCCCAAATAATATCTATAGCACCCCCCCCCAGTATAAAATAATTATAGCCCCAAATAATATCTATAGCATCCCCCCAGTATAAAATAATTATAGCCCCAAATAATATCTATAGCATCCCCCCCAGTATAAAATGATTATAGCCCCAAATAATATATATATATAGCATCCCCCCAGTATAAAATAATTATAGCCTCAAATAATATCTATAGTTCCCCCCCCCAGTATAAAATAATTATAGCCCCAAATAATATCTATAGCATCCCCCCAGTATAAAATAATTATAGCCCCAAATAATATCTATAGCATCCCCCCCAGTATAAAATGATTATAGCCCCAAATAATATATATATATAGCATCCCCCCAGTATAAAATAATTATAGCCTCAAATAATATCTATAGTTCCCCCCCCCAGTATAAAATAATTATAGCCCCAAATAATATCTATAGCACCCCCCCAGTATAAAATAATTATAGCCCCAAATAATATCTATAGCATCACCCCCAGTATAAAATATTTATAGCCCCAAATAATATATATATAGCATCCCCCCAGTATAAAACAATTATAGCCCCAAATAATATCTATAGCATCCCCCCCAGTATAAAATATTTATAGCCCCAAATAATATATATATAGCATCCCCCCAGTATAAAACAATTATAGCCCCAAATAATATCTATAGCATCCCCCCAGTATAAAATAATTATAGCCCCAAATAATATCTATAGCATCCCCCCAGTATAAAATAATTATAGCCCCAAATAATATCTATAGCATCCCCCACCAGTATAAAATAATTATAGCCCCAAATAATATCTATAGCATCCCCCCCAGTATAAAATAATTATAGCCCCAAATTATATATATAGCATCCCCCCCAGTATAAAATAATTATAGCCCCAAATAATATCTATAGCATCCCCCCCAGTATAAAATAATTATAGCCCCAAATAATATCTATAGCATCCCCCCCCAGTATAAAATAATTATAGCCCCAAATAATATCTATAGCATCCCCCCCCAGTATAAAATAATTATAGCCCCAAATAATATCTATAGCATCCCCCCCAGTATAAAATAATTATAGCCCCAAATAATATCTATAGCATCCCCCAGTATAAAATAATTATAGCCCCAAATAATATCTATAGCACCCCCCCCCAGTATAAAATAATTATAGCCCCAAATAATATCTATAGCATCCCCCCAGTATAAAATAATTATAGCCCCAAATAATATCTATAGCATCCCCCCCAGTGTAAAATAATTATAGCCCCAAATAATATCTATAGCATCGCCCCCAGTATAAAATATTTATAGCCCCAAATAGTATATATATAGCATCCCTCCCAGTATAAAATAATTATAGCCCCAAATAACATCTATAGCATCCCCCCAGTATAAAATAATTATAGCCCCAAATAATATCTATAGCACCCCCCCCAGTATAAAATAATTATAGCCCCAAATAATATCTATAGCATCCCCCCCCAGTATAAAATAATTATAGCCCCAAATAATATCTATAGCATCCCCCCCAGTATAAAATAATTATAGCCCCAAATAATATCTATAGCATCCCCCCCAGTATAAAATATTTATAGCCCCAAATAATATATATATAGCATCCCCCCAGTATAAAATAATTATAGCCCCAAATAATATCTATAGCATCCCCCCCCAGTATAAAATAATTATAGCCCCAAATAATATCTATAGCATCCCCCCCAGTATAAAATAATTATAGCCCCAAATAATATCTATAGCACCCCCCCCAGTATAAAATATTTATAGCCCCAAATAATATATATATAGCATCCCCCCAGTATAAAATAATTATAGCCCCAAATAATATATATATAGCATCCCCCCCAGTATAAAATAATTATAGCCCCAAATAATATCTATAGCATCCCCCCCCCCAGTATAAAATAATTATAGCCCCAAATAATATATATAGCATCCACCCCAGTATAAAATAATTATAGCCCCAAATAATATCTATAGCATCCCCCCCCAGTATAAAATTATTATAGCCCCAAATATTATCTATAGCATCCCCCCCAGTATAAAATGATTATAGCCCCAAATAATATATATATATAGCATCCCCCCAGTATAAAATAATTATAGCCCCAAATAATATCTATAGCATCCCCCCCAGTATAAAATAATTATAGCCCCAAATAATATCTATAGCATCCCCCAGTATAAAATAATTATAGCCCCAAATAATATCTATAGCACCCCCCCAGTATAAAATAATTATAGCCCCAAATAATATCTATAGCATCCCCCCCCCAGTATAAAATAATTATAGCCCCAAATAATATCTATAGCATCCCCCCAGTATAAAATAATTATAGCCCCAAATAATATCTATAGCATCCCCCCCAGTGTAAAATAATTATAGCCCCAAATAATATCTATAGCATCGCCCCCAGTATAAAATATTTATAGCCCCAAATAGTATATATATAGCATCCCTCCCAGTATAAAATAATTATAGCCCCAAATAACATCTATAGCATCCCCCCCAGTATAAAATAATTATAGCCCCAAATAATATCTATAGCACCCCCCCAGTATAAAATAATTATAGCCCCAAATAATATCTATAGCATCCCCCCAGTATAAAATAATTATAGCCCCAAATAATATATATAGCACCCCCCCCAGTATAAAATAATTAGAGCCCCAAATAATATCTATAGCATCCCCCCAGTATAAAATAATTATAGCCCCAAATAATATATATAGCACCCCCCCCAGTATAAAATAATTATAGCCCCAAATAATATATATAGCATCCACCCCAGTATAAAATAATTATAGCCCCAAATAATATCTATAGCATCCCCCCCCAGTATTAAATAATTGTAGCCCCAAATATTATCTATAGCATCCCCCCCAGTATAAAATGATTATAGCCCCAAATAATATATATATATATATATATATAGCATCCCCCCAGTATAAAATAATTATAGCCCCAAATAATATCTATAGCATCCCCCCCCCAGTATAAAATAATTATAGCCCCAAATAATATCTATAGCATCCCCCCAGTATAAAATAATTATAGCCCCAAATAATATCTATAGCATCCCCCCAGTATAAAATAATTATAGCCCCAAATAATATCTATAGCACCCCCCCAGTATAAAATAATTATAGCCCCAAATAATATCTATAGCATCCCCCCCAGTATAAAATAATTATAGCCCCAAATAATATCTATAGCATCCCCCCCAGTATAAAATAATTATAGCCCCAAATAATATCTATAGCATCCCCCCCCAGTATAAAATAATTATAGCCCCAAATAATATCTATAGCATCCCCCCCAGTATAAAATATTTATAGCCCCAAATAATATATATATAGCATCCCCCCAGTATAAAATAATTATAGCCTCAAATAATATCTATAGTTCCCCCCCCAGTATAAAATAATTATAGCCCCAAATAATATCTATAGCACCCCCCCCAGTATAAAATAATTATAGCCCCAAATAATATCTATAGCATCCCCCCCAGTATAAAATAATTATAGCCCCAAATAATATCTATAGCATCCCCCCCAGTATAAAATATTTATAGCCCCAAATAATATATATATAGCATCCCCCCGGTATAAAACAATCATAGCCCCAAATAATATCTATAGCATCCCCCCAGTATAAAATAATTATAGCCCCAAATAATATCTATAGCATCCCCCCCCAGTATAAAATAATTATAGCCGAAAATAATATCTATAGCATCCCCCCCCAGTATAAAATATTTATAGCCCCAAATAATATATATATAGCATCCCCCCCAGTATAAAATAATTATAGCCCCAAATAATATCTATAGCATCCCCCCCAGTATAAAATAATTATAGCCCCAAATAATATATATATATAGCATCCCCCCAGTATAAAATAATTATAGCCTCAAATAATATCTATAGTTCCCCCCCCAGTATAAAATAATTATAGCCCCAAATAATATCTATAGCACCCCCCCAGTATAAAATAATTATAGCCCCAAATAATATCTATAGCATCTCCCCCAGTATAAAATAATTATAGCCCCAAATAATATCTATAGCACCCCCCCCCCCAGTATAAAATAATTATAGCCCCAAATAATATCTATAGCATCCCCCCCAGTATAAAATATTTATAGCCCCAAATAATATATATAGCATCCCCCCAGTATAAAATAATTATAGCCCCAAATAATATCTATAGCATCCCCCCAGTATAAAATAATTATAGCCCCAAATAATATCTATAGCATCCCCCCCAGTATAAAATAATTATAGCCGAAAATAATATCTATAGCATCCCCCCCAGTATAAAATATTTATAGCCCCAAATAATATATATATAGCATCCCCCCCAGTATAAAATAATTATAGCCCCAAATAATATCTATAGCATCCCCCCCAGTATAAAATATTTATAGCCCCAAATAATATATATATAGCATCCCCCCGGTATAAAACAATTATAGCCCCAAATAATATCTATAGCATCCCCCCCCCAGTATAAAATAATTATAGCCCCAAATTATATATATAGCATCCCCCCAGTATAAAATAATTATAGCCCCAAATTATATATATAGCATCCCCCCCCAGTATAAAATAATTATAGCCCCAAATAATATCTATAGCATCCCCCCCCAGTATAAAATAATTATAGCCCCAAATTATATATATAGCATCCCCCCCCAGTATAAAATAATTATAGCCCCAAATAATATATATATAGCATCCCCCCCCAGTATAAAATATTTATAGCCCCAAATAATATTTATAGCACCCCCAGTATAAAATAATTATAGCCCCAAATAATATCTATAGCATCCCCCCCAGTATAAAATAATTATAGCCCCAAATAATATCTATAGCATCCCCCCCAGTATAAAATAATTATAGCCCCAAATAATATCTATAGCATCCCCCCCCCAGTATAAAATAATTATAGCCCCAAATAATATCTATAGCATCCCCCCCAGTATAAAATAATTATAGCCCCAAATAATATCTATAGCATCCCCCCCAGTATAAAATAATTATAGCCCCAAATAATATCTATAGCATCCCCCCCAGTATAAAATACTTATAGCCCCAAATAATATCTATAGCATCGCCCCCAGTATAAAATATTTATAGCCCCAAATAATATCTATAGCATCGCCCCCAGTATAAAATAATTATGGCCCCAAATAATATCTATAGCATCCCCCCCAGTATAAAATAATTATAGCCCCAAATAATATCTATAGCACCCCCCCCCAGTATAAAATAATTATAGCCCCAAATAATATCTATAGCATCCCCCCCCAGTATAAAATAATTATAGCCCCAAATAATATCTATAGCATCCCCCCCCCCAGTATAAAATAATTATAGCCCCAAATAATATCTATAGTATCCCCCCCCAGTATAAAATAATTATAGCCCCAAATAATATATATATAGCATCCCCCCCAGTATAAAATATTTATAGCCCCAAATAATATATATATAGCATCCCCCCCAGTATAAAATAATTATAGCCCCAAATAATATCTATAGCACCCCCCCCCAGTATAAAATAATTATAGCCCCAAATAATATATATAGCATCCCCCTAGTATAAAATAATTATAGCCCCAAGTAATATCTATAGCATCCCCCCCCAGTATAAAATAATTATAGCCCCAAATAATATCTATAGCATCCCCCCCAGTATAAAATAATTATAGCCCCAAATAATATCTATAGCACCCCCCCCAGTATAAAATAATTATAGCCCCAAATAATATCTATAGCATCCCCCCCCAGTATAAAATAATTATAGCCCCAAATAATATCTATAGCATCCCCCCCCAGTATAAAATAATTATAGCCCCAAATTACATATATAGCACCCCCCCCAGTATAAAATAATTATAGCCCCAAATAATATCTATAGCATCCCCCCCAGTATAAAATAATTATAGCCCCAAATAATATCTATAGCACCCCCCCCAGTATAAAATAATTATAGCCCCAAATAATATCTATAGCATCCCCCCCAGTATAAAATATTTATAGCCCCAAATAATATATATATAGCATCCCCCCCAGTATAAAATAATTATAGCCCCAAATAATATCTATAGCATCCCCCCCAGTATAAAATAATTATAGCCCCAAATAATATCTATAGCATCCCCCCCAGTATAAAATAATTATAGCCCCAAATAATATCTATAGCACCCCCCCCAGTATAAAATAATTATAGCCCCAAATAATATATATAGCATCCCCCCAGTATAAAATAATTATAGCCCCAAATAATATCTATAGCATCCCCCCCCCAGTATAAAATAATTATAGCCCCAAATAATATCTATAGCATCCCCCCCAGTATAAAATAATTATAGCCCCAAATAATATCTATAGCACCCCCCCCAGTATAAAATATTTATAGCCCCAAATAATATATATATAGCATCCCCCCAGTATAAAATAATTATAGCCCCAAATAATATATATATAGCATCCCCCCCAGTATAAAATAATTATAGCCCCAAATAATATCTATAGCATCCCCCCCCAGTATAAAATAATTATAGCCCCAAATAATATATATAGCATCCACCCCAGTATAAAATAATTATAGCCCCAAATAATATCTATAGCATCCCCCCCCCAGTATAAAATTATTATAGCCCCAAATATTATCTATAGCATCCCCCCCAGTATAAAATGATTATAGCCCCAAATAATATATATATATAGCATCCCCCCAGTATAAAATAATTATAGCCCCAAATAATATCTATAGCATCCCCCCCAGTATAAAATAATTATAGCCCCAAATAATATCTATAGCATCCCCCCAGTATAAAATAATTATAGCCCCAAATAATATCTATAGCATCCCCCCAGTATAAAATAATTATAGCCCCAAATAATATCTATAGCATCCCCCCCAGTATAAAATAATTATAGCCCCAAATAATATCTATAGCATCCCCCCCAGTATAAAATGATTATAGCCCCAAATAATATATATAGCATCCCCCCAGTATAAAATAATTATAGCCCCAAATAATATCTATAGCATCCCCCCCAGTACAAAATGATTATAGCCCCAAATAATATATATATATAGCATCCCCCCAGTATAAAATAATTATAGCCCCAAATAATATATATATATAGCATCCCCCCAGTATAAAATAATTATAGACCCAAATAATATCTATAGCATACCCCCCAGTATAAAATAATTATAGCCCCAAATAATATCTATAGCATCCCCCCAGTATAAAATAATTATAGCCCCAAATAATATCTATAGCATCCCCCCCAGTATAAAATAATTAGAGCCCCAAATAATATCTATAGCATCCCCCCAGTATAAAATAATTATAGCCCCAAATAATATATATAGCACCCCCCCCAGTATAAAATAATTATAGCCCCAAATAATATATATAGCATCCACCCCAGTATAAAATAATTATAGCCCCAAATAATATCTATAGCATCCCCCCCCAGTATTAAATAATTGTAGCCCCAAATATTATCTATAGCATCCCTCCCAGTATAAAATGATTATAGCCCCAAATAATATATATATATATATATATATATATATAGCATCCCCCCAGTATAAAATAATTATAGCCCCAAATAATATCTATAGCATCCCCCCCCAGTATAAAATAATTATAGCCCCAAATAATATCTATAGCATCCCCCCAGTATAAAATAATTATAGCCCCAAATAATATCTATAGCACCCCCCCAGTATTAAATAATTATAGCCCCAAATAATATCTATAGCATCCCCCCCCAGTATAAAATAATTATAGCCCCAAATAATATCTATAGCATCCCCCCAGTATAAAATAATTATAGCCCCAAATAATATCTATAGCATCCCCCCAGTATAAAATAATTATAGCCCCAAATAATATCTATAGCACCCCCCCAGTATTAAATAATTATAGCCCCAAATAATATCTATAGCATCCCCCCCAGTATAAAATAATTATAGCCCCAAATAATATCTATAGCATCCCCCCCAGTATAAAATAATTATAGCCCCAAATAATATCTATAGCATCCCCCCCAGTATAAAATAATTATAGCCCCAAATAATATCTATAGCATCCCCCCCAGTATAAAATATTTATAGCCCCAAATAATATATATATAGCATCCCCCCAGTATAAAATAATTATAGCCTCAAATAATATCTATAGTTCCCCCCCCAGTATAAAATAATTATAGCCCCAAATAATATCTATAGCACCCCCCCCCAGTATAAAATAATTATAGCCCCAAATAATATCTATAGCATCCCCCCCAGTATAAAATAATTATAGCCCCAAATAATATCTATAGCATCCCCCCCAGTATAAAATATTTATAGCCCCAAATAATATATATATATAGCATCCCCCCGGTATAAAACAATTATAGCCCCAAATAATATCTATAGCATCCCCCCCCCAGTATAAAATAATTATAGCCCCAAATTATATATATAGCATCCCCCCAGTATAAAATAATTATAGCCCCAAATTATATATATAGCATCCCCCCCCAGTATAAAATAATTATAGCCCCAAATAATATCTATAGCATCCCCCCCCAGTATAAAATAATTAAAGCCCCAAATTATATATATAGCATCCCCCCCAGTATAAAATAATTATAGCCCCAAATAATATATATATAGCATCCCCCCCCAGTATAAAATATTTATAGCCCCAAATAATATTTATAGCACCCCCAGTATAAAATAATTATAGCCCCAAATAATATCTATAGCATCCCCCCCAGTATAAAATAATTATAGCCCCAAATAATATCTATAGCATCCCCCCCAGTATAAAATAATTATAGCCCCAAATAATATCTATAGCATCCCCCCCCCAGTATAAAATAATTATAGCCCCAAATAATATCTATAGCATCCCCCCCCAGTATAAAATAATTATAGCCCCAAATAATATCTATAGCATCCCCCCCCAGTATAAAATAATTATAGCCCCAAATAATATCTATAGCATCCCCCCCAGTATAAAATAATTATAGCCCCAAATAATATCTATAGCATCCCCCCCAGTATAAAATACTTATAGCCCCAAATAATATCTATAGCATCGCCCCCAGTATAAAATATTTATAGCCCCAAATAATATATATATAGCATCCCCCCCCCAGTATAAAATAATTATAGCCCCAAATAATATCTATAGTATCCCCCCCCAGTATAAAATAATTATAGCCCCAAATAATATATATATAGCATCCCCCCCAGTATAAAATATTTATAGCCCCAAATAATATATATATAGCATCCCCCCCAGTATAAAATAATTATAGCCCCAAATAATATCTATAGCACCCCACCCAGTATAAAATAATTATAGCCCCAAATAATATATATAGCATCCCCCTAGTATAAAATAATTATAGCCCCAAGTAATATCTATAGCATCCCCCCCCAGTATAAAATAATTATAGCCCCAAATAATATCTATAGCATCCTTCCCAGTATAAAATAATTATAGCCCCAAATAATATCTATAGCATCCCCCCCAGTATAAAATAATTATAGCCCCAAATAATATCTATAGCACCCCCCCCAGTATAAAATAATTATAGCCCCAAATAATATCTATAGCATCCCCCCCCAGTATAAAATAATTATAGCCCCAAATAATATCTATAGCATCCCCCCCCAGTATAAAATAATTATAGCCCCAAATTACATATATAGCACCCCCCCCAGTATAAAATAATTATAGCCCCAAATAATATATATATAGCATCCCCCCCAGTATAAAATATTTATAGCCCCAAATAATATTTATAGCACCCCCCAGTATAAAATAATTATAGCCCCAAATAATATCTATAGCATCCCCCCCAGTATAAAATAATTATAGCCCCAAATAATATCTATAGCATCCCCCCCAGTATAAAATAATTATAGCCCCAAATTATATATATAGCATCCCCCCCCAGTATAAAATAATTATAGCCCCAAATAATATCTATAGCATCCCCCCCAGTATAAAATAATTATAGCCCCAAATAATATCTATAGCACCCCCCCAGTATAAAATAATTATAGCCCCAAATAATATCTATAGCACCCCCCCCAGTATAAAATAATTAGAGCCCCAAATAATATCTATAGCATCCCCCCCAGTATAAAATAATTATAGCCCAAAATAATATATATATAGCATCCCCCCCAGTATAAAATAATTATAGCCCCAAATAATATCTATAGCATCGCCCCCAGTATAAAATAATTATAGCCCCAAATAATATCTATAGCATCCCCCCAGTATAAAATAATTATAGCCCCAAATAATATCTATAGCATCCCCCCAGTATAAAATAATTATAGCCCCAAATAATATCTATAGCATCCCCCCCAGTATAAAATAATTATAGCCCCAAATAATATCTATAGCATCCCCCCCAGTATAAAATGATTATAGCCCCAAATAATATATATAGCATCCCCCCAGTATAAAATAATTATAGCCCCAAATAATATCTATAGCATCCCCCCCAGTACAAAATGATTATAGCCCCAAATAATATATATATATAGCATCCCCCCCGTATAAAATAATTATAGCCCCAAATAATATATATATATAGCATCCCCCCAGTATAAAATAATTATAGCCCCAAATAATATCTATAGCATACCCCCCAGTATAAAATAATTATAGCCCCAAATAATATCTATAGCATCCCCCCAGTATAAAATAATTATAGCCCCAAATAATATCTATAGCATCCCCCCCAGTATAAAATAATTAGAGCCCCAAATAATATCTATAGCATCCCCCCAGTATAAAATAATTATAGCCCCAAATAATATATATAGCACCCCCCCCAGTATAAAATAATTATAGCCCCAAATAATATATATAGCATCCACCCCAGTATAAAATAATTATAGCCCCAAATAATATCTATAGCATCCCCCCCAGTATTAAATAATTGTAGCCCCAAATATTATCTATAGCATCCCCCCCAGTATAAAATGATTATAGCCCCAAATAATATATATATATATATATATATATAGCATCCCCCCAGTATAAAATAATTATAGCCCCAAATAATATCTATAGCATCCCCCCCCCCAGTATAAAATAATTATAGCCCCAAATAATATCTATAGCATCCCCCCAGTATAAAATAATTATAGCCCCAAATAATATCTATAGCATCCCCCCAGTATAAAATAATTATAGCCCCAAATAATATCTATAGCACCCCCCCAGTATAAAATAATTATAGCCCCAAATAATATCTATAGCACCCCCCCCCAGTATAAAATAATTATAGCCCCAAATAATATCTATAGCATCCCCCCCAGTATAAAATAATTATAGCCCCAAATAATATCTATAGCATCCCCCCCAGTATAAAATAATTATAGCCCCAAATAATATCTATAGCATCCCCCCAGTATAAAATAATTATAGCCCCAAATAATATATATAGCACCCCCCCAGTATAAAATAATTATAGCCTCAAATAATATCTATAGTTCCCCCCCCAGTATAAAATAATTATAGCCCCAAATAATATCTATAGCATCCCCCCAGTATAAAATAATTATAGCCCCAAATAATATCTATAGCATCCCCCCCAGTATAAAATAATTATAGCCCCAAATAATATCTATAGCATCCCCCCCAGTATAAAATGATTATAGCCCCAAATAATATATATAGCATCCCCCCAGTATAAAATAATTATAGCCCCAAATAATATCTATAGCATCCCCCCCAGTACAAAATGATTATAGCCCCAAATAATATATATATATAGCATCCCCCCAGTATAAAATAATTATAGCCCCAAATAATATATATATATAGCATCCCCCCAGTATAAAATAATTATAGCCCCAAATAATATCTATAGCATACCCCCCAGTATAAAATAATTATAGCCCCAAATAATATCTATAGCATCCCCCCAGTATAAAATAATTATAGCCCCAAATAATATCTATAGCATCCCCCCCAGTATAAAATAATTAGAGCCCCAAATAATATCTATAGCATCCCCCCAGTATAAAATAATTATAGCCCCAAATAATATATATAGCACCCCCCCCAGTATAAAATAATTATAGCCCCAAATAATATATATAGCATCCACCCCAGTATAAAATAATTATAGCCCCAAATAATATCTATAGCATCCCCCCCCAGTATTAAATAATTGTAGCCCCAAATATTATCTATAGCATCCCCCCCCAGTATAAAATGATTATAGCCCCAAATAATATATATATATATATATATATATATAGCATCCCCCCAGTATAAAATAATTATAGCCCCAAATAATATCTATAGCATCCCCCCCCCCAGTATAAAATAATTATAGCCCCAAATAATATCTATAGCATCCCCCCAGTATAAAATAATTATAGCCCCAAATAATATCTATAGCATCCCCCCAGTATAAAATAATTATAGCCCCAAATAATATCTATAGCACCCCCCCAGTATAAAATAATTATAGCCCCAAATAATATCTATAGCACCCCCCCCCAGTATAAAATAATTATAGCCCCAAATAATATCTATAGCATCCCCCCAGTATAAAATAATTATAGCCCCAAATAATATCTATAGCATCCCCCCCAGTATAAAATAATTATAGCCCCAAATAATATCTATAGCACCCCCCCAGTATAAAATAATTATAGCCCCAAATAATATCTATAGCATCCCCCCCAGTATAAAATAATTATAGCCCCAAATAATATCTATAGCACCCCCCCCCCAGTATAAAATAATTATAGCCCCAAATAATATCTATAGCATCCCCCCCAGTATAAAATAATTATAGCCCCAAATAATATCTATAGCATCCCCCCCAGTATAAAATATTTATAGCCCCAAATAATATATATATAGCATCCCCCCGGTATAAAACAATCATAGCCCCAAATAATATCTATAGCATCCCCCCAGTATAAAATAATTATAGCCCCAAATAATATCTATAGCATCCCCCCCCAGTATAAAATAATTATAGCCGAAAATAATATCTATAGCATCCCCCCCCAGTATAAAATATTTATAGCCCCAAATAATATATATATAGCATCCCCCCCAGTATAAAATAATTATAGCCCCAAATAATATCTATAGCATCCCCCCCAGTATAAAATAATTATAGCCCCAAATAATATATATAAATAGCATCCCCCCAGTATAAAATAATTATAGCCTCAAATAATATCTATAGTTCCCCCCCCAGTATAAAATAATTATAGCCCCAAATAATATCTATAGCACCCCCCCCAGTATAAAATAATTATAGCCCCAAATAATATCTATAGCATCTCCCCCAGTATAAAATAATTATAGCCCCAAATAATATCTATAGCACCCCCCCCCAGTATAAAATAATTATAGCCCCAAATAATATCTATAGCATCCCCCCCAGTATAAAATATTTATAGCCCCAAATAATATATATATAGCATCCCCCCGGTATAAAACAATTATAGCCCCAAATAATATCTATAGCATCCCCCCAGTATAAAATAATTATAGCCCCAAATAATATCTATAGCATCCCCCCCCAGTATAAAATAATTATAGCCGAAAATAATATCTATAGCATCCCCCCCAGTATAAAATATTTATAGCCCCAAATAATATATATATAGCATCCCCCCCAGTATAAAATAATTATAGCCCCAAATAATATCTATAGCATCCCCCCCAGTATAAAATAATTATAGCCCCAAATTATATATATAGCATCCCCCCAGTATAAAATAATTATAGCCCCAAATTATATATATAGCATCCCCCCCCAGTATAAAATAATTATAGCCCCAAATAATATCTATAGCATCCCCCCCCAGTATAAAATAATTATAGCCCCAAATTATATATATAGCATCCCCCCCCAGTATAAAATAATTATAGCCCCAAATAATATATATATAGCATCCCCCCCCAGTATAAAATATTTATAGCCCCAAATAATATTTATAGCACCCCCAGTATAAAATAATTATAGCCCCAAATAATATCTATAGCATCCCCCCCAGTATAAAATAATTATAGCCCCAAATAATATCTATAGCATCCCCCCCAGTATAAAATAATTATAGCCCCAAATAATATCTATAGCATCCCCCCCCAGTATAAAATAATTATAGCCCCAAATAATATCTATAGCATCCCCCCCCAGTATAAAATAATTATAGCCCCAAATAATATCTATAGCATCCCCCCCCAGTATAAAATAATTATAGCCCCAAATAATATCTATAGCATCCCCCCCAGTATAAAATAATTATAGCCCCAAATAATATCTATAGCATCCCCCCCAGTATAAAATACTTATAGCCCCAAATAATATCTATAGCATCGCCCCCAGTATAAAATATTTATAGCCCCAAATAATATATATATAGCATCCCCCCCAGTATAAAATAATTATAGCCCCAAATAATATCTATAGCATCCCCCCCAGTATAAAATAATTATAGCCCCAAATAATATCTATAGCACCCCCCCCCCAGTATAAAATAATTATAGCCCCAAATAATATCTATAGCATCCCCCCCCAGTATAAAATAATTATAGCCCCAAATAATATCTATAGCATCCCCCCCCCAGTATAAAATAATTATAGCCCCAAATAATATCTATAGTATCCCCCCCCAGTATAAAATAATTATAGCCCCAAATAATATATATATAGCATCCCCCCCAGTATAAAATATTTATAGCCCCAAATAATATATATATAGCATCCCCCCCAGTATAAAATAATTATAGCCCCAAATAATATCTATAGCACCCCCCCCAGTATAAAATAATTATAGCCCCAAATAATATATATAGCATCCCCCTAGTATAAAATAATTATAGCCCCAAGTAATATCTATAGCATCCCCCCCCAGTATAAAATAATTATAGCCCCAAATAATATCTATAGCATCCCCCCCAGTATAAAATAATTATAGCCCCAAATAATATCTATAGCATCCCCCCCAGTATAAAATAATTATAGCCCCAAATAATATCTATAGCACCCCCCCCAGTATAAAATAATTATAGCCCCAAATAATATCTATAGCATCCCCCCCAGTATAAAATAATTATAGCCCCAAATAATATCTATAGCATCCCCCCCCAGTATAAAATAATTATAGCCCCAAATTACATATATAGCACCCCCCCAGTATAAAATAATTATAGCCCCAAATAATATATATATAGCATCCCCCCCAGTATAAAATATTTATAGCCCCAAATAATATTTATAGCACCCCCCAGTATAAAATAATTATAGCCATAAATAATATCTATAGCATCCCCCCCAGTATAAAATAATTATAGCCCCAAATAATATCTATAGCATCCCCCCCAGTATAAAATAATTATAGCCCCAAATTATATATATAGCATCCCCCCCCCAGTATAAAATAATTATAGCCCCAAATAATATCTATAGCATCCCCCCCAGTATAAAATAATTATAGCCCCAAATAATATCTATAGCACCCCCCCCAGTATAAAATAATTATAGCCCCAAATAATATCTATAGCACCCCCCCCAGTATAAAATAATTAGAGCCCCAAATAATATCTATAGCATCCCCCCCAGTATAAAATAATTATAGCCCAAAATAATATATATATAGCATCCCCCCCAGTATAAAATAATTATAGCCCCAAATAATATCTATAGCATCCCCCCCCCCAGTATAAAATAATTATAGCCCCAAATAATATCTATAGCATCCCCCCCAGTATAAAATAATTATAGCCCCAAATAATATCTATAGCATCCCCCCAGTATAAAATATTTATAGCCCCAAATAATATATATGTAGGATCCCCCCCAAAATAAAATAATTATAGCCCCAAATAATATCTATAGCATCCCCCCCCAGTATAAAATAATTATAGCCCCAAATAATATCTATAGCATCCCCCCCAGTATAAAATAATTATAGCCCCAAATAATATCTATAGCATCCCCCCCAGTATAAAATAATTATAGCCCCAAATTATATATATAGCACCCCCCCCAGTATAAAATAATTAGAGCCCCAAATAATATCTATAGCACCCCCCCAGTATAAAATAATTATAGCCCCAAATAATATATATAGCATCCCCCCAGTATAAAAAAATTATAGCCCCAAATAATATCTATAGCACCCCCCCCAGTATAAAATAATTATAGCCCCAAATAATATCTATAGCATCCCCCCCCCAGTATAAAATAATTATAGCCCCAAATAATATCTATAGCATCCCCCCCAGTATAAAATAATTATAGCCCCAAAAAATATCTATAGCATCCCCCCCAGTATAAAATATTTATAGCCCCAAATAATATATATGTAGGATCCCCCCCAAAATAAAATAATTATAGCCCCAAATAATATCTATAGCACCCCCCCAGTATAAAATAATTATAGCCCCAAATAATTTATATATAGCTTCCCCCCCCAGTATAAAATAATTATAGCACCCCCCCAGTATAAAATAATTATAGCCCCAAATAATATCTATAGCATTCCCCCGTATAAAATAATTATAGCCCCAAATAATATCTATAGCATCCCCCCCAGTATAAAATAATTATAGCCCCAAATAATATCTATAGCATCCCCCCCAGTATAAAATAATTATAGCCCCAAATAATATATATAGCATCCCCCCCAGTATAAAATAATTATAGCCCCAAATAATATCTATAGCATCCCCCCCAGTATAAAATAATTATAGCCCCAAATAATATCTATAGCACCCCCCCCAGTATAAAATAATTATAGCCCCAAATAATTTATATATAGCTTCCCCCCCCAGTATAAAATAATTATAGCACCCCCCCAGTATAAAATAATTATAGCCCCAAATAATATCTATAGCACCCCCCCAGTATAAAATAATTATAGCCCCAAATAATTTATATATAGCTTCCCCCCCCAGTATAAAATAATTATAGCACCCCCCCAGTATAAAATAATTATAGCCCCAAATAATATCTATAGCATTCCCCCGTATAAAATAATTATAGCCCCAAATAATATCTATAGCCACCCCCCCAGTATAAAATAATTATAGCCCCAAATAATATCTATAGCATCCCCCCCAGTATAAAATAATTATAGCCCCAAATAATATATATAGCATCCCCCCCAGTATAAAATAATTATAGCCCCAAATAATATC
The DNA here is from genome assembly GCF_040894005.1 of Engystomops pustulosus. Taxonomy (NCBI): domain Eukaryota; kingdom Metazoa; phylum Chordata; class Amphibia; order Anura; family Leptodactylidae; genus Engystomops; species Engystomops pustulosus. Next base: position 114,367 of record NC_092419.1, read on the forward strand.
TATAGCATCCCCCCCAGTATAAAATAATTATAGCCCCAAATAATATCTATAGCACCCCCCCCAGTATAAAATAATTATAGCCCCAAATAATATCTATAGCATCCCCCCCAGTATAAAATAATTATAGCCCCAAATAATATATATAGCATCCCCCCCAGTATAAAATAATTATAGCCCCAAATAATATCTATAGCATCCCCCCCAGTATAAAATAATTATAGCCCCAAATAATATATATAGCATCCCCCCCAGTATAAAATAATTATAGCCCCAAATAATATCTATAGCATCCCCCCCAGTATAAAATAATTATAGCCCCAAATAATATCTATAGCATCCCCCCCCCAGTATAAAATAATTATAGCCCCAAATAATATATATAGCATCCCCCCAGTATAAAATAATTATAGCCCCAAATAATATCTATAGCATCCCCCCCCAGTATAAAATAATTATAGCCCCAAATAATATCTATAGCATCCCCCCCCAGTATAAAATAATTATAGCCCCAAATAATATCTATAGCATCCCCCCCCTGTATAAAATAATTATAGCCCCAAATAATATCTATAGCATCCCACCCCAGTATAAAATAATTATAGCCCCAAATAATATCTATAGCACCCCCCAGTATAAAATAATATATAGCCCCAAATAATATCTATAGCACCCCCCCCCCCAGTATAAAATAATTATAGCCCCAAATAATATCTAAAGCATTCCCCCCAGTATAAAATATTTATAGCCCCAAATAATATATATATAGCATCCCCCCCAGTATAAAATAATTATAGCCCCAAATAATATCTATAGCATCCCACCCCAGTATAAAATAATTATAGCCCCAAATAATATCTATAGTACCCCCCAGTATAAAATAATATATAGCCCCAAATAATATCTATAGCACCCCCCCCCAGTATAAAATAATTATAGCCCCAAATAATATCTATAGCACTCCCCCAGTATAAAATAATTATAGCCCCAAATAATATCTTTAGCATCCCCCCAGTATAAAATAATTATAGCCCCAAATAATATCTATAGCATCCCCCCCAGTATAAAATAATTATAGCCCCAAATAATATCTATAGCATCCCCCCCCAGTATAAAATAATTATAGCCCCAAATAATATCTATAGCATCCCCCCCAGTATAAAATAATTATAGCCCCAAATAATATATCTATAGCATCCCCCCCAGTATAAAATAATTATAGCCCCAAATAATATCTATAGCATCCCCCCCCAGTATAAAATAATTATAGCCCCAAGTAATATCTATAGCATCCCCCCCAGTATAAAATAATTATAGCCCCAAATAATATATATATATAGCATCCCCCTAGTAAAAATAATTATAGCCCCAAATAATATATATATAGCATCCCCCCCAGTATAAAATAATTATAGCCCCAAATAATATCTATAGCATCCCCCCAGTATAAAATAATTATAGCTTCAAATAATATCTATAGCATCCCCCCCCAGTATAAAATAATTATAGCCCCAAATAATATATATAGCATCCCCCCAGTATAAAATAATTATAGCCCCAAATAATATATATAGCATCCCCCCCCAGTATAAAATAATTATAGCCCCAAATAATATCTATAGCACCCCCCCAGTATAAAATAATTATAGCCCCAAATAATATATATATATAGCATCCCCCCAGTATAAAATAATTATAGCCTCAAATAATATCTATAGCATCCCCCCCAGTATAAAATAATTATAGCCCCAAATAATATCTATAGCATTCCCCCAGTATAAAATAATTATAGCCCCAAATAATATCTATAGCACCCCCCCCAGTATAAAATAATTATAGCCCAAAATAATATCTATAGCATCCCCCCCAGTATAAAATGATTATAGCCCCAAATAATATATATATATAGCATCCCCCCAGTATAAAATAATTATAGCCTCAAATAATATCTATAGCATCCCCCCCAGTATAAAATAATTATAGCCCCAAATAATATCTATAGCATTCCCCCAGTATAAAATAATTATAGCCCCAAATAATATCTATAGCACCCCCCCCAGTATAAAATAATTATAGCCCAAAATAATATCTATAGCATCCCCCCAGTATAAAATAATTATAGCCTCAAATAATATCTATAGCATCCCCCCCAGTATAAAATAATTATAGCCCCAAATAATATCTATAGCATCCCCCCCAGTATAAAATAATTATAGCCCCAAATAATATCTATAGCATCCCCCCCCCAGTATAAAATAATTATAGCCCCAAATAATATCTATAGCATCCCCCCCAGTATAAAATGATTATAGCCCCAAATAATATATATATATAGCATCCCCCCAGTATAAAATAATTATAGCCCCAAATAATATCTATAGCACCCCCCCCCAGTATAAAATAATTATAGCCCCAAATAATATCTATAGCATCCCCCCCAGTATAAAATAATTATAGCCCCAAATAATATCTATAGCATCCCCCCCCCTAGTATTAAATAATTATAGCCCCAAATAATATCTATAGCATCCCCCCCCAGAATAAAATATTTATAGCCCAAAATAATATATATATATAGCACCCCCCCCAGTATAAAATAATTATAGCCCCAAATAATATCTATAGCACCCCCCCCAGTATAAAATAATTATAGCCCCAAATAATATATATAGCATCCCCCCAGTATAAAATAATTATAGCCCCAAATAATATCTATAGCATCCCCCCCAGTATAAAATAATTATAGCCCCAAATAATATCTATAGCATCCCCCCCAGTATAAAATAATTATAGCCCCAAATAATATCTATAGCACCCCCCCCCAGTATAAAATATTTATAGCCCCAAATAATTTATATATAGCATCCCCGCCCAGTATAAAATAATTATAGCCCCAAATAATATCTATAGCATCCCCCCCAGTGTAAAATAATTATAGCCCCAAATAATATCTATAGCATCGCCCCCAGTATAAAATATTTATAGCCCCAAATAGTATATATATAGCATCCCTCCCAGTATAAAATAATTATAGCCCCAAATAACATCTATAGCATCCCCCCCAGTATAAAATAATTATAGCCCCAAATAATATCTATAGCACCCCCCCCAGTATAAAATAATTATAGCCCCAAATAATATCTATAGCATCCCCCCAGTATAAAATAATTATAGCCCCAAATAATATATATAGCACCCCCCCCAGTATAAAATAATTAGAGCCCCAAATAATATCTATAGCATCCCCCCAGTATAAAATAATTATAGCCCCAAATAATATATATAGCACCCCCCCCAGTATAAAATAATTATAGCCCCAAATAATATATATAGCATCCACCCCAGTATAAAATAATTATAGCCCCAAATAATATCTATAGCATCCCCCCCCAGTATTAAATAATTGTAGCCCCAAATATTATCTATAGCATCCCCCCCAGTATAAAATGATTATAGCCCCAAATAATATATATATATATATATATATATAGCATCCCCCCAGTATAAAATAATTATAGCCCCAAATAATATCTATAGCATCCCCCCCCCAGTATAAAATAATTATAGCCCCAAATAATATCTATAGCATCCCCCCAGTATAAAATAATTATAGCCCCAAATAATATCTATAGCATCCCCCCAGTATAAAATAATTATAGCCCCAAATAATATCTATAGCACCCCCCCAGTATAAAATAATTATAGCCCCAAATAATATCTATAGCATCCCCCCCAGTATAAAATAATTATAGCCCCAAATAATATCTATAGCATCCCCCCCAGTATAAAATAATTATAGCCCCAAATAATATCTATAGCATCCCCCCCCAGTATAAAATAATTATAGCCCCAAATAATATCTATAGCATCCCCCCCAGTATAAAATATTTATAGCCCCAAATAATATATATATAGCATCCCCCCAGTATAAAATAATTATAGCCTCAAATAATATCTATAGTTCCCCCCCCCAGTATAAAATAATTATAGCCCCAAATAATATCTATAGCACCCCCCCAGTATAAAATAATTATAGCCCCAAATAATATCTATAGCATCCCCCCCAGTATAAAATAATTATAGCCCCAAATAATATCTATAGCATCCCCCCCAGTATAAAATATTTATAGCCCCAAATAATATATATATAGCATCCCCCCGGTATAAAACAATCATAGCCCCAAATAATATCTATAGCATCCCCCCAGTATAAAATAATTATAGCCCCAAATAATATCTATAGCATCCCCCCCCAGTATAAAATAATTATAGCCGAAAATAATATCTATAGCATCCCCCCCAGTATAAAATATTTATAGCCCCAAATAATATATATATAGCATCCCCCCCAGTATAAAATAATTATAGCCCCAAATAATATCTATAGCATCCCCCCCAGTATAAAATAATTATAGCCCCAAATAATATATATATATAGCATCCCCCCAGTATAAAATAATTATAGCCTCAAATAATATCTATAGTTCCCCCCCCAGTATAAAATAATTATAGCCCCAAATAATATCTATAGCACCCCCCCAGTATAAAATAATTATAGCCCCAAATAATATCTATAGCATCTCCCCCAGTATAAAATAATTATAGCCCCAAATAATATCTATAGCACCCCCCCCCAGTATAAAATAATTATAGCCCCAAATAATATCTATAGCATCCCCCCCAGTATAAAATATTTATAGCCCCAAATAATATATATAGCATCCCCCCAGTATAAAATAATTATAGCCCCAAATAATATCTATAGCATCCCCCCAGTATAAAATAATTATAGCCCCAAATAATATCTATAGCATCCCCCCCAGTATAAAATAATTATAGCCGAAAATAATATCTATAGCATCCCCCCCAGTATAAAATATTTATAGCCCCAAATAATATATATATAGCATCCCCCCCAGTATAAAATAATTATAGCCCCAAATAATATCTATAGCATCCCCCCAGTATAAAATATTTATAGCCCCAAATAATATATATATAGCATCCCCCCGGTATAAAACAATTATAGCCCCAAATAATATCTATAGCATCCCCCCCCAGTATAAAATAATTATAGCCCCAAATTATATATATAGCATCCCCCCAGTATAAAATAATTATAGCCCCAAATTATATATATAGCATCCCCCCCCAGTATAAAATAATTATAGCCCCAAATAATATCTATAGCATCCCCCCCCAGTATAAAATAATTATAGCCCCAAATTATATATATAGCATCCCCCCCCAGTATAAAATAATTATAGCCCCAAATAATATATATATAGCATCCCCCCCCAGTATAAAATATTTATAGCCCCAAATAATATTTATAGCATCCCCCCAGTATAAAATAATTATAGCCCCAAATAATATCTATAGCATCCCCCCCAGTATAAAATAATTATAGCCCCAAATAATATCTATAGCATCCCCCCCAGTATAAAATAATTATAGCCCCAAATAATATCTATAGCATCCCCCCCCCAGTATAAAATAATTATAGCCCCAAATAATATCTATAGCATCCCCCCCAGTATAAAATAATTATAGCCCCAAATAATATCTATAGCATCCCCCCCAGTATAAAATAATTATAGCCCCAAATAATATCTATAGCATCCCCCCCCCAGTATAAAATAATTATAGCCCCAAATAATATCTATAGCATCCCCCCCAGTATAAAATAATTATAGCCCCAAATAATATCTATAGCATCCCCCCCAGTATAAAATAATTATAGCCCCAAATAATATCTATAGCATCCCCCCCAGTATAAAATACTTATAGCCCCAAATAATATCTATAGCATCGCCCCCAGTATAAAATATTTATAGCCCCAAATAATATCTATAGCATCGCCCCCAGTATAAAATAATTATAGCCCCAAATAATATCTATAGCATCCCCCCCAGTATAAAATAATTATAGCCCCAAATAATATCTATAGCACCCCCCCCCAGTATAAAATAATTATAGCCCCAAATAATATCTATAGCATCCCCCCCCAGTATAAAATAATTATAGCCCCAAATAATATCTATAGCATCCCCCCCCAGTATAAAATAATTATAGCCCCAAATAATATCTATAGTATCCCCCCCCAGTATAAAATAATTATAGCCCCAAATAATATATATATAGCATCCCCCCCAGTATAAAATATTTATAGCCCCAAATAATATATATATAGCATCCCCCCCAGTATAAAATAATTATAGCCCCAAATAATATCTATAGCACCCCCCCCAGTATAAAATAATTATAGCCCCAAATAATATATATAGCATCCCCCTAGTATAAAATAATTATAGCCCCAAGTAATATCTATAGCATCCCCCCCCAGTATAAAATAATTATAGCCCCAAATAATATCTATAGCATCCCCCCCAGTATAAAATAATTATAGCCCCAAATAATATCTATAGCACCCCCCCCCAGTATAAAATAATTATAGCCCCAAATAATATCTATAGCATCCCCCCCAGTATAAAATATTTATAGCCCCAAATAATATATATATAGCATCCCCCCCAGTATAAAATAATTATAGCCCCAAATAATATCTATAGCATCCCCCCCAGTATAAAATAATTATAGCCCCAAATAATATCTATAGCATCCCCCCCAGTATAAAATAATTATAGCCCCAAATAATATCTATAGCACCCCCCCCAGTATAAAATAATTATAGCCCCAAATAATATCTATAGCATCCCCCCCAGTATAAAATAATTATAGCCCCAAATAATATCTATAGCACCCCCCCCAGTATAAAATAATTATAGCCCCAAATAATATATATATAGCATCCCCCCCAGTATAAAATATTTATAGCCCCAAATAATATATATATAGCATCCCCCCCAGTATAAAATAATTATAGCCCCAAATAATATCTATAGCACCCCCCCCAGTATAAAATAATTATAGCCCCAAATAATATATATAGCATCCCCCTAGTATAAAATAATTATAGCCCCAAGTAATATCTATAGCATCCCCCCCCAGTATAAAATAATTATAGCCCCAAATAATATATATATAGCATCCCCCCCAGTATAAAATATTTATAGCCCCAAATAATATTTATAGCACCCACCAGTATAAAATAATTATAGCCCCAAATAATATCTATAGCATCCCCCCCAGTATAAAATAATTATAGCCCCAAATAATATCTATAGCATCCCCCCCAGTATAAAATAATTATAGCCCCAAATTATATATATAGCATCCCCCCCCAGTATAAAATAATTATAGCCCCAAATAATATCTATAGCATCCCCCCCAGTATAAAATAATTATAGCCCCAAATAATATCTATAGCACCCCCCCAGTATAAAATAATTATAGCCCCAAATAATATCTATAGCACCCCCCCCAGTATAAAATAATTAGAGCCCCAAATAATATCTATAGCATCCCCCCCAGTATAAAATAATTATAGCCCAAAATAATATATATATAGCATCCCCCCCAGTATAAAATAATTATAGCCCCAAATAATATCTATAGCATCGCCCCCAGTATAAAATAATTATAGCCCCAAATAATATCTATAGCATCCCCCCAGTATAAAATAATTATAGCCCCAAATAATATCTATAGCATCCCCCCAGTATAAAATAATTATAGCCCCAAATAATATCTATAGCATCCCCCCCAGTATAAAATAATTATAGCCCCAAATAATATCTATAGCATCCCCCCCAGTATAAAATGATTATAGCCCCAAATAATATATATAGCATCCCCCCAGTATAAAATAATTATAGCCCCAAATAATATCTATAGCATCCCCCCCAGTACAAAATGATTATAGCCCCAAATAATATATATATATAGCATCCCCCCAGTATAAAATAATTATAGCCCCAAATAATATATATATATAGCATCCCCCCAGTATAAAATAATTATAGCCCCAAATAATATCTATAGCATCCCCCCAGTATAAAATAATTATAGCCCCAAATAATATCTATAGCATCCCCCCCAGTATAAAATAATTAGAGCCCCAAATAATATCTATAGCATCCCCCCAGTATAAAATAATTATAGCCCCAAATAATATATATAGCACCCCCCCCAGTATAAAATAATTATAGCCCCAAATAATATATATAGCATCCACCCCAGTATAAAATAATTATAGCCCCAAATAATATCTATAGCATCCCCCCCCAGTATTAAATAATTGTAGCCCCAAATATTATCTATAGCATCCCCCCCAGTATAAAATGATTATAGCCCCAAATAATATATATATATATATATATATAGCATCCCCCCAGTATAAAATAATTATAGCCCCAAATAATATCTATAGCATCCCCCCCCCCAGTATAAAATAATTATAGCCCCAAATAATATCTATAGCATCCCCCCAGTATAAAATAATTATAGCCCCAAATAATATCTATAGCATCCCCCCAGTATAAAATAATTATAGCCCCAAATAATATCTATAGCACCCCCCCAGTATAAAATAATTATAGCCCCAAATAATATCTATAGCACCCCCCCCAGTATAAAATAATTATAGCCCCAAATAATATCTATAGCATCCCCCCCAGTATAAAATAATTATAGCCCCAAATAATATATATAGCACCCCCCCAGTATAAAATAATTATAGCCTCAAATAATATCTATAGTTCCCCCCCCCAGTATAAAATAATTATAGCCCCAAATAATATCTATAGCACCCCCCCCCAGTATAAAATAATTATAGCCCCAAATAATATCTATAGCATCCCCCCCAGTATAAAATAATTATAGCCCCAAATAATATATATATAGCATCCCCCCGGTATAAAACAATCATAGCCCCAAATAATATCTATAGCATCCCCCCAGTATAAAATAATTATAGCCCCAAATAATATCTATAGCATCCCCCCAGTATAAAATAATTATAGCCCCAAATAATATCTATAGCATCCCCCCAGTATAAAATAATTATAGCCGAAAATAATATCTATAGCATCCCCCCCCAGTATAAAATATTTATAGCCCCAAATAATATATATATAGCATCCCCCCCAGTATAAAATAATTATAGCCCCAAATAATATCTATAGCATCCCCCCCAGTATAAAATAATTATAGCCCCAAATAATATATATAAATAGCATCCCCCCCAGTATAAAATAATTATAGCCTCAAATAATATCTATAGTTCCCCCCCCAGTATAAAATAATTATAGCCCCAAATAATATCTATAGCACCCCCCCCAGTATAAAATAATTATAGCCCCAAATAATATCTATAGCATCTCCCCCAGTATAAAATAATTATAGCCCCAAATAATATCTATAGCACCCCCCCCCAGTATAAAATAATTATAGCCCCAAATAATATCTATAGCATCCCCCCCAGTATAAAATATTTATAGCCCCAAATAATATATATATAGCATCCCCCCGGTATAAAACAATTATAGCCCCAAATAATATCTATAGCATCCCCCCCCAGTATAAAATAATTATAGCCGAAAATAATATCTATAGCATCCCCCCCCAGTATAAAATATTTATAGCCCCAAATAATATATATATAGCATCCCCCCCAGTATAAAATAATTATAGCCCCAAATAATATCTATAGCATCCCCCCCCAGTATAAAATAATTAAAGCCCCAAATTATATATATAGCATCCCCCCCCAGTATAAAATAATTATAGCCCCAAATAATATATATATAGCATCCCCCCCCAGTATAAAATATTTATAGCCCCAAATAATATTTATAGCACCCCCAGTATAAAATAATTATAGCCCCAAATAATATCTATAGCATCCCCCCCAGTATAAAATAATTATAGCCCCAAATAATATCTATAGCATCCCCCCCAGTATAAAATAATTATAGCCCCAAATAATATCTATAGCATCCCCCCCCCAGTATAAAATAATTATAGCCCCAAATAATATCTATAGCATCCCCCCCCAGTATAAAATAATTATAGCCCCAAATAATATCTATAGCATCCCCCCCCAGTATAAAATAATTATAGCCCCAAATAATATCTATAGCATCCCCCCCAGTATAAAATAATTATAGCCCCAAATAATATCTATAGCATCCCCCCCAGTATAAAATACTTATAGCCCCAAATAATATCTATAGCATCGCCCCCAGTATAAAATATTTATAGCCCCAAATAATATATATATAGCATCCCCCCCAGTATAAAATAATTATAGCCCCAAATAATATCTATAGCATCCCCCCCAGTATAAAATAATTATAGCCCCAAATAATATCTATAGCACCCCCCCCCAGTATAAAATAATTATAGCCCCAAATAATATCTATAGCATCCCCCCCCAGTATAAAATAATTATAGCCCCAAATAATATCTATAGCATCCCCCCCCAGTATAAAATAATTATAGCCCCAAATAATATCTATAGTATCCCCCCCCAGTATAAAATAATTATAGCCCCAAATAATATATATATAGCATCCCCCCCAGTATAAAATATTTATAGCCCCAAATAATATATATATAGCATCCCCCCCAGTATAAAATAATTATAGCCCCAAATAATATCTATAGCACCCCACCCAGTATAAAATAATTATAGCCCCAAATAATATATATAGCATCCCCCTAGTATAAAATAATTATAGCCCCAAGTAATATCTATAGCATCCCCCCCAGTATAAAATAATTATAGCCCCAAATAATATCTATAGCATCCTTCCCAGTATAAAATAATTATAGCCCCAAATAATATCTATAGCACCCCCCCCAGTATAAAATAATTATAGCCCCAAATAATATCTATAGCATCCCCCCCCAGTATAAAATAATTATAGCCCCAAATAATATCTATAGCATCCCCCCCCAGTATAAAATAATTATAGCCCCAAATTACATATATAGCACCCCCCCCAGTATAAAATAATTATAGCCCCAAATAATATATATATAGCATCCCCCCCAGTATAAAATATTTATAGCCCCAAATAATATTTATAGCACCCCCCAGTATAAAATAATTATAGCCCCAAATAATATCTATAGCATCCCCCCCAGTATAAAATAATTATAGCCCCAAATAATATATATAGCATCCCCCCCAGTATAAAATAATTATAGCCCCAAATTATATATATAGCATCCCCCCCCAGTATAAAATAATTATAGCCCCAAATAATATCTATAGCATCCCCCCCAGTATAAAATAATTATAGCCCCAAATAATATCTATAGCACCCCCCCAGTATAAAATAATTATAGCCCCAAATAATATCTATAGCACCCCCCCCAGTATAAAATAATTAGAGCCCCAAATAATATCTATAGCATCCCCCCCAGTATAAAATAATTATAGCCCAAAATAATATATATATAGCATCCCCCCCAGTATAAAATAATTATAGCCCCAAATAATATCTATAGCATCGCCCCCAGTATAAAATAATTATAGCCCCAAATAATATCTATAGCATCCCCCCAGTATAAAATAATTATAGCCCCAAATAATATCTATAGCATCCCCCCAGTATAAAATAATTATAGCCCCAAATAATATCTATAGCATCCCCCCCAGTATAAAATAATTATAGCCCCAAATAATATCTATAGCATCCCCCCCAGTATAAAATGATTATAGCCCCAAATAATATATATAGCATCCCCCCAGTATAAAATAATTATAGCCCCAAATAATATCTATAGCATCCCCCCCAGTACAAAATGATTATAGCCCCAAATAATATATATATATAGCATCCCCCCAGTATAAAATAATTATAGCCCCAAATAATATATATATATAGCATCCCCCCAGTATAAAATAATTATCGCCCCAAATAATATCTATAGCATACCCCCCAGTATAAAATAATTATAGCCCCAAATAATATCTATAGCATCCCCCCAGTATAAAATAATTATAGCCCCAAATAATATCTATAGCATCCCCCCCAGTATAAAATAATTAGAGCCCCAAATAATATCTATAGCATCCCCCCAGTATAAAATAATTATAGCCCCAAATAATATATATAGCACCCCCCCCAGTATAAAATAATTATAGCCCCAAATAATATATATAGCATCCACCCCAGTATAAAATAATTATAGCCCCAAATAATATCTATAGCATCCCCCCCCAGTATTAAATAATTGTAGCCCCAAATATTATCTATAGCATCCCCCCCAGTATAAAATGATTATAGCCCCAAATAATATATATATATATATATATATAGCATCCCCCCAGTATAAAATAATTATAGCCCCAAATAATATCTATAGCATCCCCCCCCCCAGTATAAAATAATTATAGCCCCAAATAATATCTATAGCATCCCCCCAGTATAAAATAATTATAGCCCCAAATAATATCTATAGCATCCCCCCAGTATAAAATAATTATAGCCCCAAATAATATCTATAGCACCCCCCCAGTATAAAATAATTATAGCCCCAAATAATATCTATAGCACCCCCCCCAGTATAAAATAATTATAGCCCCAAATAATATCTATAGCATCCCCCCCAGTATAAAATAATTATAGCCCCAAATAATATCTATAGCATCCCCCCCAGTATAAAATAATTATAGCCCCAAATAATATCTATAGCATCCCCCCAGTATAAAATAATTATAGCCCCAAATAATATATATAGCACCCCCCCAGTATAAAATAATTATAGCCTCAAATAATATCTATAGTTCCCCCCCCAGTATAAAATAATTATAGCCCCAAATAATATCTATAGCACCCCCCCCCAGTATAAAATAATTATAGCCCCAAATAATATCTATAGCATCCCCCCCAGTATAAAATAATTATAGCCCCAAATAATATCTATAGCATCCCCCCCAGTATAAAATATTTATAGCCCCAAATAATATATATATAGCATCCCCCCGGTATAAAACAATCATAGCCCCAAATAATATCTATAGCATCCCCCCAGTATAAAATAATTATAGCCCCAAATAATATCTATAGCATCCCCCCCCAGTATAAAATAATTATAGCCGAAAATAATATCTATAGCATCCCCCCCCAGTATAAAATATTTATATCCCCAAATAATATATATATAGCATCCCCCCCAGTATAAAATAATTATAGCCCCAAATAATATCTATAGCATCCCCCCCAGTATAAAATAATTATAGCCCCAAATAATATATATAAATAGCATCCCCCCAGTATAAAATAATTATAGCCTCAAATAATATCTATAGTTCCCCCCCCAGTATAAAATAATTATAGCCCCAAATAATATCTATAGCACCCCCCCCAGTATAAAATAATTATAGCCCCAAATAATATCTATAGCATCTCCCCCAGTATAAAATAATTATAGCCCCAAATAATATCTATAGCACCCCCCCCAGTATAAAATAATTATAGCCCCAAATAATATCTATAGCATCCCCCCCAGTATAAAATATTTATAGCCCCAAATAATATATATATAGCATCCCCCCGGTATAAAACAATTATAGCCCCAAATAATATCTATAGCATCCCCCCAGTATAAAATAATTATAGCCCCAAATAATATCTATAGCATCCCCCCCCAGTATAAAATAATTATAGCCGAAAATAATATCTATAGCATCCCCCCCAGTATAAAATATTTATAGCCCCAAATAATATATATATAGCATCCCCCCCAGTATAAAATAATTATAGCCCCAAATAATATCTATAGCATCCCCCCCAGTATAAAATAATTATAGCCCCAAATTATATATATAGCATCCCCCCAGTATAAAATAATTATAGCCCCAAATTATATATATAGCATCCCCCCCCAGTATAAAATAATTATAGCCCCAAATAATATCTATAGCATCCCCCCCCAGTATAAAATAATTATAGCCCCAAATTATATATATAGCATCCCCCCCCAGTATAAAATAATTATAGCCCCAAATAATATATATATAGCATCCCCCCCCAGTATAAAATATTTATAGCCCCAAATAATATTTATAGCACCCCCAGTATAAAATAATTATAGCCCCAAATAATATCTATAGCATCCCCCCCAGTATAAAATAATTATAGCCCCAAATAATATCTATAGCATCCCCCCCAGTATAAAATAATTATAGCCCCAAATAATATCTATAGCATCCCCCCCCCAGTATAAAATAATTATAGCCCCAAATAATATCTATAGCATCCCCCCCCAGTATAAAATAATTATAGCCCCAAATAATATCTATAGCATCCCCCCCCAGTATAAAATAATTATAGCCCCAAATAATATCTATAGCATCCCCCCCAGTATAAAATAATTATAGCCCCAAATAATATCTATAGCATCCCCCCCAGTATAAAATACTTATAGCCCCAAATAATATCTATAGCATCGCCCCCAGTATAAAATATTTATAGCCCCAAATAATATATATATAGCATCCCCCCCAGTATAAAATAATTATAGCCCCAAATAATATCTATAGCATCCCCCCCAGTATAAAATAATTATAGCCCCAAATAATATCTATAGCACCCCCCCCCCCAGTATAAAATAATTATAGCCCCAAATAATATCTATAGCATCCCCCCCCAGTATAAAATAATTATAGCCCCAAATAATATCTATAGCATCCCCCCCCAGTATAAAATAATTATAGCCCTAAATAATATCTATAGTATCCCCCCCCAGTATAAAATAATTATAGCCCCAAATAATATATATATAGCATCCCCCCCAGTATAAAATATTTATAGCCCCAAATAATATATATATAGCATCCCCCCCAGTATAAAATAATTATAGCCCCAAATAATATCTATAGCACCCCCCCAGTATAAAATAATTATAGCCCCAAATAATATATATAGCATCCCCCTAGTATAAAATAATTATAGCCCCAAGTAATATCTATAGCATCCCCCCCCAGTATAAAATAATTATAGCCCCAAATAATATCTATAGCATCCCCCCCAGTATAAAATAATTATAGCCCCAAATAATATCTATAGCATCCCCCCCAGTATAAAATAATTATAGCCCCAAATAATATCTATAGCACCCCCCCCCAGTATAAAATAATTATAGCCCCAAATAATATCTATAGCATCCCCCCCCAGTATAAAATAATTATAGCCCCAAATAATATCTATAGCATCCCCCCCCAGTATAAAATAATTATAGCCCCAAATTACATATATAGCACCCCCCCAGTATAAAATAATTATAGCCCCAAATAATATATATATAGCATCCCCCCCAGTATAAAATATTTATAGCCCCAAATAATATTTATAGCACCCCCCAGTATAAAATAATTATAGCCCTAAATAATATCTATAGCATCCCCCCCCAGTATAAAATAATTATAGCCCCAAATAATATCTATAGCATCCCCCCCAGTATAAAATAATTATAGCCCCAAATTATATATATAGCATCCCCCCCCAGTATAAAATAATTATAGCCCCAAATAATATCTATAGCATCCCCCCCAGTATAAAATAATTATAGCCCCAAATAATATCTATAGCACCCCCCCCAGTATAAAATAATTATAGCCCCAAATAATATCTATAGCACCCCCCCCAGTATAAAATAATTAGAGCCCCAAATAATATCTATAGCATCCCCCCCAGTATAAAATAATTATAGCCCAAAATAATATATATATAGCATCCCCCCCAGTATAAAATAATTATAGCCCCAAATAATATCTATAGCATCCCCCCCCCAGTATAAAATAATTATAGCCCCAAATAATATCTATAGCATCCCCCCCAGTATAAAATAATTATAGCCCCAAATAATATCTATAGCATCCCCCCAGTATAAAATATTTATAGCCCCAAATAATATATATGTAGGATCCCCCCCAAAATAAAATAATTATAGCCCCAAATAATATCTATAGCATCCCCCCCCAGTATAAAATAATTATAGCCCCAAATAATATCTATAGCATCCCCCCCAGTATAAAATAATTATAGCCCCAAATAATATCTATAGCATCCCCCCCAGTATAAAATAATTATAGCCCCAAATTATATATATAGCACCCCCCCAGTATAAAATAATTAGAGCCCCAAATAATATCTATAGCACCCCCCCAGTATAAAATAATTATAGCCCCAAATAATATATATATAGCATCCCCCCAGTATAAAAAAATTATAGCCCCAAATAATATCTATAGCACCCCCCCCAGTATAAAATAATTATAGCCCCAAATAATATCTATAGCATCCCCCCCCAGTATAAAATAATTATAGCCCCAAATAATATCTATAGCATCCCCCCCAGTATAAAATAATTATAGCCCCAAAAAATATCTATAGCATCCCCCCCAGTATAAAATATTTATAGCCCCAAATAATATATATGTAGGATCCCCCCCAAAATAAAATAATTATAGCCCCAAATAATATCTATAGCATCCCCCCCCAGTATAAAATAATTATAGCCCCAAATAATATCTATAGCATCCGCCCCAGTATAAAATAATTATAGCCCCAAATAATATCTATAGCATCCCCCCCCAGTATAAAATATTTATAGCCCCAAATAATATATATATAGCATCCCCCCAGTATAAAATAATTATAGCCCCAAATAATATCTATAGCATCCCCCCCAGTATAAAATAATTATAGCCCCAAATAATTTATATATAGCTTCCCCCCCCAGTATAAAATAATTATAGCACCCCCCCAGTATAAAATAATTATAGCCCCAAATAATATCTATAGCACCCCCCCAGTATAAAATAATTATAGCCCCAAATAATTTATATATAGCTTCCCCCCCCAGTATAAAATAATTATAGCACCCCCCCAGTATAAAATAATTATAGCCCCAAATAATATCTATAGCATTCCCCCGTATAAAATAATTATAGCCCCAAATAATATCTATAGCATCCCCCCCAGTATAAAATAATTATAGCCCCAAATAATATCTATAGCATCCCCCCCAGTATAAAATAATTATAGCCCCAAATAATATATATAGCATCCCCCCCAGTATAAAATAATTATAGCCCCAAATAATATCTATAGCATCCCCCCCAGTATAAAATAATTATAGCCCCAAATAATATCTATAGCACCCCCCCCAGTATAAAATAATTATAGCCCCAAATAATTTATATATAGCTTCCCCCCCCAGTATAAAATAATTATAGCACCCCCCCAGTATAAAATAATTATAGCCCCAAATAATATCTATAGCACCCCCCCAGTATAAAATAATTATAGCCCCAAATAATTTATATATAGCTTCCCCCCCCAGTATAAAATAATTATAGCACCCCCCCAGTAAAAAAAATAATTATAGCCCCAAATAATATCTATAGCATCCCCCCCAGTATAAAATAATTATAGCCCCAAATAATATCTATAGCATCCCCCCCAGTATAAAATAATTATAGCCCCAAATAATATATATAGCATCCCCCCCAGTATAAAATAATTATAGCCCCAAATAATATCTATAGCATCCCCCCCAGTATAAAATAATTATAGCCCCAAATAATATCTATAGCACCCCCCCCCAGTATAAAATAATTATAGCCCCAAATAATATCTATAGCATCCCCCCCAGTATAAAATAATTATAGCCCCAAATAATATATATAGCATCCCCCCCAGTATAAAATAATTATAGCCCCAAATAATATCTATAGCATCCCCCCCAGTATAAAATAATTATAGCCCCAAATAATATATATAGCATCCCCCCCAGTATAAAATAATTATAGCCCCAAATAATATCTATAGCATCCCCCCCAGTATAAAATAATTATAGCCCCAAATAATATCTATAGCATCCCCCCCCCAGTATAAAATAATTATAGCCCCAAATAATATATATAGCATCCCCCCAGTATAAAATAATTATAGCCCCAAATAATATCTATAGCATCCCCCCCCCCAGTATAAAATAATTATAGCCCCAAATAATATCTATAGCATCCCCCCCCAGTATAAAATAATTATAGCCCCAAATAATATCTATAGCATCCCCCCCTGTATAAAATAATTATAGCCCCAAATAATATCTATAGCATCCCACCCCAGTATAAAATAATTATAGCCCCAAATAATATCTATAGCACACCCCAGTATAAAATAATATATAGCCCCAAATAATATCTATAGCACCCCCCCCAGTATAAAATAATTATAGCCCCAAATAATATCTATAGCACTCCCCCAGTATAAAATAATTATAGCCCCAAATAATATCTAAAGCATTCCCCCCAGTATAAAATATTTATAGACCCAAATAATATATATATAGCATCCCCCCCAGTATAAAATAATTATAGCCCCAAATAATATCTATAGCATCCCACCCCAGTATAAAATAATTATAGCCCCAAATAATATCTATAGTACCCCCCAGTATAAAATAATATATAGCCCCAAATAATATCTATAGCACCCCCCCCAGTATAAAATAATTATAGCCCCAAATAATATCTATAGCACTCCCCCAGTATAAAATAATTATAGCCCCAAATAATATCTTTAGCATCCCCCCAGTATAAAATAATTATAGCCCCAAATAATATCTATAGCATCCCCCCCAGTATAAAATAATTATAGCCCCAAATAATATCTATAGCATCCCCCCCCAGTATAAAATAATTATAGCCCCAAATAATATCTATAGCATCCCCCCCAGTATAAAATAATTATAGCCCCAAATAATATATCTATAGCATCCCCCCCAGTATAAAATAATTATAGCCCCAAATAATATATATATATAGCATCCCCCTAGTAAAAATAATTATAGCCCCAAATAATATATATATATAGCATCCCCCCCAGTATAAAATAATTATAGCCCCAAATAATATCTATAGCATCCCCCCAGTATAAAATAATTATAGCTTCAAATAATATCTATAGCATCCCCCCCCATTATAAAATAATTATAGCCCCAAATAATATATATAGCATCCCCCCAGTATAAAATAATTATAGCCCCAAATAATATATATAGCATCCCCCCCCAGTATAAAATAATTATAGCCCCAAATAATATCTATAGCACCCCCCCAGTATAAAATAATTATAGCCCCAAATAATATATATATATAGCATCCCCCCAGTATAAAATAATTATAGCCTCAAATAATATCTATAGCATCCCCCCCAGTATAAAATAATTATAGCCCCAAATAATATCTATAGCATTCCCCCAGTATAAAATAATTATAGCCCCAAATAATATCTATAGCACCCCCCCCAGTATAAAATAATTATAGCCCAAAATAATATCTATAGCATCCCCCCCAGTATAAAATGATTATAGCCCCAAATAATATATATATATAGCATCCCCCCAGTATAAAATAATTATAGCCTCAAATAATATCTATAGCATCCCCCCCAGTATAAAATAATTATAGCCCCAAATAATATCTATAGCATCCCCCCAGTATAAAATAATTATAGCCCCAAATAATATCTATAGCATCCCCCCCCCAGTATAAAATAATTATAGCCCCAAATAATATCTATAGCATCCCCCCCAGTATAAAATGATTATAGCCCCAAATAATATATATATATAGCATCCCCCCAGTATAAAATAATTATAGCCCCAAATAATATCTATAGCACCCCCCCCCCCAGTATAAAATAATTATAGCCCCAAATAATATCTATAGCATCCCCCCCAGTATAAAATAATTATAGCCCCAAATAATATCTATAGCATCCCCCCCCCTAGTATTAAATAATTATAGCCCCAAATAATATCTATAGCATCCCCCCCCAGTATAAAATATTTATAGCCCAAAATAATATATATATATAGCACCCCCCCCAGTATAAAATAATTATAGCCCCAAATAATATCTATAGCATCCCCCCCAGTATAAAATAATTATAGCCCCAAATAATATCTATAGCACCCCCCCCCAGAATAAAATATTTATAGCCCAAAATAATATATATATATAGCACCCCCCCCAGTATAAAATAATTATAGCCCCAAATAATATCTATAGCACCCCCCCCCAGTATAAAATAATTATAGCCCCAAATAATATATATAGCATCCCCCCAGTATAAAATAATTATAGCCCCAAATAATATCTATAGCATCCCCCCCCAGTATAAAATAATTATAGCCCCAAATAATATCTATAGCATCCCCCCCAGTATAAAATAATTATAGCCCCAAATAATATCTATAGCACCCCCCCCAGTATAAAATATTTATAGCCCCAAATAATTTATATATAGCATCCCCGCCCAGTATAAAATAATTATAGCCCCAAATAATATCTATAGAATCCCCCCAGTATAAAATAATTATAGCCCCAAATAATATCTATAGCACCCCCCCCAGTATAAAATGATTATAGCCCCAAATAATATATATATATATAGCATCCCCCCAGTATAAAATAATTATAGCCTCAAATAATATCTATAGTTCCCCCCCCAGTATAAAATAATTATAGCCCCAAATAATATCTATAGCACCCCCCCCAGTATAAAATAATTATAGCCCCAAATAATATCTATAGCATCCCCCCCAGTATAAAATATTTATAGCCCCAAATAATATATATATAGCATCCCCCCGGTATAAAACAATTATAGCCCCAAATAATATCTATAGCATCCCCCCAGTATAAAATAATTATAGCCCCAAATAATATCTATAGCATCCCCCCCCAGTATAAAATAATTATAGCCCCAAATAATATCTATAGCATCCCCCCCCAGTATAAAATAATTATAGCCCCAAATAATATCTATAGCATCCCCCCCCCAGTATAAAATAATTATAGCCCCAAATAATATCTATAGCATCCCCCCCAGTATAAAATATTTATAGCCCCAAATAATATATATATAGCAACCCCCCAGTATAAAATAATTATAGCCCCAAATAATATATATATAGAATCCCCCCCAGGATAAAATATTTATAGCCCCAAATAATATTTATAGCACCCCCCAGTATAAAATAATTATAGCCCCAAATAATATCTATAGCATCCCCCCCAGTATAAAATAATTATAGCCCCAAATAATATCTATAGCATCCCCCCCCAGTATAAACTAATTATAGCCCCAAATTATATATATAGCATCCCCCCCCAGTATAAAATAATTATAGCCCCAAATAATATCTATAGCATCCCCCCAGTATAAAATAATTATAGCCCCAAATAATATCTATAGCACCCCCCCAGTATAAAATATTTATAGCCCCAAATAATTTATATATAGCATCCCCCCCCAGTATAAAATAATTATAGCCCCAAATAATATCTATAGCATCCCCCCCAGTATAAAATAATTATAGCCCCAAATAATATCTATAGCATCCCCCCCAGTATAAAATAATTATAGCCCCAAACAATATCTATAGCACCCCCCCAGTATAAAATAATTATAGCCCCAAATAATATATATATAGAATCCCCCCCAGGATAAAATATTTATAGCCCCAAATAATATTTATAGCACCCCCCAGTATAAAATAATTATAGCCCCAAATAATATCTATAGCATCCCCCCCAGTATAAAATAATTATAGCCCCAAATAATATCTATAGCATCCCCCCCCAGTATAAAATAATTATAGCCCCAAATTATATATATAGCATCCCCCCCCAGTATAAAATAATTATAGCCCCAAATAATATCTATAGCATCCCCCCAGTATAAAATAATTATAGCCCCAAATAATATCTATAGCACCCCCCCAGTATAAAATATTTATAGCCCCAAATAATTTATATATAGCATCCCCCCCCAGTATAAAATAATTATAGCCCCAAATAATATCTATAGCATCCCCCCCAGTATAAAATAATTATAGCCCCAAATAATATCTATAGCATCCCCCCCAGTATAAAATAATTAGAGCCCCAAATAATATCTATAGCATCCCCCCAGTATAAAATAATTATAGCCCCAAATAATATATATAGCACCCCCCCAGTATAAAATAATTATAGCCCCAAATAATATCTATAGCATCCCCCCCAGTATAAAATAATTATAGCCCCAAATAATATCTATAGCATCCCCCCCAGTATAAAATAATTATAGCCCCAAATAATATCTATAGCATCCCCCCCCAGTATAAAATAATTATAGACCCAAATAATATCTATAGCATCCCCCCCAGTATAAAATAATTATAGCCCCAAATAATTTATATATAGCATCCCCCCCAGTATAAAATAATTATAGCCCCAAATAATATCTATAGCACCCCCCCCAGTATAAAATAATTATAGCCCCAAATAATTTATATATAGCTTCCCCCCCCCAGTATAAAATAATTATAGCACCCCCCAGAATAAAATAATTATAGCCCCAAATAATATCTATAGCATCCCCCCCCGTATAAAATAATTATAGCCCCAAATAATATCTATAGCATCCCCCCCAGTATAAAATAATTATAGCCCCAAATAATATCTATAGCATCCCCCCCCAGTATAAAATAATTATAGCCCCAAATTATATATATAGCATCCCCCCCCAGTATAAAATAATTATAGCCCCAAATAATATCTATAGCATCCCCCCAGTATAAAATAATTATAGCCCCAAATAATATCTATAGCACCCCCCCAGTATAAAATATTTATAGCCCCAAATAATTTATATATAGCATCCCCCCCCAGTATAAAATAATTATAGCCCCAAATAATATCTATAGCATCCCCCCCCAGTATAAAATAATTATAGCCCCAAATAATATCTATAGCATCCCCCCCAGTATAAAATAATTAGAGCCCCAAATAATATCTATAGCATCCCCCCCAGTATAAAATAATTATAGCCCCAAATAATATCTATAGCATCCCCCCAGTATAAAATAATTATAGCCCCAAATAATATATATAGCACCCCCCCAGTATAAAATAATTATAGCCCCAAATAATATCTATAGCATCCCCCCCAGTATAAAATAATTATAGCCCCAAATAATATCTATAGCATCCCCCCCAGTATAAAATAATTATAGCCCCAAATAATATCTATAGCATCCCCCCAGTATAAAATAATTATAGACCCAAATAATATCTATAGCATCCCACCCCAGTATAAAATAATTATAGCCCCAAATAATATCTATAGCACCCCCCCAGTATAAAATAATTATAGCCCCAAATAATATCTATAGCATCCCCCCCAGTATAAAATAATTATAGCCCCAAATAATATCTATAGCATCCCACCCCAGTATAAAATAATTATAGCCCCAAATAATATCTATAGCACCCCCCAGTATAAAATAATATATAGCCCCAAATAATATCTATAGCACCCCTCCCCCCAGTATAAAATAATTATAGCCCCAAATAATATCTATAGCACTCCCCCAGTATAAAATAATTATAGCCCCAAATAATATCTATAGAATCCCCCCCAGTATAAAATATTTATAGCCCCAAATAATATATATATAGCATCCCCCCCAGTATAAAATAATTATAGCCCCAAATAATATCTATAGCATCCCCCCCCAGTATAAAATAATTATAGCCCCAAATAATATCTATAGCACCCCCCCCAGTATAAAATAATTATAGCCCCAAATAATTTATATATAGCATCCCCCCCCAGTATAAAATAATTATAGCACCCCCCCAGTATAAAATAATTATAGCCCCAAATAATATCTATAGCATCCCCCCCCGTATAAAATAATTATAGCCCCAAATAATATCTATAGCATCCCCCCCAGTATAAAATAATTATAGCCCCAAATAATATCTATAGCATCCCCCCCAGTATAAAATAATTATAGCCCCAAATAATATCTATAGCATCCCCCCCCAGTATAAAATAATTATAGACCCAAATAATATCTATAGCACCCCCCAGTATAAAATAATTATAGCCCCAAATGATATCTATAGCATCCCCCCCAGTATAAAATAATTATAGCCCCAAATAATTTATATATAGCTTCCCCCCCCCAGTATAAAATAATTATAGCCCCAAATAATATCTATAGCATCCCCCCAGTATAAAATAATTATAGCCCCAAATAATATCTATAGCACCCCCCCCAGTATAAAATAATTATAGCCCCAAATAATATCTATAGCATCGCCCCCAGTATAAAATATTTATAGCCCCAAATAATATATATATAGCATCCCCCCCGTATAAAATAATTATAGCCCCAAATAATATCTATAGCATCCCCCCCCAGTATAAAATAATTATAGCCCCAAATAATATCTATAGCATCCCCCCCAGTATAAAATAATTATAGCCCCAAATAATATCTATAGCATCCCCCCCCAGTATAAAATAATTATAGCCCCAAATAATATCTATAGCATCCCCCCCCAGTATAAAATAATTATAGCCCCAAATAATATCTATAGCATCCCCCCCCCAGTATAAAATAATTATAGCCCCAAATAATATCTATAGCATCCCCCCCAGTATAAAATATTTATAGCCCCAAATAATATATATATAGCAACCCCCCAGTATAAAATAATTATAGCCCCAAATAGTATCTATAGCATCCCCCCCAGTATAAAATAATTATAGCCCCAAATAATATCTATAGCATCCCCCCCCAGTATAAAATAATTATAGCCCCAAATAATATCTATAGCATCCCCCCCAGTATAAAATAATTATAGCCCCAAATAATATCTATAGCATCCCCCCCAGTATAAAATAATTATAGCCCCAAATAATATCTATAGCATCGCCCCCAGTATAAAATATTTATAGCCCCAAATAATATATATATAGCATCCCCCCCCGTATAAAATAATTATAGCCCCAAATAATATCTATAGCATCCCCCCCCAGTATAAAATAATTATAGCCCCAAATAATATCTATAGCATCCCCCCCAGTATAAAATAATTATAGCCCCAAATAATATCTATAGCATCCCCCCCCAGTATAAAATAATTATAGCCCCAAATAATATCTATAGCATCCCCCCCCCAGTATAAAATAATTATAGCCCCAAATAATATCTATAGCTTCCCCCCCCCAGTATAAAATAATTATAGCCCCAAATAATATCTATAGCATCCCCCCCAGTATAAAATATTTATAGCCCCAAATAATATATATATATAGCAACCCCCCAGTATAAAATAATTATAGCCCCAAATAGTATCTATAGCATCCCCCCCAGTATAAAATAATTATAGCCCCAAATAATATATATAGCATCCCCCCCAGTATAAAATAATTATAGCCCCAAATAATATCTATAGCATCCCCCCCAGTATAAAATAATTATAGCCCCAAATAATATCTATAGCACCCCCCCCAGTATAAAATAATTATAGCCCCAAATAATATCTATAGCATCCCCCCCCCAGTATAAAATAATTATAGCCCCAAATAATATATATAGCATCCCCCCCAGTATAAAATAATTATAGCCCCAAATAATATCTATAGCATCCCCCCAGTATAAAATAATTATAGCCCCAAATAATATCTATAGCACCCCCCCCAGTATAAAATAATTATAGCCCCAAATAATATCTATAGCATCCCCCCCCAGTATAAAATAATTATAGCCCCAAATAATATCTATAGCATCCCCCCCCCAGTATAAAATAATTATAGCCCCAAATAATATCTATAGCATCCCCCCCCCAGTATAAAATAATTATAGCCCCAAATAATATCTATAGCAACCCCCCCAGTATAAAATAATTATAGCCCCAAATAATTTATATATAGCATCCCCCCCAGTATAAAATAATTATAGCCCCAAATAATATCTATAGCATCCCCCCCAGTATAAAATAATTATAGCCCCAAATAATATCTATAGCATCCCACCCCAGTATAAAATAATTATAGCCCCAAATAATATCTATAGCACCCCCCAGTATAAAATAATATATAGCCCCAAATAATATCTATAGCACCCCTCCCCCCAGTATAAAATAATTATAGCCCCAAATAATATCTATAGCACTCCCCCAGTATAAAATAATTATAGCCCCAAATAATATCTATAGAATCCCCCCCAGTATAAAATATTTATAGCCCCAAATAATATATATATAGCATCCCCCCCAGTATAAAATAATTATAGCCCCAAATAATATCTATAGCATCCCCCCCCAAGTATAAAATAATTATAGCCCCAAATAATATCTATAGCACCCCCCCCAGTATAAAATAATTATAGCCCCAAATAATTTATATATAGCATCCCCCCCCAGTATAAAATAATTATAGCACCCCCCCAGTATAAAATAATTATAGCCCCAAATAATATCTATAGCATCCCCCCCCGTATAAAATAATTATAGCCCCAAATAATATCTATAGCATCCCCCCCAGTATAAAATAATTATAGCCCCAAATAATATCTATAGCATCCCCCCCAGTATAAAATAATTATAGCCCCAAATAATATCTATAGCATCCCCCCCCAGTATAAAATAATTATAGACCCAAATAATATCTATAGCACCCCCCAGTATAAAATAATTATAGCCCCAAATAATATCTATAGCACCCCCCAGTATAAAATAATATATAGCCCCAAATAATATCTATAGCACCCCTCCCCCCAGTATAAAATAATTATAGCCCCAAATAATATCTATAGCACTCCCCCAGTATAAAATAATTATAGCCCCAAATAATATCTATAGAATCCCCCCCAGTATAAAATATTTATAGCCCCAAATAATATATATAGCATCCCCCCAGTATAAAATAATTATAGCCCCAAATAATATCTATAGCATCCCCCCCAGTATAAAATAATTATAGCCCCAAATAATATCTATAGCACCCCCCCCAGTATAAAATAATTATAGCCCCAAATAATATCTATAGCATCCCCCCCCAGTATAAAATAATTATAGCCCCAAATAATATCTATAGCACCCCCCCCAGTATAAAATAATTATAGCCCCAAATAATTTATATATAGCATCCCCCCCCAGTATAAAATAATTATAGCACCCCCCCAGTATAAAATAATTATAGCCCCAAATAATATCTATAGCATCCCCCCCCGTATAAAATAATTATAGCCCCAAATAATATCTATAGCATCCCCCCCAGTATAAAATAATTATAGCCCCAAATAATATCTATAGCATCCCCCCCAGTATAAAATAATTATAGCCCCAAATAGTATCTATAGCATCCCCCCCAGTATAAAATAATTATAGCCCCAAATAATATGTATAGCATCCCCCCCAGTATAAAATAATTATAGCCCCAAATAATATCTATAGCATCCCCCCCAGTATAAAATAATTATAGCCCCAAATAATATCTATAGCACCCCCCCCAGTATAAAATAATTATAGCCCCAAATAATATCTATAGCATCGCCCCCAGTATAAAATATTTATAGCCCCAAATAATATATATATAGCATCCCCCCCAGTATAAAATAATTATAGCCCCAAATAATATCTATAGCATCCCCCCCCAGTATAAAATAATTATAGCCCCAAATAATATCTATAGCATCCCCCCCAGTATAAAATAATTATAGCCCCAAATAATATCTATAGCATCCCCCCCCAGTATAAAATAATTATAGCCCCAAATAATATCTATAGCATCCCCCCCCAGTATAAAATAATTATAGCCCCAAATAATATCTATAGCATCCCCCCCCCAGTATAAAATAATTATAGCCCCAAATAATATCTATAGCATCCCCCCCAGTATAAAATATTTATAGCCCCAAATAATATATATATAGCAACCCCCCAGTATAAAATAATTATAGCCCCAAATAGTATCTATAGCATCCCCCCCAGTATAAAATAATTATAGCCCCAAATAATATCTATAGCATCCCCCCCCAGTATAAAATAATTATAGCCCCAAATAATATCTATAGCATCCCCCCCAGTATAAAATAATTATAGCCCCAAATAATATCTATAGCATCCCCCCCAGTATAAAATAATTATAGCCCCAAATAATATCTATAGCATCGCCCCCAGTATAAAATATTTATAGCCCCAAATAATATATATATAGCATCCCCCCCAGTATAAAATAATTATAGCCCCAAATAATATCTATAGCATCCCCCCCCAGTATAAAATAATTATAGCCCCAAATAATATCTATAGCATCCCCCCCAGTATAAAATAATTATAGCCCCAAATAATATCTATAGCATCCCCCCCCAGTATAAAATAATTATAGCCCCAAATAATATCTATAGCATCCCCCCCCCAGTATAAAATAATTATAGCCCCAAATAATATCTATAGCATCCCCCCCCCAGTATAAAATAATTATAGCCCCAAATAATATCTATAGCATCCCCCCCAGTATAAAATATTTATAGCCCCAAATAATATATATATAGCAACCCCCCAGTATAAAATAATTATAGCCCCAAATAGTATCTATAGCATCCCCCCCAGTATAAAATAATTATAGCCCCAAATAATATATATAGCATCCCCCCCAGTATAAAATAATTATAGCCCCAAATAATATCTATAGCATCCCCCCCAGTATAAAATAATTATAGCCCCAAATAATATCTATAGCACCCCCCCCAGTATAAAATAATTATAGCCCCAAATAATATCTATAGCATCCCCCCCCCCCAGTATAAAATAATTATAGCCCCAAATAATATATATAGCATCCCCCCCAGTATAAAATAATTATAGCCCCAAATAATATCTATAGCATCCCCCCAGTATAAAATAATTATAGCCCCAAATAATATCTATAGCACCCCCCCCAGTATAAAATAATTATAGCCCCAAATAATATCTATAGCATCCCCCCCAGTATAAAATAATTATAGCCCCAAATAATATCTATAGCATCCCCCCCCCAGTATAAAATAATTATAGCCCCAAATAATATCTATAGCATCCCCCCCCCAGTATAAAATAATTATAGCCCCAAATAATATCTATAGCAACCCCCCCAGTATAAAATAATTATAGCCCCAAATAATTTATATATAGCATCCCCCCCAGTATAAAATAATTATAGCCCCAAATAATATCTATAGCACCCCCCCAGTATAAAATAATTATAGCCCCAAATAATATCTATAGCATCCCACCCCAGTATAAAATAATTATAGCCCCAAATAATATCTATAGCACCCCCCAGTATAAAATAATATATAGCCCCAAATAATATCTATAGCACCCCTCCCCCCAGTATAAAATAATTATAGCCCCAAATAATATCTATAGCACTCCCCCAGTATAAAATAATTATAGCCCCAAATAATATCTATAGAATCCCCCCCAGTATAAAATATTTATAGCCCCAAATAATATATATATAGCATCCCCCCCAGTATAAAATAATTATAGCCCCAAATAATATCTATAGCAACCCCCCCCAGTATAAAATAATTATAGCCCCAAATAATATCTATAGCACCCCCCCCCAGTATAAAATAATTATAGCCCCAAATAATTTATATATAGCACCCCCCCAGTATAAAATAATTATAGCACCCCCCCAGTATAAAATAATTATAGCCCCAAATAATATCTATAGCATCCCCCCCCGTATGAAATAATTATAGCCCCAAATAATATCTATAGCATCCCCCCCAGTATAAAATAATTATAGCCCCAAATAATATCTATAGCATCCCCCCCAGTATAAAATAATTATAGCCCCAAATAATATCTATAGCATCCCCCCCCAGTATAAAATAATTATAGACCCAAATAATATCTATAGCACCCCCCAGTATAAAATAATTATAGCCCCAAATGATATCTATAGCATCCCCCCCAGTATAAAATAATTATAGCCCCAAATAATTTATATATAGCTTCCCCCCCCAGTATAAAATAATTATAGCACCCCCCCAGTATAAAATAATTATAGCCCCAAATAATATCTATAGCATCCCCCCCGTATAAAATAATTATAGCCCCAAATAATATCTATAGCATCCCCCCCAGTATAAAATAATTATAGCCCCAAATAATATCTATAGCATCCCCCCCAGTATAAAATAATTATAGCCCCAAATAATATCTATAGCATCCCCCCCAGTACAAAATAATTATAGCCCCAAATAATATCTATAGCATCCCCCCCCAGAATAAAATAATTATAGCCCCAAATTATATATATAGCATCCCCCCCCAGTATAAAATAATTATAGCCCCAAATAATATCTATAGCATCCCCCCAGTATAAAATAATTATAGCCCCAAATAATATCTATAGCACCCCCCCAGTATAAAATAATTATAGCCCCAAATAATATATATATAGAATCCCCCCCAGGATAAAATATTTATAGCCCCAAATAATATTTATAGCACCCCCCAGTATAAAATAATTATAGCCCCAAATAATATCTATAGCATCCCCCCCAGTATAAAATAATTATAGCCCCAAATAATATCTATAGCATCCCCCCCCAGTATAAACTAATTATAGCCCCAAATTATATATATAGCATCCCCCCCCAGTATAAAATAATTATAGCCCCAAATAATATCTATAGCATCCCCCCAGTATAAAATAATTATAGCCCCAAATAATATCTATAGCACCCCCCCAGTATAAAATATTTATAGCCCCAAATAATTTATATATAGCATCCCCCCCCAGTATAAAATAATTATAGCCCCAAATAATATCTATAGCATCCCCCCCAGTATAAAATAATTATAGCCCCAAATAATATCTATAGCATCCCCCCCAGTATAAAATAATTATAGCCCCAAATAATATCTATAGCACCCCCCCAGTATAAAATAATTATAGCCCCAAATAATATATATATAGAATCCCCCCCAGGATAAAATATTTATAGCCCCAAATAATATTTATAGCACCCCCCAGTATAAAATAATTATAGCCCCAAATAATATCTATAGCATCCCCCCCAGTATAAAATAATTATAGCCCCAAATAATATCTATAGCATCCCCCCCCAGTATAAAATAATTATAGCCCCAAATTATATATATAGCATCCCCCCCCAGTATAAAATAATTATAGCCCCAAATAATATATCTATAGCATCCCCCCCAGTATAAAATAATTATAGCCCCAAATAATATCTATAGCATCCCCCCCAGTATAAAATAATTATAGCCCCAAATAATATATATATAGCACACCCCCAGTATAAAATAATTATAGCCCCAAATAATATCTATAGCATCCCCCCCAGTATAAAATAATTATAGCCCCAAATAATATCTATAGCATCCCCCCAGTATAAAATAATTATAGCCCCAAATTATATATATATCATCCCCCCCAGTATAAAATAATTATAGCCCCAAATAATATCTATAGCATCCCCCCAGTATAAAATAATTATAGCCCCAAATAATATCTATAGCATCCCCCCAGTATAAAATAATTATAGCCCCAAATAATATCTATAGCATCCCCCCAGTATAAAATAATTATAGCCCCAAATAATATCTATAGCATCCCCCCAGTATAAAATAATTATAGCCACAAATAATATCTATAGCATCCCCCCCCAGTATAAAATAATTATAGCCCCAAATAATATCTTTAGCATCCCCCCCAATATAAAAAAATTATAGCCCCAAATAATATCTATAGCACCCCCCAGTATAAAATAATTATAGCCCCAAATAATATCTATAGCATCCCCCCCCAGTATAAAATAATTATAGCCCCAAATAATATCTTTAGCATCCCCCCCAGTATAAAATAATTAGAGCCCCAAATAATATCTATAGCATCCCCCCAGTATAAAATAATTATAGCCCCAAATAATATCTATAGCATCCCCCCAGTATAAAATAATTATAGCCCCAAATAATATCTATAGCATCCCCCCCCAGTATAAAATAATTATAGCCCCAAATAATATCTATAGCATCCCCCCCCCAGTATAAAATAATTATAGCCCCAAATAATATCTATAGCATCCCCCCCAGTATAAAATATTTATAGCCCCAAATAATATATATATAGCAACCCCCCAGTATAAAATAATTATAGCCCCAAATAGTATCTATAGCATCCCCCCCAGTATAAAATAATTATAGCCCCAAATAATATCTATAGCATCCCCCCCCAGTATAAAATAATTATAGCCCCAAATAATATCTATAGCATCCCCCCCAGTATAAAATAATTATAGCCCCAAATAATATCTATAGCATCCCCCCCAGTATAAAATAATTATAGCCCCAAATAATATCTATAGCATCGCCCCCAGTATAAAATATTTATAGCCCCAAATAATATATATATAGCATCCCCCCCAGTATAAAATAATTATAGCCCCAAATAATATCTATAGCATCCCCCCCCAGTATAAAATAATTATAGCCCCAAATAATATCTATAGCATCCCCCCCAGTATAAAATAATTATAGCCCCAAATAATATCTATAGCATCCCCCCCAGTATAAAATAATTATAGCCCCAAATAATATCTATAGCATCCCCCCCCCAGTATAAAATAATTATAGCCCCAAATAATATCTATAGCATCCCCCCCCCAGTATAAAATAATTATAGCCCCAAATAATATCTATAGCATCCCCCCCAGTATAAAATATTTATAGCCCCAAATAATATATATATAGCAACCCCCCAGTATAAAATAATTATAGCCCCAAATAGTATCTATAGCATCCCCCCCAGTATAAAATAATTATAGCCCCAAATAATATATATAGCATCCCCCCCAGTATAAAATAATTATAGCCCCAAATAATATCTATAGCATCCCCCCCAGTATAAAATAATTATAGCCCCAAATAATATCTATAGCACCCCCCCCAGTATAAAATAATTATAGCCCCAAATAATATCTATAGCATCCCCCCCCCCAGTATAAAATAATTATAGCCCCAAATAATATATATAGCATCCCCCCCAGTATAAAATAATTATAGCCCCAAATAATATCTATAGCATCCCCCCAGTATAAAATAATTATAGCCCCAAATAATATCTATAGCACCCCCCCAGTATAAAATAATTATAGCCCCAAATAATATCTATAGCATCCCCCCCAGTATAAAATAATTATAGCCCCAAATAATATCTATAGCATCCCCCCCCCAGTATAAAATAATTATAGCCCCAAATAATATCTATAGCATCCCCCCCCCAGTATAAAATAATTATAGCCCCAAATAATATCTATAGCAACCCCCCCAGTATAAAATAATTATAGCCCCAAATAATTTATATATAGCATCCCCCCCAGTATAAAATAATTATAGCCCCAAATAATATCTATAGCACCCCCCAGTATAAAATAATTATAGCCCCAAATAATATCTATAGCATCCCACCCCAGTATAAAATAATTATAGCCCCAAATAATATCTATAGCACCCCCCAGTATAAAATAATATATAGCCCCAAATAATATCTATAGCACCCCTCCCCCCAGTATAAAATAATTATAGCCCCAAATAATATCTATAGCACTCCCCCAGTATAAAATAATTATAGCCCCAAATAATATCTATAGAATCCCCCCCAGTATAAAATATTTATAGCCCCAAATAATATATATATAGCATCCCCCCCAGTATAAAATAATTATAGCCCCAAATAATATCTATAGCATCCCCCCCCAGTATAAAATAATTATAGCCCCAAATAATATCTATAGCACCCCCCCCCAGTATAAAATAATTATAGCCCCAAATAATTTATATATAGCACCCCCCCAGTATAAAATAATTATAGCACCCCCCCAGTATAAAATAATTATAGCCCCAAATAATATCTATAGCATCCCCCCCCGTATGAAATAATTATAGCCCCAAATAATATCTATAGCATCCCCCCCAGTATAAAATAATTATAGCCCCAAATAATATCTATAGCATCCCCCCCAGTATAAAATAATTATAGCCCCAAATAATATCTATAGCATCCCCCCCCAGTATAAAATAATTATAGACCCAAATAATATCTATAGCACCCCCCAGTATAAAATAATTATAGCCCCAAATGATATCTATAGCATCCCCCCCAGTATAAAATAATTATAGCCCCAAATAATTTATATATAGCTTCCCCCCCCAGTATAAAATAATTATAGCACCCCCCCAGTATAAAATAATTATAGCCCCAAATAATATCTATAGCATCCCCCCCGTATAAAATAATTATAGCCCCAAATAATATCTATAGCATCCCCCCCAGTATAAAATAATTATAGCCCCAAATAATATCTATAGCATCCCCCCCAGTATAAAATAATTATAGCCCCAAATAATATCTATAGCATCCCCCCCAGTACAAAATAATTATAGCCCCAAATAATATCTATAGCATCCCCCCCCAGAATAAAATAATTATAGCCCCAAATTATATATATAGCATCCCCCCCCAGTATAAAATAATTATAGCCCCAAATAATATCTATAGCATCCCCCCAGTATAAAATAATTATAGCCCCAAATAATATCTATAGCACCCCCCCAGTATAAAATAATTATAGCCCCAAATAATATATATATAGAATCCCCCCCAGGATAAAATATTTATAGCCCCAAATAATATTTATAGCACCCCCCAGTATAAAATAATTATAGCCCCAAATAATATCTATAGCATCCCCCCCAGTATAAAATAATTATAGCCCCAAATAATATCTATAGCATCCCCCCCCAGTATAAACTAATTATAGCCCCAAATTATATATATAGCATCCCCCCCCAGTATAAAATAATTATAGCCCCAAATAATATCTATAGCATCCCCCCAGTATAAAATAATTATAGCCCCAAATAATATCTATAGCACCCCCCCAGTATAAAATATTTATAGCCCCAAATAATTTATATATAGCATCCCCCCCCAGTATAAAATAATTATAGCCCCAAATAATATCTATAGCATCCCCCCCAGTATAAAATAATTATAGCCCCAAATAATATCTATAGCATCCCCCCCAGTATAAAATAATTATAGCCCCAAATAATATATATATAGAATCCCCCCCAGGATAAAATATTTATAGCCCCAAATAATATTTATAGCACCCCCCAGTATAAAATAATTATAGCCCCAAATAATATCTATAGCATCCCCCCCAGTATAAAATAATTATAGCCCCAAATAATATCTATAGCATCCCCCCCCAGTATAAAATAATTATAGCCCCAAATTATATATATAGCATCCCCCCCAGTATAAAATAATTATAGCCCCAAATAATATATCTATAGCATCCCCCCCAGTATAAAATAATTATAGCCCCAAATAATATCTATAGCATCCCCCCCAGTATAAAATAATTATAGCCCCAAATAATATATATATAGCACACCCCCAGTATAAAATAATTATAGCCCCAAATAATATCTATAGCATCCCCCCCAGTATAAAATAATTATAGCCCCAAATAATATCTATAGCATCCCCCCAGTATAAAATAATTATAGCCCCAAATTATATATATATCATCCCCCCCAGTATAAAATAATTATAGCCCCAAATAATATCTATAGCATCCCCCCAGTATAAAATAATTATAGCCCCAAATAATATCTATAGCATCCCCCCAGTATAAAATAATTATAGCCCCAAATAATATCTATAGCATCCCCCCAGTATAAAATAATTATAGCCCCAAATAATATCTATAGCATCCCCCCAGTATAAAATAATTATAGCCACAAATAATATCTATAGCATCCCCCCCCAGTATAAAATAATTATAGCCCCAAATAATATCTTTAGCATCCCCCCCAATATAAAAAAATTATAGCCCCAAATAATATCTATAGCACCCCCCAGTATAAAATAATTATAGCCCCAAATAATATCTATAGCATCCCCCCCCAGTATAAAATAATTATAGCCCCAAATAATATCTTTAGCATCCCCCCCAGTATAAAATAATTAGAGCCCCAAATAATATCTATAGCATCCCCCCAGTATAAAATAATTATAGCCCCAAATAATATCTATAGCATCCCCCCAGTATAAAATAATTATAGCCCCAAATAATATCTATAGCACCCCCCCAGTATAAAATAATTATAGCCCCAAATAATATCTATAGCATCCCCCCCAGTATAAAATAATTATAGCCCCAAATAATATCTATAGCATCCCCCCCCAGTATAAAATAATTAGAGCCCCAAATAATATTTATAGCATCCCCCCAGTATAAAATAATTATAGCCCAAAATAATATATATAGCACCCCCCCAGTATAAAATAATTATAGCCCCAAATAATATATATAGCATCCCCCCCCAGTATAAAATAATTATAGCCCCAAATAATATCTATATCATCCCCCCCCCAGTATAAAATAATTGTAGCCCCAAATAATATCTATAGCATCCCCCCAGTATAAAATAATTATAGCCCCAAATAATATCTATAGCATCCTCCCAGTATAAAATAATTATAGCCCCAAATAATATCTATAGCATCCCCCCCAGTATAAAATAATTATAGCCCCAAATAATATCTATAGCATCCCCCCCAGTACAAAATAATTATAGCCCCAAATAATATATATATAGCATCCCCCCCAGTATAAAATAATTATAGCCCCAAATAATATCTATAGCATCCCCCCCAGTACAAAATAATTATAGCCCCAAATAATATATATATAGCATCCCCCCCAGTATAAAATAATTATAGCCCCAAATAATATCTATAGCATCCCCCCCAGTACAAAATAATTATAGCCCCAAATAATATATATATAGCATCCCCCCCAGTATAA
Source organism: Engystomops pustulosus (assembly GCF_040894005.1). Lineage (NCBI taxonomy): Eukaryota > Metazoa > Chordata > Amphibia > Anura > Leptodactylidae > Engystomops > Engystomops pustulosus. The sequence continues at coordinate 151,039 of NC_092419.1, forward strand.
AATTATTATAGCCCCAAATAATATCTATAGCATCCCCCCCAGTATAAAATAATTATAGCCCCAAATAATATCTATAGCATCCCCCCAGTATAAAATAATTATAGCCCCAAATAATATCTATAGCATCCCCCCAGTATAAAATAATTATAGCCCCAAATAATATCTATAGCACCCCCCCATTATAAAATAATTATAGCCCCAAATAATTTATATATAGCTTCCCCCCCCAGTATAAAATAATTATAGCACCCCCCCAGTATAAAATAATTATAGCCCCAAATAATATCTATAGCACCCCCCCCAGTATAAAATAATTATAGCCCCAAATAATTTATATATAGCTTCCCCCCCCAGTATAAAATAATTATAGCACCCCCCCAGTATAAAATAATTATAGCCCCAAATAATATCTATAGCATTCCCCCGTATAAAATAATTATAGCCCCAAATAATATCTATAGCATCCCCTCCCCAGTATAAAATAATTATAGCCCCAAATAATATATATATAAAGCACCCACCCAGTATAAATAATTATAGCCCCAAATAATATCTATAGCATCCCCCCCAGTATAAAATAATTATAGCCCCAAATAATATCTATAGCACCCCCCCCAGTATAAAATAATTATAGCCCCAAATAATATATAAAGCATCCCCCCCAGTATAAAATAATTATAGCCCCAAATAATATATATAGCATCCCCCCCAGTATAAAATAATTATAGCCCCAAATAATATATAAAGCATCCCCCCCAGTATAAAATAATTATAGCCCCAAATAATATCTATAGCATCCCCCCCCAGTATAAAATAATTATAGCCCCAAATAATATGTTTAGCATCCCCCAAGTATCAAATAATTATAGCCCCAAATAATATATATAGCATCCACCCCAGTATAAAATAATTATAGCCCCAAATAATATCTATAGCATCCCCCCCCCCCAGTATAAAATAATTGTAGCCCCAAATATTATCTATAGCATCCCCCCAGTATAAAATGATTATAGCCCCAAATAATATATATATATATATATATATAGCTTCCCCCCAGTATAAAATAATTATAGCCCCAAATAATATCTATAGCATCCCCCCAGTATAAAATAATTATAGCCCCAAATAATATCTATAGCATCCCCCCCCCAGTATAAAATAATTATAGCCCCAAATAATATCTATAGCATCCCCCCCAGTACAAAATAATTATAGCCCCAAATAATATATATATAGCATCCCCCCCAGTATAAAATAATTATAGCCCCAAATAATATCTATAGCACCCCCCAGTATAAAATAATTATAGCCCCAAATAATATCTATAGCACCCCCCCCCAGTATAAAATAATTATAGCCCCAAGTAATATCTATAGCATCCCCCCCAGTATAAAATAATTATAGCCCCAAATAATATCTATAGCATCCCCCCCCAGTATAAAATAATTATAGCCCCAAATAATATATATATAGCATCCCCCCCAGTATAAAATATTTATAGCCCCAAATAATATCTATAGCATCCCCCCCAGTATAAAATAATTATAGCCCCAAATAATATCTATAGCATCCCCCCCAGTATAAAATAATTATAGCCCCAAATAATATCTATAGCATCCCCCCCAGTATAAAATAATTATAGCCCCAAATAATATCTATAGCATCCCCCCCCAGTATAAAATAATTATAGCCCCAAATAATATCTATTTCATCCCCCCCAGTATAAAATATTTATAGCCCCAAATAATATATATATAGCATCCCCCCAGTATAAAATAATTATAGCCCCAAATAATATCTATAGCATCCCCCCCAGTGTAAAATAATTATAGCCCCAAATAATATCTATAGCATCCCCCCCAGTATAAAATAATTATAGCCCCAAATTATATATATAGCATCCCCCCCAGTATAAAATAATTATAGCCCCAAATAATATCTATAGCATCCCCCCCAGTATAAAATAATTATAGCCCCAAATAATATCTATAGCACCCCCCCCAGTATAAAATATTTATAGCCCCAAATAATTTATATATAGCATCCCCCCCCAGTATAAAATAATTATAGCCCCAAATAATATGTTTAGCATCCCCCAAGTATCAAATAATTATAGCCCCAAATAATATATATAGCATCCACCCCAGTATAAAATAATTATAGCCCCAAATAATATCTATAGCATCCCCCCCCCAGTATAAAATAATTGTAGCCCCAAATATTATCTATAGCATCCCCCCAGTATAAAATGATTATAGCCCCAAATAATATATATATATATATATATATATATAGCATCCCCCCAGTATAAAATAATTATAGCCCCAAATAATATCTATAGCATCCCCCCAGTATAAAATAATTATAGCCCCAAATAATATCTATAGCATCCCCCCCCAGTATAAAATAATTATAGCCCCAAATAATATCTATAGCATCCCCCCCAGTACAAAATAATTATAGCCCCAAATAATATATATATAGCATCCCCCCCAGTATAAAATAATTATAGCCCCAAATAATATCTATAGCACCCCCCAGTATAAAATAATTATAGCCCCAAATAATATCTATAGCACCCCCCCCCCAGTATAAAATAATTATAGCCCCAAATAATATCTATAGCATCCCCCCCAGTATAAAATAATTATAGCCCCAAATAATATATATATAGCACACCCCCAGTATAAAATAATTATAGCCCCAAATAATATCTATAGCACCCCCCCCCAGTATAAAATAATTATAGCCCCAAGTAATATCTATAGCATCCCCCCCAGTATAAAATAATTATAGCCCCAAATAATATCTATAGCATCCCCCCCCAGTATAAAATAATTATAGCCCCAAATAATATATATATAGCATCCCCCCAGTATAAAATATTTATAGCCCCAAATAATATCTATAGCATCCCCCCCAGTATAAAATAATTATAGCCCCAAATAATATCTATAGCATCCCCCCCAGTATAAAATAATTATAGCCCCAAATAATATCTATAGCATCCCCCCCAGTATAAAATAATTATAGCCCCAAATAATATCTATAGCACCCCCCCAGTATAAAATAATTATAGCCCCAAATAATATCTATAGCATCCCCCCCAGTATAAAATAATTATAGCCCCAAATAATATCTATTTCATCCCCCCCAGTATAAAATATTTATAGCCCCAAATAATATATATATAGCATCCCCCCAGTATAAAATAATTATAGCCCCAAATAATATCTATAGCATCCCCCCCAGTGTAAAATAATTATAGCCCCAAATAATATCTATAGCATCCCCCCCAGTATAAAATAATTATAGCCCCAAATTATATATATAGCATCCCCCCCCAGTATAAAATAATTATAGCCCCAAATAATATCTATAGCATCCCCCCCAGTATAAAATAATTATAGCCCCAAATAATATCTATAGCACCCCCCCCAGTATAAAATATTTATAGCCCCAAATAATTTATATATAGCATCCCCCCCCAGTATAAAATAATTATAGCCCCAAATAATATCTATAGCATCCCCCCCCAGTATAAAATAATTATAGCCCCAAATAATATCTATAGCACCCCCCCCAGTATAAAATATTTATAGCCCCAAATAATTTATATATAGCATCCCCCCCCCAGTATACAATAATTATAGCCCCAAATAATATCTATAGCATCCCCCCCAGTATAAAATAATTATAGCCCCAAATAATATCTATAGCATCCCCCCCAGTATAAAATAATTATAGCCCCAAATAATATCTATAGCATCCACCCCCCAGTATAAAATAATTATAGCCCCAAATTATATATATAGCACCCCCCCAGTATAAAATAATTATAGCCCCAAATAATATCTATAGCATCCCCCCCAGTATAAAATATTTATAGCCCCAAATAATATATATATAGCATCCCCCCAGTATAAAACAATTATAGCCCCAAATAATATCTATAGCATCCCCCCAGTATAAAATAATTATAGCCCCAAATAATATCTATAGCATCCCCCCAGTATAAAATAATTATAGCCCCAAATAATATCTATAGCATCCCCCCCCAGTATAAAATAATTATAGCCCCAAATAATATCTATAGCATCCCCCCCCAGTATAAAATATTTATAGCCCCAAATAATATATATATAGCACACCCCCAGTATAAAATAATTATAGCCCCAAATAATATCTATAGCATCCCCCCCAGTATAAAATAATTATAGCCCCAAATTATATATATAGCATCCCCCCCAGTATAAAATAATTATAGCCCCAAATTATATATATAGCATCCCCCCCAGTATAAAATAATTATAGCCCCAAATAATATCTATAGCATCCCCTCCCAGTATAAAATAATTATAGCCCCAAATTATATATATAGCATCCCCCCCCAGTATAAAATAATTATAGCCCCAAATAATATATATATAGCATCCCCCCCCAGTATAAAATATTTATAGCCCCAAATAATATTTATAGCACCCCCCAGTATAAAATAATTATAGCCCCAAATAATATCTATAGCATCCCCCCCAGTATAAAATAATTATAGCCCCAAATAATATCTATAGCATCCCCCCCAGTATAAAATAATTATAGCCCCAAATAATATCTATAGCATCCCCCCCAGTATAAAATAATTATTGCCCCAAATAATATCTATTTCATCCCCCCCCAGTATAAAATAATTATAGCCCCAAATAATATCTATAGCATCCCCCCCAGTATAAAATAATTATAGCCCCAAATAATATCTATAGCATCCCCCCAGTATAAAATATTTATAGCCCCAAATAATATATATATAGCATCCCCCCAGTATAAAACAATTATAGCCCCAAATAATATCTATAGCATCCCCCCAGTATAAAATAATTATAGCCCCAAATAATATCTATAGCATCCCCCCAGTATAAAATAATTATAGCCCCAAATAATATCTATAGCATCCCCCCCCAGTATAAAATAATTATAGCCCCAAATAATATCTATAGCATCCCCCCCAGTATAAAATAATTATAGCCCCAAATAATATCTATAGCATCCCCCCCAGTATAAAATAATTAGAGCCCCAAATAATATCTATAGCATCCCCCCAGTATAAAATAATTATAGCCCCAAATAATATATATAGCACCCCCCCAGTATAAAATAATTATAGCCCCAAATAATATCTATAGCATCCCCCCCAGTATAAAATAATTATAGCCCAAAATAATATATATATAGCATCCCCCCCAGTATAAAATAATTATAGCCCCAAATAATATCTATAGCATCCCCCCCCCCAGTATAAAATAATTATAGCCCCAAATAATATCTATAGCATCCCCCCCAGTATAAAATATTTATAGCCCCAAATAATATATATAGCATCCACCCCAGTATAAAATAATTATAGCCCCAAATAATATCTATAGCATCCCCCCAGTATAAAATAATTATAGCCCCAAATAATATCTATAGCACCCCCCAGTATAAAATAATTATAGCCCCAAATAATATCTATAGCATCCCCCCAGTATAAAATAATTATAGCCCCAAATAATATCTATAGCATCCCCCCCAGTATAAAATGATTATAGCCCCAAATAATATATATATATAGCATCCCCCCAGTATAAAATAATTATAGCCTCAAATAATATCTATAGTTCCCCCCCCAGTATAAAATAATTATAGCCCCAAATAATATCTATAGCACCCCCCCCAGTATAAAATAATTATAGCCCCAAATAATATCTATAGCATCACCCCCAGTATAAAATATTTATAGCCCCAAATAATATATATATAGCATCCCCCCAGTATAAAACAATTATAGCCCCAAATAATATCTATAGCATCCCCCCCAGTATAAAATATTTATAGCCCCAAATAATATATATATAGCATCCCCCCAGTATAAAACAATTATAGCCCCAAATAATATCTATAGCATCCCCCCAGTATAAAATAATTATAGCCCCAAATAATATCTATAGCATCCCCTCCCAGTATAAAATAATTATAGCCCCAAATTATATATATAGCATCCCCCCCCAGTATAAAATAATTATAGCCCCAAATAATATATATATAGCATCCCCCCCAGTATAAAATATTTATAGCCCCAAATAATATTTATAGCACCCCCCAGTATAAAATAATTATAGCCCCAAATAATATCTATAGCATCCCCCCCAGTATAAAATAATTATAGCCCCAAATAATATCTATTTCATCCCCCCCCCAGTATAAAATAATTATAGCCCCAAATAATATCTATAGCATCCCCCCCAGTATAAAATAATTATAGCCCCAAATAATATCTATAGCATCCCCCCAGTATAAAATATTTATAGCCCCAAATAATATATATATAGCATCCCCCCAGTATAAAACAATTATAGCCCCAAATAATATCTATAGCATCCCCCCAGTATAAAATAATTATAGCCCCAAATAATATCGATAGCATCCCCCCAGTATAAAATAATTATAGCCCCAAATAATATCTATAGCATCCCCCCCCAGTATAAAATAATTATAGCCCCAAATAATATCTATAGCATCCCCCCCAGTATAAAATAATTATAGCCCCAAATAATATCTATAGCATCCCCCCCAGTATAAAATAATTAGAGCCCCAAATAATATCTATAGCATCCCCCCAGTATAAAATAATTATAGCCCCAAATAATATATATAGCACCCCCCCAGTATAAAATAATTATAGCCCCAAATAATATATATAGCATCCCCTCAGTATAAAAAAATTATAGCCCCAAATAATATCTATAGCACCCCCCCCAGTATAAAATAATTATAGCCCCAAATAATATCTATAGCATCCCCCCCAGTATAAAATAATTATAGCCCAAAATAATATATATATAGCATCCCCCCCAGTATAAAATAATTATAGCCCCAAATAATATCTATAGCATCCCCCCCCCCAGTATAAAATAATTATAGCCCCAAATAATATCTATAGCATCCCCCCAGTATAAAATAATTATAGCCCCAAATAATATCTATAGCACCCCCCAGTATAAAATAATTATAGCCCCAAATAATATCTATAGCATCCCCCCAGTATAAAATAATTATAGCCCCAAATAATATCTATAGCATCCCCCCCAGTACAAAATAATTATAGCCCCAAATAATATATATATAGCATCCCCCCCAGTATAAAATAATTATAGCCCCAAATAATATCTATAGCATCCCCCCCAGTACAAAATAATTATAGCCCCAAATAATATATATATAGCATCCCCCCCAGTATAAAATTATTATAGCCCCAAATAATATCTATAGCATCCCCCCCAGTATAAAATAATTATAGCCCCAAATAATATCTATAGCATCCCCCCAGTATAAAATAATTATAGCCCCAAATAATATCTATAGCATCCCCCCAGTATAAAATAATTATAGCCCCAAATAATATCTATAGCACCCCCCCATTATAAAATAATTATAGCCCCAAATAATTTATATATAGCTTCCCCCCCCAGTATAAAATAATTATAGCACCCCCCCAGTATAAAATAATTATAGCCCCAAATAATATCTATAGCACCCCCCCCAGTATAAAATAATTATAGCCCCAAATAATTTATATATAGCTTCCCCCCCCAGTATAAAATAATTATAGCACCCCCCCAGTATAAAATAATTATAGCCCCAAATAATATCTATAGCATTCCCCCGTATAAAATAATTATAGCCCCAAATAATATCTATAGCATCCCCCCCCCAGTATAAAATAATTATAGCCCCAAATAATATATATATAAAGCACCCACCCAGTATAAATAATTATAGCCCCAAATAATATCTATAGCATCCCCCCCAGTATAAAATAATTATAGCCCCAAATAATATCTATAGCACCCCCCCCAGTATAAAATAATTATAGCCCCAAATAATATATAAAGCATCCCCCCCAGTATAAAATAATTATAGCCCCAAATAATATATATAGCATCCCCCCCCAGTATAAAATAATTATAGCCCCAAATAATATATAAAGCATCCCCCCCCAGTATAAAATAATTATAGCCCCAAATAATATCTATAGCATCCCCCCCCAGTATAAAATAATTATAGCCCCAAATAATATGTTTAGCATCCCCCAAGTATCAAATAATTATAGCCCCAAATAATATATATAGCATCCACCCCAGTATAAAATAATTATAGCCCCAAATAATATCTATAGCATCCCCCCCCCCAGTATAAAATAATTGTAGCCCCAAATATTATCTATAGCATCCCCCCAGTATAAAATGATTATAGCCCCAAATAATATATATATATATATATATATAGCATCCCCCCAGTATAAAATAATTATAGCCCCAAATAATATCTATAGCATCCCCCCAGTATAAAATAATTATAGCCCCAAATAATATCTATAGCATCCCCCCCCAGTATAAAATAATTATAGCCCCAAATAATATCTATAGCATCCCCCCCAGTACAAAATAATTATAGCCCCAAATAATATATATATAGCATCCCCCCCAGTATAAAATAATTATAGCCCCAAATAATATCTATAGCACCCCCCAGTATAAAATAATTATAGCCCCAAATAATATCTATAGCACCCCCCCCCAGTATAAAATAATTATAGCCCCAAGTAATATCTATAGCATCCCCCCCAGTATAAAATAATTATAGCCCCAAATAATATCTATAGCATCCCCCCCCAGTATAAAATAATTATAGCCCCAAATAATATATATATAGCATCCCCCCCAGTATAAAATATTTATAGCCCCAAATAATATCTATAGCATCCCCCCCAGTATAAAATAATTATAGCCCCAAATAATATCTATAGCATCCCCCCCAGTATAAAATAATTATAGCCCCAAATAATATCTATAGCATCCCCCCCAGTATAAAATAATTATAGCCCCAAATAATATCTATAGCATCCCCCCCCAGTATAAAATAATTATAGCCCCAAATAATATCTATTTCATCCCCCCCAGTATAAAATATTTATAGCCCCAAATAATATATATATAGCATCCCCCCAGTATAAAATAATTATAGCCCCAAATAATATCTATAGCATCCCCCCCAGTGTAAAATAATTATAGCCCCAAATAATATCTATAGCATCCCCCCCAGTATAAAATAATTATAGCCCCAAATTATATATATAGCATCCCCCCCAGTATAAAATAATTATAGCCCCAAATAATATCTATAGCATCCCCCCCAGTATAAAATAATTATAGCCCCAAATAATATCTATAGCACCCCCCCCAGTATAAAATATTTATAGCCCCAAATAATTTATATATAGCATCCCCCCCCAGTATAAAATAATTATAGCCCCAAATAATATGTTTAGCATCCCCCAAGTATCAAATAATTATAGCCCCAAATAATATATATAGCATCCACCCCAGTATAAAATAATTATAGCCCCAAATAATATCTATAGCATCCCCCCCCCCAGTATAAAATAATTGTAGCCCCAAATATTATCTATAGCATCCCCCCAGTATAAAATGATTATAGCCCCAAATAATATATATATATATATATATATATATAGCATCCCCCCAGTATAAAATAATTATAGCCCCAAATAATATCTATAGCATCCCCCCAGTATAAAATAATTATAGCCCCAAATAATATCTATAGCATCCCCCCCCAGTATAAAATAATTATAGCCCCAAATAATATCTATAGCATCCCCCCCAGTACAAAATAATTATAGCCCCAAATAATATATATATAGCATCCCCCCCAGTATAAAATAATTATAGCCCCAAATAATATCTATAGCACCCCCCAGTATAAAATAATTATAGCCCCAAATAATATCTATAGCATCCCCCCCAGTATAAAATAATTATAGCCCCAAATAATATATATATAGCACACCCCCAGTATAAAATAATTATAGCCCCAAATAATATCTATAGCACCCCCCCCCAGTATAAAATAATTATAGCCCCAAGTAATATCTATAGCATCCCCCCCAGTATAAAATAATTATAGCCCCAAATAATATCTATAGCATCCCCCCCCAGTATAAAATAATTATAGCCCCAAATAATATATATATAGCATCCCCCCAGTATAAAATATTTATAGCCCCAAATAATATCTATAGCATCCCCCCCAGTATAAAATAATTATAGCCCCAAATAATATCTATAGCATCCCCCCCAGTATAAAATAATTATAGCCCCAAATAATATCTATAGCATCCCCCCCAGTATAAAATAATTATAGCCCCAAATAATATCTATAGCACCCCCCCAGTATAAAATAATTATAGCCCCAAATAATATCTATAGCATCCCCCCCAGTATAAAATAATTATAGCCCCAAATAATATCTATTTCATCCCCCCCAGTATAAAATATTTATAGCCCCAAATAATATATATATAGCATCCCCCCAGTATAAAATAATTATAGCCCCAAATAATATCTATAGCATCCCCCCCAGTGTAAAATAATTATAGCCCCAAATAATATCTATAGCATCCCCCCCAGTATAAAATAATTATAGCCCCAAATTATATATATAGCATCCCCCCCCAGTATAAAATAATTATAGCCCCAAATAATATCTATAGCATCCCCCCCAGTATAAAATAATTATAGCCCCAAATAATATCTATAGCACCCCCCCCAGTATAAAATATTTATAGCCCCAAATAATTTATATATAGCATCCCCCCCCAGTATAAAATAATTATAGCCCCAAATAATATCTATAGCATCCCCCCCCAGTATAAAATAATTATAGCCCCAAATAATATCTATAGCACCCCCCCCAGTATAAAATATTTATAGCCCCAAATAATTTATATATAGCATCCCCCCCCCAGTATACAATAATTATAGCCCCAAATAATATCTATAGCATCCCCCCCAGTATAAAATAATTATAGCCCCAAATAATATCTATAGCATCCCCCCCAGTATAAAATAATTATAGCCCCAAATAATATCTATAGCATCCACCCCCCAGTATAAAATAATTATAGCCCCAAATTATATATATAGCACCCCCCCAGTATAAAATAATTATAGCCCCAAATAATATCTATAGCATCCCCCCCAGTATAAAATATTTATAGCCCCAAATAATATATATATAGCATCCCCCCAGTATAAAACAATTATAGCCCCAAATAATATCTATAGCATCCCCCCAGTATAAAATAATTATAGCCCCAAATAATATCTATAGCATCCCCCCAGTATAAAATAATTATAGCCCCAAATAATATCTATAGCATCCCCCCCCAGTATAAAATAATTATAGCCCCAAATAATATCTATAGCATCCCCCCCCAGTATAAAATATTTATAGCCCCAAATAATATATATATAGCACACCCCCAGTATAAAATAATTATAGCCCCAAATAATATCTATAGCATCCCCCCCAGTATAAAATAATTATAGCCCCAAATTATATATATAGCATCCCCCCCAGTATAAAATAATTATAGCCCCAAATTATATATATAGCATCCCCCCCCAGTATAAAATAATTATAGCCCCAAATAATATCTATAGCATCCCCTCCCAGTATAAAATAATTATAGCCCCAAATTATATATATAGCATCCCCCCCCAGTATAAAATAATTATAGCCCCAAATAATATATATATAGCATCCCCCCCCAGTATAAAATATTTATAGCCCCAAATAATATTTATAGCACCCCCCAGTATAAAATAATTATAGCCCCAAATAATATCTATAGCATCCCCCCCAGTATAAAATAATTATAGCCCCAAATAATATCTATAGCATCCCCCCCAGTATAAAATAATTATAGCCCCAAATAATATCTATAGCATCCCCCCCAGTATAAAATAATTATTGCCCCAAATAATATCTATTTCATCCCCCCCCCAGTATAAAATAATTATAGCCCCAAATAATATCTATAGCATCCCCCCCAGTATAAAATAATTATAGCCCCAAATAATATCTATAGCATCCCCCCAGTATAAAATATTTATAGCCCCAAATAATATATATATAGCATCCCCCCAGTATAAAACAATTATAGCCCCAAATAATATCTATAGCATCCCCCCAGTATAAAATAATTATAGCCCCAAATAATATCTATAGCATCCCCCCAGTATAAAATAATTATAGCCCCAAATAATATCTATAGCATCCCCCCCCAGTATAAAATAATTATAGCCCCAAATAATATCTATAGCATCCCCCCCAGTATAAAATAATTATAGCCCCAAATAATATCTATAGCATCCCCCCCAGTATAAAATAATTAGAGCCCCAAATAATATCTATAGCATCCCCCCAGTATAAAATAATTATAGCCCCAAATAATATATATAGCACCCCCCCAGTATAAAATAATTATAGCCCCAAATAATATCTATAGCATCCCCCCCAGTATAAAATAATTATAGCCCAAAATAATATATATATAGCATCCCCCCCAGTATAAAATAATTATAGCCCCAAATAATATCTATAGCATCCCCCCCCCCAGTATAAAATAATTATAGCCCCAAATAATATCTATAGCATCCCCCCCAGTATAAAATATTTATAGCCCCAAATAATATATATAGCATCCACCCCAGTATAAAATAATTATAGCCCCAAATAATATCTATAGCATCCCCCCAGTATAAAATAATTATAGCCCCAAATAATATCTATAGCACCCCCCAGTATAAAATAATTATAGCCCCAAATAATATCTATAGCATCCCCCCAGTATAAAATAATTATAGCCCCAAATAATATCTATAGCATCCCCCCCAGTATAAAATGATTATAGCCCCAAATAATATATATATATAGCATCCCCCCAGTATAAAATAATTATAGCCTCAAATAATATCTATAGTTCCCCCCCCAGTATAAAATAATTATAGCCCCAAATAATATCTATAGCACCCCCCCCAGTATAAAATAATTATAGCCCCAAATAATATCTATAGCATCACCCCCAGTATAAAATATTTATAGCCCCAAATAATATATATATAGCATCCCCCCAGTATAAAACAATTATAGCCCCAAATAATATCTATAGCATCCCCCCCAGTATAAAATATTTATAGCCCCAAATAATATATATATAGCATCCCCCCAGTATAAAACAATTATAGCCCCAAATAATATCTATAGCATCCCCCCAGTATAAAATAATTATAGCCCCAAATAATATCTATAGCATCCCCTCCCAGTATAAAATAATTATAGCCCCAAATTATATATATAGCATCCCCCCCCAGTATAAAATAATTATAGCCCCAAATAATATATATATAGCATCCCCCCCAGTATAAAATATTTATAGCCCCAAATAATATTTATAGCACCCCCCAGTATAAAATAATTATAGCCCCAAATAATATCTATAGCATCCCCCCCAGTATAAAATAATTATAGCCCCAAATAATATCTATTTCATCCCCCCCCCAGTATAAAATAATTATAGCCCCAAATAATATCTATAGCATCCCCCCCAGTATAAAATAATTATAGCCCCAAATAATATCTATAGCATCCCCCCAGTATAAAATATTTATAGCCCCAAATAATATATATATAGCATCCCCCCAGTATAAAACAATTATAGCCCCAAATAATATCTATAGCATCCCCCCAGTATAAAATAATTATAGCCCCAAATAATATCGATAGCATCCCCCCAGTATAAAATAATTATAGCCCCAAATAATATCTATAGCATCCCCCCCCAGTATAAAATAATTATAGCCCCAAATAATATCTATAGCATCCCCCCAGTATAAAATAATTATAGCCCCAAATAATATCTATAGCATCCCCCCCAGTATAAAATAATTAGAGCCCCAAATAATATCTATAGCATCCCCCCAGTATAAAATAATTATAGCCCCAAATAATATATATAGCACCCCCCCAGTATAAAATAATTATAGCCCCAAATAATATATATAGCATCCCCTCAGTATAAAAAAATTATAGCCCCAAATAATATCTATAGCACCCCCCCCAGTATAAAATAATTATAGCCCCAAATAATATCTATAGCATCCCCCCCAGTATAAAATAATTATAGCCCAAAATAATATATATATAGCATCCCCCCCAGTATAAAATAATTATAGCCCCAAATAATATCTATAGCATCCCCCCCCCAGTATAAAATAATTATAGCCCCAAATAATATCTATAGCATCCCCCCAGTATAAAATAATTATAGCCCCAAATAATATCTATAGCACCCCCCAGTATAAAATAATTATAGCCCCAAATAATATCTATAGCATCCCCCCAGTATAAAATAATTATAGCCCCAAATAATATCTATAGCATCCCCCCCAGTATAAAATGATTATAGCCCCAAATAATATATATATATAGCATCCCCCCAGTATAAAATAATTATAGCCTCAAATAATATCTATAGTTCCCCCCCCCCAGTATAAAATAATTATAGCCCCAAATAATATCTATAGCATCCCCCCCAGTATAAAATAATTATAGCCCCAAATAATATCTATAGCATCCCCCCCAGTATAAAATAATTATAGCCCCAAATAATATCTATAGCATCACCCCCAGTATAAAATATTTATAGCCCCAAATAATATATATATAGCATCCCCCCAGTATAAAACAATTATAGCCCCAAATAATATCTATAGCATCCCCCCCAGTATAAAATATTTATAGCCCCAAATAATATATATATAGCATCCCCCCAGTATAAAACAATTATAGCCCCAAATAATATCTATAGCATCCCCCCAGTATAAAATAATTATAGCCCCAAATAATATCTATAGCATCCCCCCAGTATAAAATAATTATAGCCCCAAATAATATCTATAGCATCCCCCACCAGTATAAAATAATTATAGCCCCAAATAATATCTATAGCATACCCCCCCAGTATAAAATATTTATAGCCCCAAATAATATATATATAGCATCCCCCCCAGTATAAAATAATTATAGCCCCAAATAATATCTATAGCATCCCCCCCAGTATAAAATAATTATAGCCCCAAATAATATCTATAGCACCCCCCCCCCAGTATAAAATAATTATAGCCCCAAATAATATCTATAGCATCCCCCCCAGTATAAAATAATTATAGCCCCAAATTATATATATAGCATCCCCCCCAGTATAAAATAATTATAGCCCCAAATAATATCTATAGCATCCCCCCCAGTATAAAATAATTATAGCCCCAAATAATATCTATAGCATCCCCCCCCAGTATAAAATAATTATAGCCCCAAATAATATCTATAGCATCCCCCCCCAGTATAAAATAATTATAGCCCCAAATAATATCTATAGCATCCCCCCCAGTATAAAATAATTATAGCCCCAAATAATATCTATAGCATCCCCCAGTATAAAATAATTATAGCCCCAAATAATATCTATAGCACCCCCCCAGTATAAAATAATTATAGCCCCAAATAATATCTATAGCATCCCCCCAGTATAAAATAATTATAGCCCCAAATAATATCTATAGCATCCCCCCCAGTGTAAAATAATTATAGCCCCAAATAATATCTATAGCATCGCCCCCAGTATAAAATATTTATAGCCCCAAATAGTATATATATAGCATCCCTCCCAGTATAAAATAATTATAGCCCCAAATAACATCTATAGCATCCCCCCCAGTATAAAATAATTATAGCCCCAAATAATATCTATAGCACCCCCCCCAGTATAAAATAATTATAGCCCCAAATAATATCTATAGCATCCCCCCCCAGTATAAAATAATTATAGCCCCAAATAATATCTATAGCATCCCCCCCAGTATAAAATAATTATAGCCCCAAATAATATCTATAGCATCCCCCCCAGTATAAAATATTTATAGCCCCAAATAATATATATATAGCATCCCCCCCAGTATAAAATAATTATAGCCCCAAATAATATATATATAGCATCCCCCCCAGTATAAAATAATTATAGCCCCAAATAATATCTATAGCATCCCCCCCCCAGTATAAAATAATTATAGCCCCAAATAATATATATAGCATCCACCCCAGTATAAAATAATTATAGCCCCAAATAATATCTATAGCATCCCCCCCCAGTATAAAATTATTATAGCCCCAAATATTATCTATAGCATCCCCCCCAGTATAAAATGATTATAGCCCCAAATAATATATATATATAGCATCCCCCCAGTATAAAATAATTATAGCCCCAAATAATATCTATAGCATCCCCCCCAGTATAAAATAATTATAGCCCCAAATAATATCTATAGCATCCCCCAGTATAAAATAATTATGGCCCCAAATAATATCTATAGCACCCCTTCCCCCAGTATAAAATAATTATAGCCCCAAATAATATCTATAGCATCCCCCCAGTATAAAATAATTATAGCCCCAAATAATATCTATAGCATCCCCCCCAGTGTAAAATAATTATAGCCCCAAATAATATCTATAGCATCGCCCCCAGTATAAAATATTTATAGCCCCAAATAGTATATATATAGCATCCCTCCCAGTATAAAATATTTATAGCCCCAAATAACATCTATAGCATCCCCCCCAGTATAAAATAATTATAGCCCCAAATAATATCTATAGCACCCCCCCCAGTATAAAATAATTATAGCCCCAAATAATATCTATAGCATCCCCCCAGTATAAAATAATTATAGCCCCAAATAATATATATAGCACCCCCCCCAGTATAAAATAATTAGAGCCCCAAATAATATCTATAGCATCCCCCCAGTATAAAATAATTATAGCCCCAAATAATATATATAGCACCCCCCCCAGTATAAAATAATTATAGCCCCAAATAATATATATAGCATCCACCCCAGTATAAAATAATTATAGCCCCAAATAATATCTATAGCATCCCCCCAGTATAAAATAATTATAGCCCCAAATAATATCTATAGCATCCCCCCCCAGTATAAAATAATTATAGCCCCAAATAATATCTATAGCATCCCCCCCAGTACAAAATAATTATAGCCCCAAATAATATATATATAGCATCCCCCCCAGTATAAAATAATTATAGCCCCAAATAATATCTATAGCACCCCCCAGTATAAAATAATTATAGCCCCAAATAATATCTATAGCACCCCCCCCCAGTATAAAATAATTATAGCCCCAAATAATATCTATAGCATCCCCCCCAGTATAAAATAATTATAGCCCCAAATAATATATATATAGCACACCCCCAGTATAAAATAATTATAGCCCCAAATAATATCTATAGCACCCCCCCCCCAGTATAAAATAATTATAGCCCCAAGTAATATCTATAGCATCCCCCCCAGTATAAAATAATTATAGCCCCAAATAATATCTATAGCACCCCCCCAGTATAAAATAATTATAGCCCCAAATAATATCTATAGCATCCCCCCCAGTATAAAATAATTATAGCCCAAAATAATATCTATAGCATCCCCCCCAGTATAAAATAATTATAGCCCCAAATAATATATATATAGCATCCCCCCCAGTATAAAATATTTATAGCCCCAAATAATATCTATAGCATCCCCCCCAGTATAAAATAATTATAGCCCCAAATAATATCTATAGCATCCCCCCCAGTATAAAATAATTATAGCCCCAAATAATATCTATAGCATCCCCCCCAGTATAAAATAATTATAGCCCCAAATAATATCTATAGCATCCCCCCCCAGTATAAAATAATTATAGCCCCAAATAATATCTATTTCATCCCCCCCAGTATAAAATATTTATAGCCCCAAATAATATATATATAGCATCCCCCCAGTATAAAATAATTATAGCCCCAAATAATATCTATAGCACCCCCCCCAGTATAAAATATTTATAGCCCCAAATAATTTATATATAGCATCCCCCCCCAGTATAAAATAATTATAGCCCCAAATAATATCTATAGCATCCCCCCCAGTATAAAATAATTATAGCCCAAAATAATATATATATAGCATCCCCCCCAGTATAAAATAATTATAGCCCCAAATAATATCTATAGCATCCCCCCCCCCAGTATAAAATAATTATAGCCCCAAATAATATCTATAGCATCCACCCCCCAGTATAAAATAATTATAGCCCCAAATTATATATATAGCACCCCCCCAGTATAAAATAATTATAGCCCCAAATAATATCTATAGCATCCCCCCCAGTATAAAATATTTATAGCCCCAAATAATATATATATAGCATCCCCCCAGTATAAAACAATTATAGCCCCAAATAATATCTATAGCATCCCCCCAGTATAAAATAATTATAGCCCCAAATAATATCTATAGCATCCCCCCAGTATAAAATAATTATAGCCCCAAATAATATCTATAGCATCCCCCCCCAGTATAAAATAATTATAGCCCCAAATAATATCTATAGCATCCCCCCCCAGTATAAAATATTTATAGCCCCAAATAATATATATATAGCACACCCCCAGTATAAAATAATTATAGCCCCAAATAATATCTATAGCATCCCCCCCAGTATAAAATAATTATAGCCCCAAATTATATATATAGCATCCCCCCCAGTATAAAATAATTATAGCCCCAAATTATATATATAGCATCCCCCCCCAGTATAAAATAATTATAGCCCCAAATAATATCTATAGCATCCCCTCCCAGTATAAAATAATTATAGCCCCAAATTATATATATAGCATCCCCCCCCAGTATAAAATAATTATAGCCCCAAATAATATATATATAGCATCCCCCCCCAGTATAAAATATTTATAGCCCCAAATAATATTTATAGCACCCCCCAGTATAAAATAATTATAGCCCCAAATAATATATATAGCACCCCCCCCAGTATAAAATAATTAGAGCCCCAAATAATATCTATAGCATCCCCCCAGTATAAAATAATTATAGCCCCAAATAATATATATAGCACCCCCCCCAGTATAAAATAATTATAGCCCCAAATAATATATATAGCATCCACCCCAGTATAAAATAATTATAGCCCCAAATAATATCTATAGCATCCCCCCAGTATAAAATAATTATAGCCCCAAATAATATCTATAGCATCCCCCCCAGTATAAAATAATTATAGCCCCAAATAATATCTATAGCATCCCCCCCAGTACAAAATAATTATAGCCCCAAATAATATATATATAGCATCCCCCCCAGTATAAAATAATTATAGCCCCAAATAATATCTATAGCACCCCCCAGTATAAAATAATTATAGCCCCAAATAATATCTATAGCACCCCCCCCCAGTATAAAATAATTATAGCCCCAAATAATATCTATAGCATCCCCCCCAGTATAAAATAATTATAGCCCCAAATAATATATATATAGCACACCCCCAGTATAAAATAATTATAGCCCCAAATAATATCTATAGCACCCCCCCCCAGTATAAAATAATTATAGCCCCAAGTAATATCTATAGCATCCCCCCCAGTATAAAATAATTATAGCCCCAAATAATATCTATAGCACCCCCCCAGTATAAAATAATTATAGCCCCAAATAATATCTATAGCATCCCCCCCAGTATAAAATAATTATAGCCCAAAATAATATCTATAGCATCCCCCCCAGTATAAAATAATTATAGCCCCAAATAATATATATATAGCATCCCCCCCAGTATAAAATATTTATAGCCCCAAATAATATCTATAGCATCCCCCCCAGTATAAAATAATTATAGCCCCAAATAATATCTATAGCATCCCCCCCAGTATAAAATAATTATAGCCCCAAATAATATCTATAGCATCCCCCCCAGTATAAAATAATTATAGCCCCAAATAATATCTATAGCATCCCCCCCCAGTATAAAATAATTATAGCCCCAAATAATATCTATTTCATCCCCCCCAGTATAAAATATTTATAGCCCCAAATAATATATATATAGCATCCCCCCAGTATAAAATAATTATAGCCCCAAATAATATCTATAGCACCCCCCCCAGTATAAAATATTTATAGCCCCAAATAATTTATATATAGCATCCCCCCCCAGTATAAAATAATTATAGCCCCAAATAATATCTATAGCATCCCCCCCAGTATAAAATAATTATAGCCCAAAATAATATATATATAGCATCCCCCCCAGTATAAAATAATTATAGCCCCAAATAATATCTATAGCATCCCCCCCCCCAGTATAAAATAATTATAGCCCCAAATAATATCTATAGCATCCACCCCCCAGTATAAAATAATTATAGCCCCAAATTATATATATAGCACCCCCCCAGTATAAAATAATTATAGCCCCAAATAATATCTATAGCATCCCCCCCAGTATAAAATATTTATAGCCCCAAATAATATATATATAGCATCCCCCCAGTATAAAACAATTATAGCCCCAAATAATATCTATAGCATCCCCCCAGTATAAAATAATTATAGCCCCAAATAATATCTATAGCATCCCCCCCCAGTATAAAATAATTATAGCCCCAAATAATATCTATAGCATCCCCCCCCAGTATAAAATATTTATAGCCCCAAATAATATATATATAGCACACCCCCAGTATAAAATAATTATAGCCCCAAATAATATCTATAGCATCCCCCCCAGTATAAAATAATTATAGCCCCAAATTATATATATAGCATCCCCCCCAGTATAAAATAATTATAGCCCCAAATTATATATATAGCATCCCCCCCCAGTATAAAATAATTATAGCCCCAAATAATATCTATAGCATCCCCTCCCAGTATAAAATAATTATAGCCCCAAATTATATATATAGCATCCCCCCCCAGTATAAAATAATTATAGCCCCAAATAATATATATATAGCATCCCCCCCCAGTATAAAATATTTATAGCCCCAAATAATATTTATAGCACCCCCCAGTATAAAATAATTATAGCCCCAAATAATATCTATAGCATCCCCCCCAGTATAAAATAATTATAGCCCCAAATAATATCTATAGCATCCCCCCCAGTATAAAATAATTATAGCCCCAAATAATATCTATAGCATCCCCCCCAGTATAAAATAATTATTGCCCCAAATAATATCTATTTCATCCCCCCCCAGTATAAAATAATTATAGCCCCAAATAATATCTATAGCATCCCCCCCAGTATAAAATAATTATAGCCCCAAATAATATCTATAGCATCCCCCCAGTATAAAATATTTATAGCCCCAAATAATATATATATAGCATCCCCCCAGTATAAAACAATTATAGCCCCAAATAATATCTATAGCATCCCCCCAGTATAAAATAATTATAGCCCCAAATAATATCTATAGCATCCCCCCAGTATAAAATAATTATAGCCCCAAATAATATCTATAGCATCCCCCCCAGTATAAAATAATTATAGCCCCAAATAATATCTATAGCATCCCCCCCAGTATAAAATAATTATAGCCCCAAATAATATCTATAGCATCCCCCCCAGTATAAAATAATTAGAGCCCCAAATAATATCTATAGCATCCCCCCAGTATAAAATAATTATAGCCCCAAATAATATATATAGCACCCCCCCAGTATAAAATAATTATAGCCCCAAATAATATCTATAGCATCCCCCCCAGTATAAAATAATTATAGCCCAAAATAATATATATATAGCATCCCCCCCAGTATAAAATAATTATAGCCCCAAATAATATCTATAGCATCCCCCCCCCCAGTATAAAATAATTATAGCCCCAAATAATATCTATAGCATCCCCCCCAGTATAAAATATTTATAGCCCCAAATAATATATATAGCATCCACCCCAGTATAAAATAATTATAGCCCCAAATAATATCTATAGCATCCCCCCAGTATAAAATAATTATAGCCCCAAATAATATCTATAGCACCCCCCAGTATAAAATAATTATAGCCCCAAATAATATCTATAGCATCCCCCCAGTATAAAATAATTATAGCCCCAAATAATATCTATAGCATCCCCCCCAGTATAAAATGATTATAGCCCCAAATAATATATATATATAGCATTCCCCCAGTATAAAATAATTATAGCCTCAAATAATATCTATAGTTCCCCCCCCAGTATAAAATAATTATAGCCCCAAATAATATCTATAGCACCCCCCCCAGTATAAAATAATTATAGCCCCAAATAATATCTATAGCATCCCCCCCAGTATAAAATATTTATAGCCCCAAATAATATTTATAGCACCCCCCAGTATAAAATAATTATAGCCCCAAATAATATCTATAGCATCCCCCCCAGTATAAAATAATTATAGCCCCAAATAATATCTATTTCATCCCCCCCCCAGTATAAAATAATTATAGCCCCAAATAATATCTATAGCATCCCCCCCAGTATAAAATAATTATAGCCCCAAATAATATCTATAGCATCCCCCCAGTATAAAATATTTATAGCCCCAAATAATATATATATAGCATCCCCCCAGTATAAAACAATTATAGCCCCAAATAATATCTATAGCATCCCCCCAGTATAAAATAATTATAGCCCCAAATAATATCGATAGCATCCCCCCAGTATAAAATAATTATAGCCCCAAATAATATCTATAGCATCCCCCCCCAGTATAAAATAATTATAGCCCCAAATAATATCTATAGCATCCCCCCCAGTATAAAATAATTATAGCCCCAAATAATATCTATAGCATCCCCCCCAGTATAAAATAATTAGAGCCCCAAATAATATCTATAGCATCCCCCCAGTATAAAATAATTATAGCCCCAAATAATATATATAGCACCCCCCCAGTATAAAATAATTATAGCCCCAAATAATATATATAGCATCCCCTCAGTATAAAAAAATTATAGCCCCAAATAATATCTATAGCACCCCCCCCAGTATAAAATAATTATAGCCCCAAATAATATCTATAGCATCCCCCCCAGTATAAAATAATTATAGCCCAAAATAATATATATATAGCATCCCCCCCAGTATAAAATAATTATAGCCCCAAATAATATCTATAGCATCCCCCCCCCCAGTATAAAATAATTATAGCCCCAAATAATATCTATAGCATCCCCCCAGTATAAAATAATTATAGCCCCAAATAATATCTATAGCACCCCCCAGTATAAAATAATTATAGCCCCAAATAATATCTATAGCATCCCCCCAGTATAAAATAATTATAGCCCCAAATAATATCTATAGCATCCCCCCCAGTATAAAATGATTATAGCCCCAAATAATATATATATATAGCATCCCCCCAGTATAAAATAATTATAGCCTCAAATAATATCTATAGTTCCCCCCCCCCAGTATAAAATAATTATAGCCCCAAATAATATCTATAGCATCCCCCCCAGTATAAAATAATTATAGCCCCAAATAATATCTATAGCATCCCCCCCAGTATAAAATAATTATAGCCCCAAATAATATCTATAGCATCACCCCCAGTATAAAATATTTATAGCCCCAAATAATATATATATAGCATCCCCCCAGTATAAAACAATTATAGCCCCAAATAATATCTATAGCATCCCCCCCAGTATAAAATATTTATAGCCCCAAATAATATATATATAGCATCCCCCCAGTATAAAACAATTATAGCCCCAAATAATATCTATAGCATCCCCCCAGTATAAAATAATTATAGCCCCAAATAATATCTATAGCATCCCCCCAGTATAAAATAATTATAGCCCCAAATAATATCTATAGCATCCCCCACCAGTATAAAATAATTATAGCCCCAAATAATATCTATAGCATACCCCCCCAGTATAAAATATTTATAGCCCCAAATAATATATATATAGCATCCCCCCCAGTATAAAATAATTATAGCCCCAAATAATATCTATAGCATCCCCCCCAGTATAAAATAATTATAGCCCCAAATAATATCTATAGCACCCCCCCCCCAGTATAAAATAATTATAGCCCCAAATAATATCTATAGCATCCCCCCCAGTATAAAATAATTATAGCCCCAAATTATATATATAGCATCCCCCCCAGTATAAAATAATTATAGCCCCAAATAATATCTATAGCATCCCCCCCAGTATAAAATAATTATAGCCCCAAATAATATCTATAGCATCCCCCCCCAGTATAAAATAATTATAGCCCCAAATAATATCTATAGCATCCCCCCCCAGTATAAAATAATTATAGCCCCAAATAATATCTATAGCATCCCCCCCAGTATAAAATAATTATAGCCCCAAATAATATCTATAGCATCCCCCAGTATAAAATAATTATAGCCCCAAATAATATCTATAGCACCCCCCCCAGTATAAAATAATTATAGCCCCAAATAATATCTATAGCATCCCCCCAGTATAAAATAATTATAGCCCCAAATAATATCTATAGCATCCCCCCCAGTGTAAAATAATTATAGCCCCAAATAATATCTATAGCATCGCCCCCAGTATAAAATATTTATAGCCCCAAATAGTATATATATAGCATCCCTCCCAGTATAAAATAATTATAGCCCCAAATAACATCTATAGCATCCCCCCCAGTATAAAATAATTATAGCCCCAAATAATATCTATAGCACCCCCCCCAGTATAAAATAATTATAGCCCCAAATAATATCTATAGCATCCCCCCCCAGTATAAAATAATTATAGCCCCAAATAATATCTATAGCATCCCCCCCAGTATAAAATATTTATAGCCCCAAATAATATATATATAGCATCCCCCCCAGTATAAAATAATTATAGCCCCAAATAATATCTATAGCATCCCCCCCAGTATAAAATAATTATAGCCCCAAATAATATCTATAGCATCCCCCCCAGTATAAAATAATTATAGCCCCAAATAATATCTATAGCACCCCCCCCCAGTATAAAATAATTATAGCCCCAAATAATATATATAGCATCCCCCCAGTATAAAATAATTATAGCCCCAAATAATATCTATAGCATCCCCCCCCCAGTATAAAATAATTATAGCCCCAAATAATATCTATAGCATCCCCCCCAGTATAAAATAATTATAGCCCCAAATAATATCTATAGCACCCCCCCCAGTATAAAATATTTATAGCCCCAAATAATATATATATAGCATCCCCCCAGTATAAAATAATTATAGCCCCAAATAATATATATATAGCATCCCCCCCAGTATAAAATAATTATAGCCCCAAATAATATCTATAGCATCCCCCCCCCAGTATAAAATAATTATAGCCCCAAATAATATATATAGCATCCACCCCAGTATAAAATAATTATAGCCCCAAATAATATCTATAGCATCCCCCCCCAGTATAAAATTATTATAGCCCCAAATATTATCTATAGCATCCCCCCCAGTATAAAATGATTATAGCCCCAAATAATATATATATATAGCATCCCCCCAGTATAAAATAATTATAGCCCCAAATAATATCTATAGCATCCCCCCCAGTATAAAATAATTATAGCCCCAAATAATATCTATAGCATCCCCCAGTATAAAATAATTATGGCCCCAAATAATATCTATAGCACCCCCCCCCCAGTATAAAATAATTATAGCCCCAAATAATATCTATAGCATCCCCCCAGTATAAAATAATTATAGCCCCAAATAATATCTATAGCATCCCCCCCAGTGTAAAATAATTATAGCCCCAAATAATATCTATAGCATCGCCCCCAGTATAAAATATTTATAGCCCCAAATAGTATATATATAGCATCCCTCCCAGTATAAAATATTTATAGCCCCAAATAACATCTATAGCATCCCCCCCAGTATAAAATAATTATAGCCCCAAATAATATCTATAGCACCCCCCCCAGTATAAAATAATTATAGCCCCAAATAATATCTATAGCATCCCCCCAGTATAAAATAATTATAGCCCCAAATAATATATATAGCACCCCCCCCAGTATAAAATAATTAGAGCCCCAAATAATATCTATAGCATCCCCCCAGTATAAAATAATTATAGCCCCAAATAATATATATAGCACCCCCCCCAGTATAAAATAATTATAGCCCCAAATAATATATATAGCATCCACCCCAGTATAAAATAATTATAGCCCCAAATAATATCTATAGCATCCCCCCAGTATAAAATAATTATAGCCCCAAATAATATCTATAGCATCCCCCCCCAGTATAAAATAATTATAGCCCCAAATAATATCTATAGCATCCCCCCCAGTACAAAATAATTATAGCCCCAAATAATATATATATAGCATCCCCCCCAGTATAAAATAATTATAGCCCCAAATAATATCTATAGCACCCCCCAGTATAAAATAATTATAGCCCCAAATAATATCTATAGCACCCCCCCCAGTATAAAATAATTATAGCCCCAAATAATATCTATAGCATCCCCCCCAGTATAAAATAATTATAGCCCCAAATAATATATATATAGCACACCCCCAGTATAAAATAATTATAGCCCCAAATAATATCTATAGCACCCCCCCCCAGTATAAAATAATTATAGCCCCAAGTAATATCTATAGCATCCCCCCCAGTATAAAATAATTATAGCCCCAAATAATATCTATAGCATCCCCCCCCAGTATAAAATAATTATAGCCCCAAATAATATATATATAGCATCCCCCCCAGTATAAAATATTTATAGCCCCAAATAATATCTATAGCATCCCCCCCAGTATAAAATAATTATAGCCCCAAATAATATCTATAGCATCCCCCCCAGTATAAAATAATTATAGCCCCAAATAATATCTATAGCATCCCCCCCAGTATAAAATAATTATAGCCCCAAATAATATCTATAGCATCCCCCCCCAGTATAAAATAATTATAGCCCCAAATAATATCTATTTCATCCCCCCCAGTATAAAATATTTATAGCCCCAAATAATATATATATAGCATCCCCCCAGTATAAAATAATTATAGCCCCAAATAATATCTATAGCACCCCCCCCAGTATAAAATATTTATAGCCCCAAATAATTTATATATAGCATCCCCCCCCAGTATAAAATAATTATAGCCCCAAATAATATCTATAGCATCCCCCCCAGTATAAAATAATTATAGCCCAAAATAATATATATATAGCATCCCCCCCAGTATAAAATAATTATAGCCCCAAATAATATCTATAGCATCCCCCCCCCCAGTATAAAATAATTATAGCCCCAAATAATATCTATAGCATCCCCCCCAGTATAAAATATTTATAGCCCCAAATAATATATATAGCATCCACCCCAGTATAAAATAATTATAGCCCCAAATAATATCTATAGCATCCCCCCAGTATAAAATAATTATAGCCCCAAATAATATCTATAGCACCCCCCAGTATAAAATAATTATAGCCCCAAATAATATCTATAGCATCCCCCCAGTATAAAATAATTATAGCCCCAAATAATATCTATAGCATCCCCCCCAGTATAAAATGATTATAGCCCCAAATAATATATATATATAGCATCCCCCCAGTATAAAATAATTATAGCCTCAAATAATATCTATAGTTCCCCCCCCAGTATAAAAAAATTATAGCCCCAAATAATATCTATAGCACCCCCCCCAGTATAAAATAATTATAGCCCCAAATAATATCTATAGCATCACCCCCAGTATAAAATATTTATAGCCCCAAATAATATATATATAGCATCCCCCCAGTATAAAACAATTATAGCCCCAAATAATATCTATAGCATCCCCCCCAGTATAAAATATTTATAGCCCCAAATAATATATATATAGCATCCCCCCAGTATAAAACAATTATAGCCCCAAATAATATCTATAGCATCCCCCCAGTATAAAATAATTATAGCCCCAAATAATATCTATAGCATCCCCTCCCAGTATAAAATAATTATAGCCCCAAATTATATATATAGCATCCCCCCCCAGTATAAAATAATTATAGCCCCAAATAATATATATATAGCATCCCCCCCCAGTATAAAATATTTATAGCCCCAAATAATATTTATAGCACCCCCCAGTATAAAATAATTATAGCCCCAAATAATATCTATAGCATCCCCCCCAGTATAAAATAATTATAGCCCCAAATAATATCTATAGCATCCCCCCCAGTATAAAATAATTATAGCCCCAAATAATATCTATAGCATCCCCCCCCAGTATAAAATAATTATTGCCCCAAATAATATCTATTTCATCCCCCCCCCCAGTATAAAATAATTATAGCCCCAAATAATATCTATAGCATCCCCCCCAGTATAAAATAATTATAGCCCCAAATAATATCTATAGCATCCCCCCAGTATAAAATATTTATAGCCCCAAATAATATATATATAGCATCCCCCCAGTATAAAACAATTATAGCCCCAAATAATATCTATAGCATCCCCCCAGTATAAAATAATTATAGCCCCAAATAATATCTATAGCATCCCCCCAGTATAAAATAATTATAGCCCCAAATAATATCTATAGCATCCCCCCCCAGTATAAAATAATTATAGCCCCAAATAATATCTATAGCATCCCCCCCAGTATAAAATAATTATAGCCCCAAATAATATCTATAGCATCCCCCCCAGTATAAAATAATTAGAGCCCCAAATAATATCTATAGCATCCCCCCAGTATAAAATAATTATAGCCCCAAATAATATATATAGCACCCCCCCAGTATAAAATAATTATAGCCCCAAATAATATATATAGCATCCCCTCAGTATAAAAAAATTATAGCCCCAAATAATATCTATAGCACCCCCCCCAGTATAAAATAATTATAGCCCCAAATAATATCTATAGCATCCCCCCCAGTATAAAATAATTATAGCCCAAAATAATATATATATAGCATCCCCCCCAGTATAAAATAATTATAGCCCCAAATAATATCTATAGCATCCCCCCCCAGTATAAAATAATTATAGCCCCAAATAATATATATAGCATCCACCCCAGTATAAAATAATTATAGCCCCAAATAATATCTATAGCATCCCCCCAGTATAAAATAATTATAGCCCCAAATAATATCTATAGCACCCCCCAGTATAAAATAATTATAGCCCCAAATAATATCTATAGCATCCCCCCAGTATAAAATAATTATAGCCCCAAATAATATCTATAGCATCCCCCCCAGTATAAAATGATTATAGCCCCAAATAATATATATATAGCATCCCCCCAGTATAAAATAATTATAGCCTCAAATAATATCTATAGTTCCCCCCCCCAGTATAAAATAATTATAGCCCCAAATAATATCTATAGCACCCCCCCAGTATAAAATAATTATAGCCCCAAATAATATCTATAGCATCACCCCCAGTATAAAATATTTATAGCCCCAAATAATATATATATAGCATCCCCCCAGTATAAAACAATTATAGCCCCAAATAATATCTATAGCATCCCCCCCAGTATAAAATATTTATAGCCCCAAATAATATATATATAGCATCCCCCCAGTATAAAACAATTATAGCCCCAAATAATATCTATAGCATCCCCCCAGTATAAAATAATTATAGCCCCAAATAATATCTATAGCATCCCCCCAGTATAAAATAATTATAGCCCCAAATAATATCTATAGCATCCCCCACCAGTATAAAATAATTATAGCCCCAAATAATATCTATAGCATCCCCCCCAGTATAAAATAATTATAGCCCCAAATTATATATATAGCATCCCCCCCAGTATAAAATAATTATAGCCCCAAATAATATCTATAGCATCCCCCCCCAGTATAAAATAATTATAGCCCCAAATAATATCTATAGCATCGCCCCCAGTATAAAATATTTATAGCCCCAAATAGTATATATATAGCATCCCTCCCAGTATAAAATAATTATAGCCCCAAATAACATCTATAGCATCCCCCCCAGTATAAAATAATTATAGCCCCAAATAATATCTATAGCACCCCCCCCAGTATAAAATAATTATAGCCCCAAATAATATCTATAGCATCCCCCCCCAGTATAAAATAATTATAGCCCCAAATAATATCTATAGCATCCCCCCCAGTATAAAATAATTATAGCCCCAAATAATATCTATAGCATCCCCCCCAGTATAAAATATTTATAGCCCCAAATAATATATATATAGCATCCCCCCCAGTATAAAATAATTATAGCCCCAAATAATATCTATAGCATCCCCCCCAGTATAAAATAATTATAGCCCCAAATAATATCTATAGCATCCCCCCCAGTATAAAATAATTATAGCCCCAAATAATATCTATAGCACCCCCCCCCAGTATAAAATAATTATAGCCCCAAATAATATATATAGCATCCCCCCAGTATAAAATAATTATAGCCCCAAATAATATCTATAGCATCCCCCCCCAGTATAAAATAATTATAGCCCCAAATAATATCTATAGCATCCCCCCCAGTATAAAATAATTATAGCCCCAAATAATATCTATAGCACCCCCCCCAGTATAAAATATTTATAGCCCCAAATAATATATATATAGCATCCCCCCAGTATAAAATAATTATAGCCCCAAATAATATATATATAGCATCCCCCCCAGTATAAAATAATTATAGCCCCAAATAATATCTATAGCATCCCCCCCCCCAGTATAAAATAATTATAGCCCCAAATAATATATATAGCATCCACCCCAGTATAAAATAATTATAGCCCCAAATAATATCTATAGCATCCCCCCCAGTATAAAATTATTATAGCCCCAAATATTATCTATAGCATCCCCCCCAGTATAAAATGATTATAGCCCCAAATAATATATATATATAGCATCCCCCCAGTATAAAATAATTATAGCCCCAAATAATATCTATAGCATCCCCCCCAGTATAAAATAATTATAGCCCCAAATAATATCTATAGCATCCCCCAGTATAAAATAATTATGGCCCCAAATAATATCTATAGCACCCCCCCCCCCCAGTATAAAATAATTATAGCCCCAAATAATATCTATAGCATCCCCCCAGTATAAAATAATTATAGCCCCAAATAATATCTATAGCATCCCCCCCAGTGTAAAATAATTATAGCCCCAAATAATATCTATAGCATCGCCCCCAGTATAAAATATTTATAGCCCCAAATAGTATATATATAGCATCCCTCCCAGTATAAAATAATTATAGCCCCAAATAACATCTATAGCATCCCCCCCAGTATAAAATAATTATAGCCCCAAATAATATCTATAGCACCCCCCCCAGTATAAAATAATTATAGCCCCAAATAATATCTATAGCATCCCCCCAGTATAAAATAATTATAGCCCCAAATAATATATATAGCACCCCCCCCAGTATAAAATAATTAGAGCCCCAAATAATATCTATAGCATCCCCCCAGTATAAAATAATTATAGCCCCAAATAATATATATAGCACCCCCCCCAGTATAAAATAATTATAGCCCCAAATAATATATATAGCATCCACCCCAGTATAAAATAATTATAGCCCCAAATAATATCTATAGCATCCCCCCCAGTATTAAATAATTGTAGCCCCAAATATTATCTATAGCATCCCCCCCAGTATAAAATGATTATAGCCCCAAATAATATATATATATATATATATATATAGCATCCCCCCAGTATAAAATAATTATAGCCCCAAATAATATCTATAGCATCCCCCCCCCAGTATAAAATAATTATAGCCCCAAATAATATCTATAGCATCCCCCCAGTATAAAATAATTATAGCCCCAAATAATATCTATAGCATCCCCCCAGTATAAAATAATTATAGCCCCAAATAATATCTATAGCACCCCCCCAGTATAAAATAATTATAGCCCCAAATAATATCTATAGCATCCCCCCCAGTATAAAATAATTATAGCCCCAAATAATATCTATAGCATCCCCCCCAGTATAAAATAATTATAGCCCCAAATAATATCTATAGCATCCCCCCCCAGTATAAAATAATTATAGCCCCAAATAATATCTATAGCATCCCCCCCAGTATAAAATATTTATAGCCCCAAATAATATATATATAGCATCCCCCCAGTATAAAATAATTATAGCCTCAAATAATATCTATAGTTCCCCCCCCAGTATAAAATAATTATAGCCCCAAATAATATCTATAGCACCCCCCCCAGTATAAAATAATTATAGCCCCAAATAATATCTATAGCATCCCCCCCAGTATAAAATAATTATAGCCCCAAATAATATCTATAGCATCCCCCCCAGTATAAAATATTTATAGCCCCAAATAATATATATATAGCATCCCCCCGGTATAAAACAATCATAGCCCCAAATAATATCTATAGCATCCCCCCAGTATAAAATAATTATAGCCGCAAATAATATCTATAGCATCCCCCCCCAGTATAAAATAATTATAGCCGAAAATAATATCTATAGCATCCCCCCCCAGTATAAAATATTTATAGCCCCAAATAATATATATATAGCATCCCCCCCAGTATAAAATAATTATAGCCCCAAATAATATCTATAGCATCCCCCCCAGTATAAAATAATTATAGCCCCAAATAATATATATATATAGCATCCCCCCAGTATAAAATAATTATAGCCTCAAATAATATCTATAGTTCCCCCCCCCAGTATAAAATAATTATAGCCCCAAATAATATCTATAGCACCCCCCCAGTATAAAATAATTATAGCCCCAAATAATATCTATAGCATCTCCCCCAGTATAAAATAATTATAGCCCCAAATAATATCTATAGCACCCCCCCCCCAGTATAAAATAATTATAGCCCCAAATAATATCTATAGCATCCCCCCCAGTATAAAATATTTATAGCCCCAAATAATATATATAGCATCCCCCCAGTATAAAATAATTATAGCCCCAAATAATATCTATAGCATCCCCCCAGTATAAAATAATTATAGCCCCAAATAATATCTATAGCATCCCCCCCAGTATAAAATAATTATAGCCGAAAATAATATCTATAGCATCCCCCCCAGTATAAAATATTTATAGCCCCAAATAATATATATATAGCATCCCCCGGTATAAAACAATTATAGCCCCAAATAATATCTATAGCATCCCCCCCCCAGTATAAAATAATTATAGCCCCAAATTATATATATAGCATCCCCCCAGTATAAAATAATTATAGCCCCAAATTATATATATAGCATCCCCCCCCAGTATAAAATAATTATAGCCCCAAATAATATCTATAGCATCCCCCCCCAGTATAAAATAATTATAGCCCCAAATTATATATATAGCATCCCCCCCCAGTATAAAATAATTATAGCCCCAAATAATATATATATAGCATCCCCCCCCAGTATAAAATATTTATAGCCCCAAATAATATTTATAGCACCCCCAGTATAAAATAATTATAGCCCCAAATAATATCTATAGCATCCCCCCCAGTATAAAATAATTATAGCCCCAAATAATATCTATAGCATCCCCCCCAGTATAAAATAATTATAGCCCCAAATAATATCTATAGCATCCCCCCCCCAGTATAAAATAATTATAGCCCCAAATAATATCTATAGCATCGCCCCCAGTATAAAATATTTATAGCCCCAAATAATATCTATAGCATCGCCCCCAGTATAAAATAATTATAGCCCCAAATAATATCTATAGCATCCCCCCCAGTATAAAATAATTATAGCCCCAAATAATATCTATAGCACCCCCCCCCCAGTATAAAATAATTATAGCCCCAAATAATATCTATAGCATCCCCCCCCAGTATAAAATAATTATAGCCCCAAATAATATCTATAGCATCCCCCCCCCAGTATAAAATAATTATAGCCCCAAATAATATCTATAGTATCCCCCCCCAGTATAAAATAATTATAGCCCCAAATAATATATATATAGCATCCCCCCCAGTATAAAATATTTATAGCCCCAAATAATATATATATAGCATCCCCCCCAGTATAAAATAATTATAGCCCCAAATAATATCTATAGCACCCCCCCAGTATAAAATAATTATAGCCCCAAATAATATATATAGCATCCCCCTAGTATAAAATAATTATAGCCCCAAGTAATATCTATAGCATCCCCCCCCAGTATAAAATAATTATAGCCCCAAATAATATCTATAGCATCCCCCCCAGTATAAAATAATTATAGCCCCAAATAATATCTATAGCACCCCCCCCAGTATAAAATAATTATAGCCCCAAATAATATCTATAGCATCCCCCCCCAGTATAAAATAATTATAGCCCCAAATAATATCTATAGCATCCCCCCCCAGTATAAAATAATTATAGCCCCAAATTACATATATAGCACCCCCCCCAGTATAAAATAATTATAGCCCCAAATAATATCTATAGCATCCCCCCCAGTATAAAATAATTATAGCCCCAAATAATATCTATAGCACCCCCCCCAGTATAAAATAATTATAGCCCCAAATAATATCTATAGCATCCCCCCCAGTATAAAATATTTATAGCCCCAAATAATATATATATAGCATCCCCCCCAGTATAAAATAATTATAGCCCCAAATAATATCTATAGCATCCCCCCCAGTATAAAATAATTATAGCCCCAAATAATATCTATAGCATCCCCCCCAGTATAAAATAATTATAGCCCCAAATAATATCTATAGCACCCCCCCCAGTATAAAATAATTATAGCCCCAAATAATATATATAGCATCCCCCCAGTATAAAATAATTATAGCCCCAAATAATATCTATAGCATCCCCCCCCCAGTATAAAATAATTATAGCCCCAAATAATATCTATAGCATCCCCCCCAGTATAAAATAATTATAGCCCCAAATAATATCTATAGCACCCCCCCCAGTATAAAATATTTATAGCCCCAAATAATATATATATAGCATCCCCCCAGTATAAAATAATTATAGCCCCAAATAATATATATATAGCATCCCCCCCAGTATAAAATAATTATAGCCCCAAATAATATCTATAGCATCCCCCCCCAGTATAAAATAATTATAGCCCCAAATAATATATATAGCATCCACCCCAGTATAAAATAATTATAGCCCCAAATAATATCTATAGCATCCCCCCCCAGTATAAAATTATTATAGCCCCAAATATTATCTATAGCATCCCCCCCAGTATAAAATGATTATAGCCCCAAATAATATATATATATAGCATCCCCCCAGTATAAAATAATTATAGCCCCAAATAATATCTATAGCATCCCCCCCAGTATAAAATAATTATAGCCCCAAATAATATCTATAGCATCCCCCCAGTATAAAATAATTATAGCCCCAAATAATATCTATAGCATCCCCCCAGTATAAAATAATTATAGCCCCAAATAATATCTATAGCATCCCCCCCAGTATAAAATAATTATAGCCCCAAATAATATCTATAGCATCCCCCCCAGTATAAAATGATTATAGCCCCAAATAATATATATAGCATCCCCCCAGTATAAAATAATTATAGCCCCAAATAATATCTATAGCATCCCCCCCAGTACAAAATGATTATAGCCCCAAATAATATATATATATAGCATCCCCCCAGTATAAAATAATTATAGCCCCAAATAATATATATATATAGCATCCCCCCAGTATAAAATAATTATAGCCCCAAATAATATCTATAGCATCCCCCCCCAGTATAAAATAATTATAGCCCCAAATAATATCTATAGCATCCCCCCAGTATAAAATAATTATAGCCCCAAATAATATCTATAGCATCCCCCCCAGTATAAAATAATTAGAGCCCCAAATAATATCTATAGCATCCCCCCAGTATAAAATAATTATAGCCCCAAATAATATATATAGCACCCCCCCCAGTATAAAATAATTATAGCCCCAAATAATATATATAGCATCCACCCCAGTATAAAATAATTATAGCCCCAAATAATATCTATAGCATCCCCCCCCAGTATTAAATAATTGTAGCCCCAAATATTATCTATAGCATCCCCCCCAGTATAAAATGATTATAGCCCCAAATAATATATATATATATATATATATATATATATATATATATATAGCATCCCCCCAGTATAAAATAATTATAGCCCCAAATAATATCTATAGCATCCCCCCCCAGTATAAAATAATTATAGCCCCAAATAATATCTATAGCATCCCCCCAGTATAAAATAATTATAGCCCCAAATAATATCTATAGCATCCCCCCAGTATAAAATAATTATAGCCCCAAATAATATCTATAGCACCCCCCCAGTATAAAATAATTATAGCCCCAAATAATATCTATAGCATCCCCCCCAGTATAAAATAATTATAGCCCCAAATAATATCTATAGCATCCCCCCCAGTATAAAATAATTATAGCCCCAAATAATATCTATAGCATCCCCCCCCCAGTATAAAATAATTATAGCCCCAAATAATATCTATAGCATCCCCCCCAGTATAAAATATTTATAGCCCCAAATAATATATATATAGCATCCCCCCAGTATAAAATAATTATAGCCTCAAATAATATCTATAGTTCCCCCCCCAGTATAAAATAATTATAGCCCCAAATAATATCTATAGCACCCCCCCCCAGTATAAAATAATTATAGCCCCAAATAATATCTATAGCATCCCCCCCAGTATAAAATAATTATAGCCCCAAATAATATCTATAGCATCCCCCCCAGTATAAAATATTTATAGCCCCAAATAATATATATATATAGCATCCCCCCGGTATAAAACAATTATAGCCCCAAATAATATCTATAGCATCCCCCCCCCAGTATAAAATAATTATAGCCCCAAATTATATATATAGCATCCCCCCAGTATAAAATAATTATAGCCCCAAATTATATATATAGCATCCCCCCCCAGTATAAAATAATTATAGCCCCAAATAATATCTATAGCATCCCCCCCCCAGTATAAAATAATTAAAGCCCCAAATTATATATATAGCATCCCCCCCCAGTATAAAATAATTATAGCCCCAAATAATATATATATAGCATCCCCCCCCAGTATAAAATATTTATAGCCCCAAATAATATTTATAGCACCCCCAGTATAAAATAATTATAGCCCCAAATAATATCTATAGCATCCCCCCCAGTATAAAATAATTATAGCCCCAAATAATATCTATAGCATCCCCCCCAGTATAAAATAATTATAGCCCCAAATAATATCTATAGCATCCCCCCCCCAGTATAAAATAATTATAGCCCCAAATAATATCTATAGCATCCCCCCCCAGTATAAAATAATTATAGCCCCAAATAATATCTATAGCATCCCCCCCCAGTATAAAATAATTATAGCCCCAAATAATATCTATAGCATCCCCCCCAGTATAAAATAATTATAGCCCCAAATAATATCTATAGCATCCCCCCCAGTATAAAATACTTATAGCCCCAAATAATATCTATAGCATCGCCCCCAGTATAAAATATTTATAGCCCCAAATAATATATATATAGCATCCCCCCCCCAGTATAAAATAATTATAGCCCCAAATAATATCTATAGTATCCCCCCCCAGTATAAAATAATTATAGCCCCAAATAATATATATATAGCATCCCCCCCAGTATAAAATATTTATAGCCCCAAATAATATATATATAGCATCCCCCCCAGTATAAAATAATTATAGCCCCAAATAATATCTATAGCATCCCCCCCAGTATAAAATAATTATAGCCCCAAATAATATCTATAGCACCCCCCCCAGTATAAAATAATTATAGCCCCAAATAATATCTATAGCATCCCCCCCCAGTATAAAATAATTATAGCCCCAAATAATATCTATAGCATCCCCCCCCAGTATAAAATAATTATAGCCCCAAATTACATATATAGCACCCCCCCCAGTATAAAATAATTATAGCCCCAAATAATATATATATAGCATCCCCCCCAGTATAAAATATTTATAGCCCCAAATAATATTTATAGCACCCCCCAGTATAAAATAATTATAGCCCCAAATAATATCTATAGCATCCCCCCCAGTATAAAATAATTATAGCCCCAAATAATATCTATAGCATCCCCCCCAGTATAAAATAATTATAGCCCCAAATTATATATATAGCATCCCCCCCCAGTATAAAATAATTATAGCCCCAAATAATATCTATAGCATCCCCCCCAGTATAAAATAATTATAGCCCCAAATAATATCTATAGCACCCCCCCAGTATAAAATAATTATAGCCCCAAATAATATCTATAGCACCCCCCCCAGTATAAAATAATTAGAGCCCCAAATAATATCTATAGCATCCCCCCCAGTATAAAATATTTATAGCCCCAAATAATATATATATATAGCATCCCCCCGGTATAAAACAATTATAGCCCCAAATAATATCTATAGCATCCCCCCCCCAGTATAAAATAATTATAGCCCCAAATTATATATATAGCATCCCCCCAGTATAAAATAATTATAGCCCCAAATTATATATATAGCATCCCCCCCCAGTATAAAATAATTATAGCCCCAAATAATATCTATAGCATCCCCCCCCAGTATAAAATAATTAAAGCCCCAAATTATATATATAGCATCCCCCCCCAGTATAAAATAATTATAGCCCCAAATAATATATATATAGCATCCCCCCCCAGTATAAAATATTTATAGCCCCAAATAATATTTATAGCACCCCCAGTATAAAATAATTATAGCCCCAAATAATATCTATAGCATCCCCCCCAGTATAAAATAATTATAGCCCCAAATAATATCTATAGCATCCCCCCCAGTATAAAATAATTATAGCCCCAAATAATATCTATAGCATCCCCCCCCCAGTATAAAATAATTATAGCCCCAAATAATATCTATAGCATCCCCCCCCAGTATAAAATAATTATAGCCCCAAATAATATCTATAGCATCCCCCCCCAGTATAAAATAATTATAGCCCCAAATAATATCTATAGCATCCCCCCCAGTATAAAATAATTATAGCCCCAAATAATATCTATAGCATCCCCCCCAGTATAAAATACTTATAGCCCCAAATAATATCTATAGCATCGCCCCCAGTATAAAATATTTATAGCCCCAAATAATATATATATAGCATCCCCCCCCCAGTATAAAATAATTATAGCCCCAAATAATATCTATAGTATCCCCCCCCAGTATAAAATAATTATAGCCCCAAATAATATATATATAGCATCCCCCCCAGTATAAAATATTTATAGCCCCAAATAATATATATATAGCATCCCCCCCAGTATAAAATAATTATAGCCCCAAATAATATCTATAGCACCCCACCCAGTATAAAATAATTATAGCCCCAAATAATATATATAGCATCCCCCTAGTATAAAATAATTATAGCCCCAAGTAATATCTATAGCATCCCCCCCCAGTATAAAATAATTATAGCCCCAAATAATATCTATAGCATCCTTCCCAGTATAAAATAATTATAGCCCCAAATAATATCTATAGCATCCCCCCCAGTATAAAATAATTATAGCCCCAAATAATATCTATAGCACCCCCCCCAGTATAAAATAATTATAGCCCCAAATAATATCTATAGCATCCCCCCCAGTATAAAATAATTATAGCCCCAAATAATATCTATAGCATCCCCCCCCAGTATAAAATAATTATAGCCCCAAATTACATATATAGCACCCCCCCCAGTATAAAATAATTATAGCCCCAAATAATATATATATAGCATCCCCCCCAGTATAAAATATTTATAGCCCCAAATAATATTTATAGCACCCCCCAGTATAAAATAATTATAGCCCCAAATAATATCTATAGCATCCCCCCCAGTATAAAATAATTATAGCCCCAAATAATATCTATAGCATCCCCCCCAGTATAAAATAATTATAGCCCCAAATTATATATATAGCATCCCCCCCAGTATAAAATAATTATAGCCCCAAATAATATCTATAGCATCCCCCCCAGTATAAAATAATTATAGCCCCAAATAATATCTATAGCACCCCCCCAGTATAAAATAATTATAGCCCCAAATAATATCTATAGCACCCCCCCCAGTATAAAATAATTAGAGCCCCAAATAATATCTATAGCATCCCCCCCAGTATAAAATAATTATAGCCCAAAATAATATATATATAGCATCCCCCCCAGTATAAAATAATTATAGCCCCAAATAATATCTATAGCATCGCCCCCAGTATAAAATAATTATAGCCCCAAATAATATCTATAGCATCCCCCCAGTATAAAATAATTATAGCCCCAAATAATATCTATAGCATCCCCCCAGTATAAAATAATTATAGCCCCAAATAATATCTATAGCATCCCCCCCAGTATAAAATAATTATAGCCCCAAATAATATCTATAGCATCCCCCCCAGTATAAAATGATTATAGCCCCAAATAATATATATAGCATCCCCCCAGTATAAAATAATTATAGCCCCAAATAATATCTATAGCATCCCCCCCAGTACAAAATGATTATAGCCCCAAATAATATATATATATAGCATCCCCCCAGTATAAAATAATTATAGCCCCAAATAATATATATATATAGCATCCCCCCAGTATAAAATAATTATAGCCCCAAATAATATCTATAGCATACCCCCCAGTATAAAATAATTATAGCCCCAAATTATATATATAGCATCCCCCCCAGTATAAAATAATTATAGCCCCAAATAATATCTATAGCATCCCCCCCAGTATAAAATAATTATAGCCCCAAATAATATCTATAGCACCCCCCCAGTATAAAATAATTATAGCCCCAAATAATATCTATAGCACCCCCCCCAGTATAAAATAATTAGAGCCCCAAATAATATCTATAGCATCCCCCCCAGTATAAAATAATTATAGCCCAAAATAATATATATATAGCATCCCCCCCAGTATAAAATAATTATAGCCCCAAATAATATCTATAGCATCGCCCCCAGTATAAAATAATTATAGCCCCAAATAATATCTATAGCATCCCCCCAGTATAAAATAATTATAGCCCCAAATAATATCTATAGCATCCCCCCAGTATAAAATAATTATAGCCCCAAATAATATCTATAGCATCCCCCCCAGTATAAAATAATTATAGCCCCAAATAATATCTATAGCATCCCCCCCAGTATAAAATGATTATAGCCCCAAATAATATATATAGCATCCCCCCAGTATAAAATAATTATAGCCCCAAATAATATCTATAGCATCCCCCCCAGTACAAAATGATTATAGCCCCAAATAATATATATATATAGCATCCCCCCAGTATAAAATAATTATAGCCCCAAATAATATATATATATAGCATCCCCCCAGTATAAAATAATTATAGCCCCAAATAATATCTATAGCATACCCCCCAGTATAAAATAATTATAGCCCCAAATAATATCTATAGCATCCCCCCAGTATAAAATAATTATAGCCCCAAATAATATCTATAGCATCCCCCCCAGTATAAAATAATTAGAGCCCCAAATAATATCTATAGCATCCCCCCAGTATAAAATAATTATAGCCCCAAATAATATATATAGCACCCCCCCCAGTATAAAATAATTATAGCCCCAAATAATATATATAGCATCCACCCCAGTATAAAATAATTATAGCCCCAAATAATATCTATAGCATCCCCCCCCAGTATTAAATAATTGTAGCCCCAAATATTATCTATAGCATCCCCCCCAGTATAAAATGATTATAGCCCCAAATAATATATATATATATATATATATATAGCATCCCCCCAGTATAAAATAATTATAGCCCCAAATAATATCTATAGCATCCCCCCCCCCAGTATAAAATAATTATAGCCCCAAATAATATCTATAGCATCCCCCCAGTATAAAATAATTATAGCCCCAAATAATATCTATAGCATCCCCCCAGTATAAAATAATTATAGCCCCAAATAATATCTATAGCACCCCCCCAGTATAAAATAATTATAGCCCCAAATAATATCTATAGCACCCCCCCCCAGTATAAAATAATTATAGCCCCAAATAATATCTATAGCATCCCCCCCAGTATAAAATAATTATAGCCCCAAATAATATCTATAGCATCCCCCCCAGTATAAAATAATTATAGCCCCAAATAATATCTATAGCATCCCCCCAGTATAAAATAATTATAGCCCCAAATAATATATATAGCACCCCCCCAGTATAAAATAATTATAGCCTCAAATAATATCTATAGTTCCCCCCCCAGTATAAAATAATTATAGCCCCAAATAATATCTATAGCACCCCCCCCCAGTATAAAATAATTATAGCCCCAAATAATATCTATAGCATCCCCCCCAGTATAAAATAATTATAGCCCCAAATAATATCTATAGCATCCCCCCCAGTATAAAATATTTATAGCCCCAAATAATATATATATAGCATCCCCCCGGTATAAAACAATCATAGCCCCAAATAATATCTATAGCATCCCCCCAGTATAAAATAATTATAGCCCCAAATAATATCTATAGCATCCCCCCCCAGTATAAAATAATTATAGCCGAAAATAATATCTATAGCATCCCCCCCCAGTATAAAATATTTATAGCCCCAAATAATATATATATAGCATCCCCCCCAGTATAAAATAATTATAGCCCCAAATAATATCTATAGCATCCCCCCCAGTATAAAATAATTATAGCCCCAAATAATATATATAAATAGCATCCCCCCAGTATAAAATAATTATAGCCTCAAATAATATCTATAGTTCCCCCCCCAGTATAAAATAATTATAGCCCCAAATAATATCTATAGCACCCCCCCCAGTATAAAATAATTATAGCCCCAAATAATATCTATAGCATCTCCCCCAGTATAAAATAATTATAGCCCCAAATAATATCTATAGCACCCCCCCCCAGTATAAAATAATTATAGCCCCAAATAATATCTATAGCATCCCCCCCAGTATAAAATATTTATAGCCCCAAATAATATATATATAGCATCCCCCCGGTATAAAACAATTATAGCCCCAAATAATATCTATAGCATCCCCCCAGTATAAAATAATTATAGCCCCAAATAATATCTATAGCATCCCCCCCCAGTATAAAATAATTATAGCCGAAAATAATATCTATAGCATCCCCCCCAGTATAAAATATTTATAGCCCCAAATAATATATATATAGCATCCCCCCCAGTATAAAATAATTATAGCCCCAAATAATATCTATAGCATCCCCCCCAGTATAAAATAATTATAGCCCCAAATTATATATATAGCATCCCCCCAGTATAAAATAATTATAGCCCCAAATTATATATATAGCATCCCCCCCCAGTATAAAATAATTATAGCCCCAAATAATATCTATAGCATCCCCCCCCAGTATAAAATAATTATAGCCCCAAATTATATATATAGCATCCCCCCCCAGTATAAAATAATTATAGCCCCAAATAATATATATATAGCATCCCCCCCAGTATAAAATATTTATAGCCCCAAATAATATTTATAGCACCCCCAGTATAAAATAATTATAGCCCCAAATAATATCTATAGCATCCCCCCCAGTATAAAATAATTATAGCCCCAAATAATATCTATAGCATCCCCCCCAGTATAAAATAATTATAGCCCCAAATAATATCTATAGCATCCCCCCCCCAGTATAAAATAATTATAGCCCCAAATAATATCTATAGCATCCCCCCCCAGTATAAAA
The DNA here is from genome assembly GCF_040894005.1 of Engystomops pustulosus. Taxonomy (NCBI): domain Eukaryota; kingdom Metazoa; phylum Chordata; class Amphibia; order Anura; family Leptodactylidae; genus Engystomops; species Engystomops pustulosus. The sequence goes on from NC_092419.1 coordinate 194,735, forward strand.
TAATTATAGCCCCAAATAATATCTATAGCATCCCCCCCCAGTATAAAATAATTATAGCCCCAAATAATATCTATAGCATCCCCCCCAGTATAAAATAATTATAGCCCCAAATAATATCTATAGCATCCCCCCCAGTATAAAATACTTATAGCCCCAAATAATATCTATAGCATCGCCCCCAGTATAAAATATTTATAGCCCCAAATAATATATATATAGCATCCCCCCCAGTATAAAATAATTATAGCCCCAAATAATATCTATAGCATCCCCCCCAGTATAAAATAATTATAGCCCCAAATAATATCTATAGCACCCCCCCCCCAGTATAAAATAATTATAGCCCCAAATAATATCTATAGCATCCCCCCCCAGTATAAAATAATTATAGCCCCAAATAATATCTATAGCATCCCCCCCCAGTATAAAATAATTATAGCCCTAAATAATATCTATAGTATCCCCCCCCAGTATAAAATAATTATAGCCCCAAATAATATATATATAGCATCCCCCCCAGTATAAAATAATTATAGCCCCAAATAATATCTATAGCACCCCCCCAGTATAAAATAATTATAGCCCCAAATAATATATATAGCATCCCCCTAGTATAAAATAATTATAGCCCCAAGTAATATCTATAGCATCCCCCCCCAGTATAAAATAATTATAGCCCCAAATAATATCTATAGCATCCCCCCCAGTATAAAATAATTATAGCCCCAAATAATATCTATAGCATCCCCCCCAGTATAAAATAATTATAGCCCCAAATAATATCTATAGCACCCCCCCCCAGTATAAAATAATTATAGCCCCAAATAATATCTATAGCATCCCCCCCCAGTATAAAATAATTATAGCCCCAAATAATATCTATAGCATCCCCCCCCAGTATAAAATAATTATAGCCCCAAATTACATATATAGCACCCCCCCAGTATAAAATAATTATAGCCCCAAATAATATATATATAGCATCCCCCCCAGTATAAAATATTTATAGCCCCAAATAATATTTATAGCACCCCCCAGTATAAAATAATTATAGCCCTAAATAATATCTATAGCATCCCCCCCAGTATAAAATAATTATAGCCCCAAATAATATCTATAGCATCCCCCCCAGTATAAAATAATTATAGCCCCAAATTATATATATAGCATCCCCCCCCAGTATAAAATAATTATAGCCCCAAATAATATCTATAGCATCCCCCCCAGTATAAAATAATTATAGCCCCAAATAATATCTATAGCACCCCCCCCCAGTATAAAATAATTATAGCCCCAAATAATATCTATAGCACCCCCCCCAGTATAAAATAATTAGAGCCCCAAATAATATCTATAGCATCCCCCCCAGTATAAAATAATTATAGCCCAAAATAATATATATATAGCATCCCCCCCAGTATAAAATAATTATAGCCCCAAATAATATCTATAGCATCCCCCCCCCCAGTATAAAATAATTATAGCCCCAAATAATATCTATAGCATCCCCCCCAGTATAAAATAATTATAGCCCCAAATAATATCTATAGCATCCCCCCAGTATAAAATATTTATAGCCCCAAATAATATATATGTAGGATCCCCCCCAAAATAAAATAATTATAGCCCCAAATAATATCTATAGCATCCCCCCCCCAGTATAAAATAATTATAGCCCCAAATAATATCTATAGCATCCCCCCCAGTATAAAATAATTATAGCCCCAAATAATATCTATAGCATCCCCCCCAGTATAAAATAATTATAGCCCCAAATTATATATATAGCACCCCCCCCAGTATAAAATAATTAGAGCCCCAAATAATATCTATAGCACCCCCCCAGTATAAAATAATTATAGCCCCAAATAATATATATAGCATCCCCCCAGTATAAAAAAATTATAGCCCCAAATAATATCTATAGCACCCCCCCCAGTATAAAATAATTATAGCCCCAAATAATATCTATAGCATCCCCCCCCCAGTATAAAATAATTATAGCCCCAAATAATATCTATAGCATCCCCCCCAGTATAAAATAATTATAGCCCCAAAAAATATCTATAGCATCCCCCCCAGTATAAAATATTTATAGCCCCAAATAATATATATGTAGGATCCCCCCCAAAATAAAATAATTATAGCCCCAAATAATATCTATAGCATCCCCCCCCAGTATAAAATAATTATAGCCCCAAATAATATCTATAGCATCCGCCCCAGTATAAAATAATTATAGCCCCAAATAATATCTATAGCATCCCCCCCCAGTATAAAATATTTATAGCCCCAAATAATATATATATAGCATCCCCCCAGTATAAAATAATTATAGCCCCAAATAATATCTATAGCATCCCCCCCAGTATAAAATAATTATAGCCCCAAATAATTTATATATAGCTTCCCCCCCCAGTATAAAATAATTATAGCACCCCCCCAGTATAAAATAATTATAGCCCCAAATAATATCTATAGCACCCCCCCAGTATAAAATAATTATAGCCCCAAATAATTTATATATAGCTTCCCCCCCCAGTATAAAATAATTATAGCACCCCCCCAGTATAAAATAATTATAGCCCCAAATAATATCTATAGCATTCCCCCGTATAAAATAATTATAGCCCCAAATAATATCTATAGCATCCCCCCCAGTATAAAATAATTATAGCCCCAAATAATATCTATAGCATCCCCCCCAGTATAAAATAATTATAGCCCCAAATAATATATATAGCATCCCCCCCAGTATAAAATAATTATAGCCCCAAATAATATCTATAGCATCCCCCCCAGTATAAAATAATTATAGCCCCAAATAATATCTATAGCACCCCCCCAGTATAAAATAATTATAGCCCCAAATAATTTATATATAGCTTCCCCCCCCAGTATAAAATAATTATAGCACCCCCCCAGTATAAAATAATTATAGCCCCAAATAATATCTATAGCACCCCCCCAGTATAAAATAATTATAGCCCCAAATAATTTATATATAGCTTCCCCCCCCAGTATAAAATAATTATAGCACCCCCCCAGTAAAAAAAATAATTATAGCCCCAAATAATATCTATAGCATTCCCCCGTATAAAATAATTATAGCCCCAAATAATATCTATAGCATCCCCCCCAGTATAAAATAATTATAGCCCCAAATAATATCTATAGCATCCCCCCCAGTATAAAATAATTATAGCCCCAAATAATATATATAGCATCCCCCCCAGTATAAAATAATTATAGCCCCAAATAATATCTATAGCATCCCCCCCAGTATAAAATAATTATAGCCCCAAATAATATCTATAGCACCCCCCCCAGTATAAAATAATTATAGCCCCAAATAATATCTATAGCATCCCCCCCAGTATAAAATAATTATAGCCCCAAATAATATATATAGCATCCCCCCCAGTATAAAATAATTATAGCCCCAAATAATATCTATAGCATCCCCCCCAGTATAAAATAATTATAGCCCCAAATAATATATATAGCATCCCCCCCAGTATAAAATAATTATAGCCCCAAATAATATCTATAGCATCCCCCCCAGTATAAAATAATTATAGCCCCAAATAATATCTATAGCATCCCCCCCCCAGTATAAAATAATTATAGCCCCAAATAATATATATAGCATCCCCCCAGTATAAAATAATTATAGCCCCAAATAATATCTATAGCATCCCCCCCCCAGTATAAAATAATTATAGCCCCAAATAATATCTATAGCATCCCCCCCCAGTATAAAATAATTATAGCCCCAAATAATATCTATAGCATCCCCCCCTGTATAAAATAATTATAGCCCCAAATAATATCTATAGCATCCCACCCCAGTATAAAATAATTATAGCCCCAAATAATATCTATAGCACCCCCCAGTATAAAATAATATATAGCCCCAAATAATATCTATAGCACCCCCCCCCAGTATAAAATAATTATAGCCCCAAATAATATCTATAGCACTCCCCCAGTATAAAATAATTATAGCCCCAAATAATATCTAAAGCATTCCCCCCAGTATAAAATATTTATAGCCCCAAATAATATATATATAGCATCCCCCCAGTATAAAATAATTATAGCCCCAAATAATATCTATAGCATCCCACCCCAGTATAAAATAATTATAGCCCCAAATAATATCTATAGTACCCCCCAGTATAAAATAATATATAGCCCCAAATAATATCTATAGCACCCCCCCCAGTATAAAATAATTATAGCCCCAAATAATATCTATAGCACTCCCCCAGTATAAAATAATTATAGCCCCAAATAATATCTTTAGCATCCCCCCAGTATAAAATAATTATAGCCCCAAATAATATCTATAGCATCCCCCCCAGTATAAAATAATTATAGCCCCAAATAATATCTATAGCATCCCCCCCCAGTATAAAATAATTATAGCCCCAAATAATATCTATAGCATCCCCCCCAGTATAAAATAATTATAGCCCCAAATAATATATCTATAGCATCCCCCCCAGTATAAAATAATTATAGCCCCAAATAATATATATATATAGCATCCCCCTAGTAAAAATAATTATAGCCCCAAATAATATATATATATAGCATCCCCCCCAGTATAAAATAATTATAGCCCCAAATAATATCTATAGCATCCCCCCAGTATAAAATAATTATAGCTTCAAATAATATCTATAGCATCCCCCCCAGTATAAAATAATTATAGCCCCAAATAATATATATAGCATCCCCCCAGTATAAAATAATTATAGCCCCAAATAATATATATAGCATCCCCCCCCAGTATAAAATAATTATAGCCCCAAATAATATCTATAGCACCCCCCCAGTATAAAATAATTATAGCCCCAAATAATATATATATATAGCATCCCCCCAGTATAAAATAATTATAGCCTCAAATAATATCTATAGCATCCCCCCCAGTATAAAATAATTATAGCCCCAAATAATATCTATAGCATTCCCCCAGTATAAAATAATTATAGCCCCAAATAATATCTATAGCACCCCCCCCAGTATAAAATAATTATAGCCCAAAATAATATCTATAGCATCCCCCCCAGTATAAAATGATTATAGCCCCAAATAATATATATATATAGCATCCCCCCAGTATAAAATAATTATAGCCTCAAATAATATCTATAGCATCCCCCCCAGTATAAAATAATTATAGCCCCAAATAATATCTATAGCATCCCCCCAGTATAAAATAATTATAGCCCCAAATAATATCTATAGCATCCCCCCCCCAGTATAAAATAATTATAGCCCCAAATAATATCTATAGCATCCCCCCCAGTATAAAATGATTATAGCCCCAAATAATATATATATATAGCATCCCCCCAGTATAAAATAATTATAGCCCCAAATAATATCTATAGCACCCCCCCCCAGTATAAAATAATTATAGCCCCAAATAATATCTATAGCATCCCCCCCAGTATAAAATAATTATAGCCCCAAATAATATCTATAGCATCCCCCCCCCTAGTATTAAATAATTATAGCCCCAAATAATATCTATAGCATCCCCCCCCAGTATAAAATATTTATAGCCCAAAATAATATATATATATAGCACCCCCCCCAGTATAAAATAATTATAGCCCCAAATAATATCTATAGCATCCCCCCCAGTATAAAATAATTATAGCCCCAAATAATATCTATAGCACCCCCCCCCAGAATAAAATATTTATAGCCCAAAATAATATATATATATAGCACCCCCCCCAGTATAAAATAATTATAGCCCCAAATAATATCTATAGCACCCCCCCCAGTATAAAATAATTATAGCCCCAAATAATATATATAGCATCCCCCCAGTATAAAATAATTATAGCCCCAAATAATATCTATAGCATCCCCCCCCAGTATAAAATAATTATAGCCCCAAATAATATCTATAGCATCCCCCCCAGTATAAAATAATTATAGCCCCAAATAATATCTATAGCACCCCCCCCAGTATAAAATATTTATAGCCCCAAATAATTTATATATAGCATCCCCGCCCAGTATAAAATAATTATAGCCCCAAATAATATCTATAGAATCCCCCCAGTATAAAATAATTATAGCCCCAAATAATATCTATAGCACCCCCCCCCAGTATAAAATGATTATAGCCCCAAATAATATATATATATAGCATCCCCCCAGTATAAAATAATTATAGCCTCAAATAATATCTATAGTTCCCCCCCCAGTATAAAATAATTATTGCCCCAAATAATATCTATAGCACCCCCCCCAGTATAAAATAATTATAGCCCCAAATAATATCTATAGCATCCCCCCCAGTATAAAATATTTATAGCCCCAAATAATATATATATAGCATCCCCCCGGTATAAAACAATTATAGCCCCAAATAATATCTATAGCATCCCCCCAGTATAAAATAATTATAGCCCCAAATAATATCTATAGCATCCCCCCCCAGTATAAAATAATTATAGCCCCAAATAATATCTATAGCATCCCCCCCCAGTATAAAATAATTATAGCCCCAAATAATATCTATAGCATCCCCCCCCCCAGTATAAAATAATTATAGCCCCAAATAATATCTATAGCATCCCCCCCAGTATAAAATATTTATAGCCCCAAATAATATATATATAGCAACCCCCCAGTATAAAATAATTATAGCCCCAAATAATATATATATAGAATCCCCCCCAGGATAAAATATTTATAGCCCCAAATAATATCTATAGCACCCCCCCAGTATAAAATAATTATAGCCCCAAATAATATCTATAGCACCCCCCCAGTATAAAATAATTATAGCCCCAAATAATATCTATAGCATCCCCCCCAGTATAAAATAATTATAGCCCCAAATAATATCTATAGCACCCCCCCAGTATAAAATAATTATAGCCCCAAATAATATATATATAGAATCCCCCCCAGGATAAAATATTTATAGCCCCAAATAATATTTATAGCACCCCCCAGTATAAAATAATTATAGCCCCAAATAATATCTATAGCATCCCCCCCAGTATAAAATAATTATAGCCCCAAATAATATCTATAGCATCCCCCCCCAGTATAAAATAATTATAGCCCCAAATTATATATATAGCATCCCCCCCAGTATAAAATAATTATAGCCCCAAATAATATCTATAGCATCCCCCCAGTATAAAATAATTATAGCCCCAAATAATATCTATAGCACCCCCCCAGTATAAAATATTTATAGCCCCAAATAATTTATATATAGCATCCCCCCCCAGTATAAAATAATTATAGCCCCAAATAATATATATATAGAATCCCCCCCAGGATAAAATATTTATAGCCCCAAATAATATTTATAGCACCCCCCAGTATAAAATAATTATAGCCCCAAATAATATCTATAGCATCCCCCCCAGTATAAAATAATTATAGCCCCAAATAATATCTATAGCATCCCCCCCCAGTATAAAATAATTATAGCCCCAAATTATATATATAGCATCCCCCCCCAGTATAAAATAATTATAGCCCCAAATAATATCTATAGCATCCCCCCAGTATAAAATAATTATAGCCCCAAATAATATCTATAGCACCCCCCCAGTATAAAATATTTATAGCCCCAAATAATTTATATATAGCATCCCCCCCCAGTATAAAATAATTATAGCCCCAAATAATATCTATAGCATCCCCCCCAGTATAAAATAATTATAGCCCCAAATAATATCTATAGCATCCCCCCCAGTATAAAATAATTAGAGCCCCAAATAATATCTATAGCATCCCCCCAGTATAAAATAATTATAGCCCCAAATAATATATATAGCACCCCCCCAGTATAAAATAATTATAGCCCCAAATAATATCTATAGCATCCCCCCCAGTATAAAATAATTATAGCCCCAAATAATATCTATAGCATCCCCCCCAGTATAAAATAATTATAGCCCCAAATAATATCTATAGCATCCCCCCCCAGTATAAAATAATTATAGACCCAAATAATATCTATAGCATCCCCCCCAGTATAAAATAATTATAGCCCCAAATAATTTATATATAGCATCCCCCCCAGTATAAAATAATTATAGCCCCAAATAATATCTATAGCACCCCCCCCAGTATAAAATAATTATAGCCCCAAATAATTTATATATAGCTTCCCCCCCCCAGTATAAAATAATTATAGCACCCCCCAGAATAAAATAATTATAGCCCCAAATAATATCTATAGCATCCCCCCCCCGTATAAAATAATTATAGCCCCAAATAATATCTATAGCATCCCCCCCAGTATAAAATAATTATAGCCCCAAATAATATCTATAGCATCCCCCCCAGTATAAAATAATTATAGCCCCAAATTATATATATAGCATCCCCCCCCAGTATAAAATAATTATAGCCCCAAATAATATCTATAGCATCCCCCCAGTATAAAATAATTATAGCCCCAAATAATATCTATAGCACCCCCCCAGTATAAAATATTTATAGCCCCAAATAACTTATATATAGCATCCCCCCCCAGTATAAAATAATTATAGCCCCAAATAATATCTATAGCATCCCCCCCCAGTATAAAATAATTATAGCCCCAAATAATATCTATAGCATCCCCCCCAGTATAAAATAATTAGAGCCCCAAATAATATCTATAGCATCCCCCCCAGTATAAAATAATTATAGCCCCAAATAATATCTATAGCATCCCCCCAGTATAAAATAATTATAGCCCCAAATAATATATATAGCACCCCCCCAGTATAAAATAATTATAGCCCCAAATAATATCTATAGCATCCCCCCCAGTATAAAATAATTATAGCCCCAAATAATATCTATAGCATCCCCCCAGTATAAAATAATTATAGACCCAAATAATATCTATAGCATCCCACCCCAGTATAAAATAATTATAGCCCCAAATAATATCTATAGCACCCCCCCAGTATAAAATAATTATAGCCCCAAATAATATCTATAGCATCCCCCCCAGTATAAAATAATTATAGCCCCAAATAATATCTATAGCATCCCACCCCAGTATAAAATAATTATAGCCCCAAATAATATCTATAGCACCCCCCAGTATAAAATAATATATAGCCCCAAATAATATCTATAGCACCCCTCCCCCCAGTATAAAATAATTATAGCCCCAAATAATATCTATAGCACTCCCCCAGTATAAAATAATTATAGCCCCAAATAATATCTATAGAATCCCCCCCAGTATAAAATATTTATAGCCCCAAATAATATATATATAGCATCCCCCCCAGTATAAAATAATTATAGCCCCAAATAATATCTATAGCATCCCCCCCAGTATAAAATAATTATAGCCCCAAATAATATCTATAGCACCCCCCCCAGTATAAAATAATTATAGCCCCAAATAATTTATATATAGCATCCCCCCCCAGTATAAAATAATTATAGCACCCCCCCAGTATAAAATAATTATAGCCCCAAATAATATCTATAGCATCCCCCCCCGTATAAAATAATTATAGCCCCAAATAATATCTATAGCATCCCCCCCAGTATAAAATAATTATAGCCCCAAATAATATCTATAGCATCCCCCCCAGTATAAAATAATTATAGCCCCAAATAATATCTATAGCATCCCCCCCCAGTATAAAATAATTATAGACCCAAATAATATCTATAGCACCCCCCAGTATAAAATAATTATAGCCCCAAATGATATCTATAGCATCCCCCCCAGTATAAAATAATTATAGCCCCAAATAATTTATATATAGCTTCCCCCCCCCAGTATAAAATAATTATAGCCCCAAATAATATCTATAGCATCCCCCCCAGTATAAAATAATTATAGCCCCAAATAATATCTATAGCACCCCCCCAGTATAAAATAATTATAGCCCCAAATAATATCTATAGCATCGCCCCCAGTATAAAATATTTATAGCCCCAAATAATATATATATAGCATCCCCCCCGTATAAAATAATTATAGCCCCAAATAATATCTATAGCATCCCCCCCCAGTATAAAATAATTATAGCCCCAAATAATATCTATAGCATCCCCCCCAGTATAAAATAATTATAGCCCCAAATAATATCTATAGCATCCCCCCCCAGTATAAAATAATTATAGCCCCAAATAATATCTATAGCATCCCCCCCCAGTATAAAATAATTATAGCCCCAAATAATATCTATAGCATCCCCCCCCCAGTATAAAATAATTATAGCCCCAAATAATATCTATAGCATCCCCCCCAGTATAAAATATTTATAGCCCCAAATAATATATATATAGCAACCCCCCAGTATAAAATAATTATAGCCCCAAATAGTATCTATAGCATCCCCCCCAGTATAAAATAATTATAGCCCCAAATAATATCTATAGCATCCCCCCCCAGTATAAAATAATTATAGCCCCAAATAATATCTATAGCATCCCCCCCAGTATAAAATAATTATAGCCCCAAATAATATCTATAGCATCCCCCCCAGTATAAAATAATTATAGCCCCAAATAATATCTATAGCATCGCCCCCAGTATAAAATATTTATAGCCCCAAATAATATATATATAGCATCCCCCCCCGTATAAAATAATTATAGCCCCAAATAATATCTATAGCATCCCCCCCAGTATAAAATAATTATAGCCCCAAATAATATCTATAGCATCCCCCCCAGTATAAAATAATTATAGCCCCAAATAATATCTATAGCATCCCCCCCCAGTATAAAATAATTATAGCCCCAAATAATATCTATAGCATCCCCCCCCAGTATAAAATAATTATAGCCCCAAATAATATCTATAGCTTCCCCCCCCCAGTATAAAATAATTATAGCCCCAAATAATATCTATAGCATCCCCCCCAGTATAAAATATTTATAGCCCCAAATAATATATATATAGCAACCCCCCAGTATAAAATAATTATAGCCCCAAATAGTATCTATAGCATCCCCCCCAGTATAAAATAATTATAGCCCCAAATAATATATATAGCATCCCCCCCAGTATAAAATAATTATAGCCCCAAATAATATCTATAGCATCCCCCCCAGTATAAAATAATTATAGCCCCAAATAATATCTATAGCACCCCCCCAGTATAAAATAATTATAGCCCCAAATAATATCTATAGCATCCCCCCCCAGTATAAAATAATTATAGCCCCAAATAATATATATAGCATCCCCCCCAGTATAAAATAATTATAGCCCCAAATAATATCTATAGCATCCCCCCAGTATAAAATAATTATAGCCCCAAATAATATCTATAGCACCCCCCCCAGTATAAAATAATTATAGCCCCAAATAATATCTATAGCATCCCCCCCCAGTATAAAATAATTATAGCCCCAAATAATATCTATAGCATCCCCCCCCCAGTATAAAATAATTATAGCCCCAAATAATATCTATAGCATCCCCCCCCCAGTATAAAATAATTATAGCCCCAAATAATATCTATAGCAACCCCCCCAGTATAAAATAATTATAGCCCCAAATAATTTATATATAGCATCCCCCCCAGTATAAAATAATTATAGCCCCAAATAATATCTATAGCATCCCCCCCAGTATAAAATAATTATAGCCCCAAATAATATCTATAGCATCCCACCCCAGTATAAAATAATTATAGCCCCAAATAATATCTATAGCACCCCCCAGTATAAAATAATATATAGCCCCAAATAATATCTATAGCACCCCTCCCCCCAGTATAAAATAATTATAGCCCCAAATAATATCTATAGCACTCCCCCAGTATAAAATAATTATAGCCCCAAATAATATCTATAGAATCCCCCCCAGTATAAAATATTTATAGCCCCAAATAATATATATATAGCATCCCCCCCAGTATAAAATAATTATAGCCCCAAATAATATCTATAGCATCCCCCCCCAGTATAAAATAATTATAGCCCCAAATAATATCTATAGCACCCCCCCCAGTATAAAATAATTATAGCCCCAAATAATTTATATATAGCATCCCCCCCCAGTATAAAATAATTATAGCACCCCCCCAGTATAAAATAATTATAGCCCCAAATAATATCTATAGCATCCCCCCCCGTATAAAATAATTATAGCCCCAAATAATATCTATAGCATCCCCCCCAGTATAAAATAATTATAGCCCCAAATAATATCTATAGCATCCCCCCCAGTATAAAATAATTATAGCCCCAAATAATATCTATAGCATCCCCCCCCAGTATAAAATAATTATAGACCCAAATAATATCTATAGCACCCCCCAGTATAAAATAATTATAGCCCCAAATAATATCTATAGCACCCCCCAGTATAAAATAATATATAGCCCCAAATAATATCTATAGCACCCCTCCCCCCAGTATAAAATAATTATAGCCCCAAATAATATCTATAGCATCCCCCCCAGTATAAAATAATTATAGCCCAAAATAATATATATATAGCATCCCCCCCAGTATAAAATAATTATAGCCCCAAATAATATCTATAGCATCCCCCCCCCCAGTATAAAATAATTATAGCCCCAAATAATATCTATAGCATCCCCCCCAGTATAAAATATTTATAGCCCCAAATAATATATATAGCATCCACCCCAGTATAAAATAATTATAGCCCCAAATAATATCTATAGCATCCCCCCAGTATAAAATAATTATAGCCCCAAATAATATCTATAGCACCCCCCAGTATAAAATAATTATAGCCCCAAATAATATCTATAGCATCCCCCCAGTATAAAATAATTATAGCCCCAAATAATATCTATAGCATTCCCCCCAGTATAAAATGATTATAGCCCCAAATAATATATATATATAGCATCCCCCCAGTATAAAATAATTATAGCCTCAAATAATATCTATAGTTCCCCCCCCAGTATAAAATAATTATAGCCCCAAATAATATCTATAGCACCCCCCCCAGTATAAAATAATTATAGCCCCAAATAATATCTATAGCATCACCCCCAGTATAAAATATTTATAGCCCCAAATAATATATATATAGCATCCCCCCAGTATAAAACAATTATAGCCCCAAATAATATCTATAGCATCCCCCCCAGTATAAAATATTTATAGCCCCAAATAATATATATATAGCATCCCCCCAGTATAAAACAATTATAGCCCCAAATAATATCTATAGCATCCCCCCAGTATAAAATAATTATAGCCCCAAATAATATCTATAGCATCCCCTCCCAGTATAAAATAATTATAGCCCCAAATTATATATATAGCATCCCCCCCCAGTATAAAATAATTATAGCCCCAAATAATATATATATAGCATCCCCCCCAGTATAAAATATTTATAGCCCCAAATAATATTTATAGCACCCCCCAGTATAAAATAATTATAGCCCCAAATAATATCTATAGCATCCCCCCCAGTATAAAATAATTATAGCCCCAAATAATATCTATTTCATCCCCCCCCCAGTATAAAATAATTATAGCCCCAAATAATATCTATAGCATCCCCCCCAGTATAAAATAATTATAGCCCCAAATAATATCTATAGCATCCCCCCAGTATAAAATATTTATAGCCCCAAATAATATATATATAGCATCCCCCCAGTATAAAACAATTATAGCCCCAAATAATATCTATAGCATCCCCCCAGTATAAAATAATTATAGCCCCAAATAATATCGATAGCATCCCCCCAGTATAAAATAATTATAGCCCCAAATAATATCTATAGCATCCCCCCCCAGTATAAAATAATTATAGCCCCAAATAATATCTATAGCATCCCCCCCAGTATAAAATAATTATAGCCCCAAATAATATCTATAGCATCCCCCCCAGTATAAAATAATTAGAGCCCCAAATAATATCTATAGCATCCCCCCAGTATAAAATAATTATAGCCCCAAATAATATATATAGCACCCCCCCAGTATAAAATAATTATAGCCCCAAATAATATATATAGCATCCCCTCAGTATAAAAAAATTATAGCCCCAAATAATATCTATAGCACCCCCCCCAGTATAAAATAATTATAGCCCCAAATAATATCTATAGCATCCCCCCCAGTATAAAATAATTATAGCCCAAAATAATATATATATAGCATCCCCCCCAGTATAAAATAATTATAGCCCCAAATAATATCTATAGCATCCCCCCCCCCAGTATAAAATAATTATAGCCCCAAATAATATCTATAGCATCCCCCCAGTATAAAATAATTATAGCCCCAAATAATATCTATAGCACCCCCCAGTATAAAATAATTATAGCCCCAAATAATATCTATAGCATCCCCCCAGTATAAAATAATTATAGCCCCAAATAATATCTATAGCATCCCCCCCAGTACAAAATAATTATAGCCCCAAATAATATATATATAGCATCCCCCCCAGTATAAAATAATTATAGCCCCAAATAATATCTATAGCATCCCCCCCAGTACAAAATAATTATAGCCCCAAATAATATATATATAGCATCCCCCCCAGTATAAAATTATTATAGCCCCAAATAATATCTATAGCATCCCCCCCAGTATAAAATAATTATAGCCCCAAATAATATCTATAGCATCCCCCCAGTATAAAATAATTATAGCCCCAAATAATATCTATAGCATCCCCCCAGTATAAAATAATTATAGCCCCAAATAATATCTATAGCACCCCCCCATTATAAAATAATTATAGCCCCAAATAATTTATATATAGCTTCCCCCCCCAGTATAAAATAATTATAGCACCCCCCCAGTATAAAATAATTATAGCCCCAAATAATATCTATAGCACCCCCCCCAGTATAAAATAATTATAGCCCCAAATAATTTATATATAGCTTCCCCCCCCAGTATAAAATAATTATAGCACCCCCCCAGTATAAAATAATTATAGCCCCAAATAATATCTATAGCATTCCCCCGTATAAAATAATTATAGCCCCAAATAATATCTATAGCATCCCCCCCCCCAGTATAAAATAATTATAGCCCCAAATAATATATATATAAAGCACCCACCCAGTATAAATAATTATAGCCCCAAATAATATCTATAGCATCCCCCCCAGTATAAAATAATTATAGCCCCAAATAATATCTATAGCACCCCCCCCAGTATAAAATAATTATAGCCCCAAATAATATATAAAGCATCCCCCCCAGTATAAAATAATTATAGCCCCAAATAATATATATAGCATCCCCCCCCAGTATAAAATAATTATAGCCCCAAATAATATATAAAGCATCCCCCCCCAGTATAAAATAATTATAGCCCCAAATAATATCTATAGCATCCCCCCCCAGTATAAAATAATTATAGCCCCAAATAATATGTTTAGCATCCCCCAAGTATCAAATAATTATAGCCCCAAATAATATATATAGCATCCACCCCAGTATAAAATAATTATAGCCCCAAATAATATCTATAGCATCCCCCCCCCCAGTATAAAATAATTGTAGCCCCAAATATTATCTATAGCATCCCCCCAGTATAAAATGATTATAGCCCCAAATAATATATATATATATATATATATAGCATCCCCCCAGTATAAAATAATTATAGCCCCAAATAATATCTATAGCATCCCCCCAGTATAAAATAATTATAGCCCCAAATAATATCTATAGCATCCCCCCCCAGTATAAAATAATTATAGCCCCAAATAATATCTATAGCATCCCCCCCAGTACAAAATAATTATAGCCCCAAATAATATATATATAGCATCCCCCCCAGTATAAAATAATTATAGCCCCAAATAATATCTATAGCACCCCCCAGTATAAAATAATTATAGCCCCAAATAATATCTATAGCACCCCCCCCCAGTATAAAATAATTATAGCCCCAAGTAATATCTATAGCATCCCCCCCAGTATAAAATAATTATAGCCCCAAATAATATCTATAGCATCCCCCCCCAGTATAAAATAATTATAGCCCCAAATAATATATATATAGCATCCCCCCCAGTATAAAATATTTATAGCCCCAAATAATATCTATAGCATCCCCCCCAGTATAAAATAATTATAGCCCCAAATAATATCTATAGCATCCCCCCCAGTATAAAATAATTATAGCCCCAAATAATATCTATAGCATCCCCCCCAGTATAAAATAATTATAGCCCCAAATAATATCTATAGCATCCCCCCCCAGTATAAAATAATTATAGCCCCAAATAATATCTATTTCATCCCCCCCAGTATAAAATATTTATAGCCCCAAATAATATATATATAGCATCCCCCCAGTATAAAATAATTATAGCCCCAAATAATATCTATAGCATCCCCCCCAGTGTAAAATAATTATAGCCCCAAATAATATCTATAGCATCCCCCCCAGTATAAAATAATTATAGCCCCAAATTATATATATAGCATCCCCCCCAGTATAAAATAATTATAGCCCCAAATAATATCTATAGCATCCCCCCCAGTATAAAATAATTATAGCCCCAAATAATATCTATAGCACCCCCCCCAGTATAAAATATTTATAGCCCCAAATAATTTATATATAGCATCCCCCCCCAGTATAAAATAATTATAGCCCCAAATAATATGTTTAGCATCCCCCAAGTATCAAATAATTATAGCCCCAAATAATATATATAGCATCCACCCCAGTATAAAATAATTATAGCCCCAAATAATATCTATAGCATCCCCCCCCCCAGTATAAAATAATTGTAGCCCCAAATATTATCTATAGCATCCCCCCAGTATAAAATGATTATAGCCCCAAATAATATATATATATATATATATATATAGCATCCCCCCAGTATAAAATAATTATAGCCCCAAATAATATCTATAGCATCCCCCCAGTATAAAATAATTATAGCCCCAAATAATATCTATAGCATCCCCCCCCAGTATAAAATAATTATAGCCCCAAATAATATCTATAGCATCCCCCCCAGTACAAAATAATTATAGCCCCAAATAATATATATATAGCATCCCCCCCAGTATAAAATAATTATAGCCCCAAATAATATCTATAGCACCCCCCAGTATAAAATAATTATAGCCCCAAATAATATCTATAGCATCCCCCCCAGTATAAAATAATTATAGCCCCAAATAATATATATATAGCACACCCCCAGTATAAAATAATTATAGCCCCAAATAATATCTATAGCACCCCCCCCCAGTATAAAATAATTATAGCCCCAAGTAATATCTATAGCATCCCCCCCAGTATAAAATAATTATAGCCCCAAATAATATCTATAGCATCCCCCCCCAGTATAAAATAATTATAGCCCCAAATAATATATATATAGCATCCCCCCAGTATAAAATATTTATAGCCCCAAATAATATCTATAGCATCCCCCCCAGTATAAAATAATTATAGCCCCAAATAATATCTATAGCATCCCCCCCAGTATAAAATAATTATAGCCCCAAATAATATCTATAGCATCCCCCCCAGTATAAAATAATTATAGCCCCAAATAATATCTATAGCACCCCCCCAGTATAAAATAATTATAGCCCCAAATAATATCTATAGCATCCCCCCCAGTATAAAATAATTATAGCCCCAAATAATATCTATTTCATCCCCCCCAGTATAAAATATTTATAGCCCCAAATAATATATATATAGCATCCCCCCAGTATAAAATAATTATAGCCCCAAATAATATCTATAGCATCCCCCCCAGTGTAAAATAATTATAGCCCCAAATAATATCTATAGCATCCCCCCCAGTATAAAATAATTATAGCCCCAAATTATATATATAGCATCCCCCCCCAGTATAAAATAATTATAGCCCCAAATAATATCTATAGCATCCCCCCCAGTATAAAATAATTATAGCCCCAAATAATATCTATAGCACCCCCCCCAGTATAAAATATTTATAGCCCCAAATAATTTATATATAGCATCCCCCCCCAGTATAAAATAATTATAGCCCCAAATAATATCTATAGCATCCCCCCCCAGTATAAAATAATTATAGCCCCAAATAATATCTATAGCACCCCCCCCAGTATAAAATATTTATAGCCCCAAATAATTTATATATAGCATCCCCCCCCAGTATACAATAATTATAGCCCCAAATAATATCTATAGCATCCCCCCCAGTATAAAATAATTATAGCCCCAAATAATATCTATAGCATCCCCCCCAGTATAAAATAATTATAGCCCCAAATAATATCTATAGCATCCACCCCCCAGTATAAAATAATTATAGCCCCAAATTATATATATAGCACCCCCCCAGTATAAAATAATTATAGCCCCAAATAATATCTATAGCATCCCCCCCAGTATAAAATATTTATAGCCCCAAATAATATATATATAGCATCCCCCCAGTATAAAACAATTATAGCCCCAAATAATATCTATAGCATCCCCCCAGTATAAAATAATTATAGCCCCAAATAATATCTATAGCATCCCCCCAGTATAAAATAATTATAGCCCCAAATAATATCTATAGCATCCCCCCCCAGTATAAAATAATTATAGCCCCAAATAATATCTATAGCATCCCCCCCCAGTATAAAATATTTATAGCCCCAAATAATATATATATAGCACACCCCCAGTATAAAATAATTATAGCCCCAAATAATATCTATAGCATCCCCCCCAGTATAAAATAATTATAGCCCCAAATTATATATATAGCATCCCCCCCAGTATAAAATAATTATAGCCCCAAATTATATATATAGCATCCCCCCCCAGTATAAAATAATTATAGCCCCAAATAATATCTATAGCATCCCCTCCCAGTATAAAATAATTATAGCCCCAAATTATATATATAGCATCCCCCCCCAGTATAAAATAATTATAGCCCCAAATAATATATATATAGCATCCCCCCCCAGTATAAAATATTTATAGCCCCAAATAATATTTATAGCACCCCCCAGTATAAAATAATTATAGCCCCAAATAATATCTATAGCATCCCCCCCAGTATAAAATAATTATAGCCCCAAATAATATCTATAGCATCCCCCCCAGTATAAAATAATTATAGCCCCAAATAATATCTATAGCATCCCCCCCAGTATAAAATAATTATTGCCCCAAATAATATCTATTTCATCCCCCCCCCAGTATAAAATAATTATAGCCCCAAATAATATCTATAGCATCCCCCCCAGTATAAAATAATTATAGCCCCAAATAATATCTATAGCATCCCCCCAGTATAAAATATTTATAGCCCCAAATAATATATATATAGCATCCCCCCAGTATAAAACAATTATAGCCCCAAATAATATCTATAGCATCCCCCCAGTATAAAATAATTATAGCCCCAAATAATATCTATAGCATCCCCCCAGTATAAAATAATTATAGCCCCAAATAATATCTATAGCATCCCCCCCCAGTATAAAATAATTATAGCCCCAAATAATATCTATAGCATCCCCCCCAGTATAAAATAATTATAGCCCCAAATAATATCTATAGCATCCCCCCCAGTATAAAATAATTAGAGCCCCAAATAATATCTATAGCATCCCCCCAGTATAAAATAATTATAGCCCCAAATAATATATATAGCACCCCCCCAGTATAAAATAATTATAGCCCCAAATAATATCTATAGCATCCCCCCCAGTATAAAATAATTATAGCCCAAAATAATATATATATAGCATCCCCCCCAGTATAAAATAATTATAGCCCCAAATAATATCTATAGCATCCCCCCCCCCAGTATAAAATAATTATAGCCCCAAATAATATCTATAGCATCCCCCCCAGTATAAAATATTTATAGCCCCAAATAATATATATAGCATCCACCCCAGTATAAAATAATTATAGCCCCAAATAATATCTATAGCATCCCCCCAGTATAAAATAATTATAGCCCCAAATAATATCTATAGCACCCCCCAGTATAAAATAATTATAGCCCCAAATAATATCTATAGCATCCCCCCAGTATAAAATAATTATAGCCCCAAATAATATCTATAGCATCCCCCCCAGTATAAAATGATTATAGCCCCAAATAATATATATATATAGCATCCCCCCAGTATAAAATAATTATAGCCTCAAATAATATCTATAGTTCCCCCCCAGTATAAAATAATTATAGCCCCAAATAATATCTATAGCACCCCCCCCAGTATAAAATAATTATAGCCCCAAATAATATCTATAGCATCACCCCCAGTATAAAATATTTATAGCCCCAAATAATATATATATAGCATCCCCCCAGTATAAAACAATTATAGCCCCAAATAATATCTATAGCATCCCCCCCAGTATAAAATATTTATAGCCCCAAATAATATATATATAGCATCCCCCCAGTATAAAACAATTATAGCCCCAAATAATATCTATAGCATCCCCCCAGTATAAAATAATTATAGCCCCAAATAATATCTATAGCATCCCCCCCCAGTATAAAATAATTATAGCCCCAAATAATATCTATAGCATCCCCCCCCAGTATAAAATAATTATAGCCCCAAATAATATCTATAGCATCCCCCCCCAGTATAAAATAATTATAGCCCCAAATTATATATATAGCATCCCCCCCCAGTATAAAATAATTATAGCCCCAAATAATATATATATAGCATCCCCCCCAGTATAAAATATTTATAGCCCCAAATAATATTTATAGCACCCCCCAGTATAAAATAATTATAGCCCCAAATAATATCTATAGCATCCCCCCCAGTATAAAATAATTATAGCCCCAAATAATATCTATTTCATCCCCCCCCCAGTATAAAATAATTATAGCCCCAAATAATATCTATAGCATCCCCCCCAGTATAAAATAATTATAGCCCCAAATAATATCTATAGCATCCCCCCAGTATAAAATATTTATAGCCCCAAATAATATATATATAGCATCCCCCCAGTATAAAACAATTATAGCCCCAAATAATATCTATAGCATCCCCCCAGTATAAAATAATTATAGCCCCAAATAATATCGATAGCATCCCCCCAGTATAAAATAATTATAGCCCCAAATAATATCTATAGCATCCCCCCCCAGTATAAAATAATTATAGCCCCAAATAATATCTATAGCATCCCCCCAGTATAAAATAATTATAGCCCCAAATAATATCTATAGCATCCCCCCCAGTATAAAATAATTAGAGCCCCAAATAATATCTATAGCATCCCCCCAGTATAAAATAATTATAGCCCCAAATAATATATATAGCACCCCCCCAGTATAAAATAATTATAGCCCCAAATAATATATATAGCATCCCCTCAGTATAAAAAAATTATAGCCCCAAATAATATCTATAGCACCCCCCCCAGTATAAAATAATTATAGCCCCAAATAATATCTATAGCATCCCCCCCAGTATAAAATAATT
Organism: Engystomops pustulosus; assembly: GCF_040894005.1. Taxonomy (NCBI): domain Eukaryota; kingdom Metazoa; phylum Chordata; class Amphibia; order Anura; family Leptodactylidae; genus Engystomops; species Engystomops pustulosus. Next base: position 216,152 of record NC_092419.1, read on the forward strand.
ATAGCCCAAAATAATATATATATAGCATCCCCCCCAGTATAAAATAATTATAGCCCCAAATAATATCTATAGCATCCCCCCCCCAGTATAAAATAATTATAGCCCCAAATAATATCTATAGCATCCCCCCAGTATAAAATAATTATAGCCCCAAATAATATCTATAGCACCCCCCAGTATAAAATAATTATAGCCCCAAATAATATCTATAGCATCCCCCCAGTATAAAATAATTATAGCCCCAAATAATATCTATAGCATCCCCCCCAGTATAAAATGATTATAGCCCCAAATAATATATATATATAGCATCCCCCCAGTATAAAATAATTATAGCCTCAAATAATATCTATAGTTCCCCCCCCCAGTATAAAATAATTATAGCCCCAAATAATATCTATAGCATCCCCCCCAGTATAAAATAATTATAGCCCCAAATAATATCTATAGCATCCCCCCCAGTATAAAATAATTATAGCCCCAAATAATATCTATAGCATCACCCCCAGTATAAAATATTTATAGCCCCAAATAATATATATATAGCATCCCCCCAGTATAAAACAATTATAGCCCCAAATAATATCTATAGCATCCCCCCCAGTATAAAATATTTATAGCCCCAAATAATATATATATAGCATCCCCCCAGTATAAAACAATTATAGCCCCAAATAATATCTATAGCATCCCCCCAGTATAAAATAATTATAGCCCCAAATAATATCTATAGCATCCCCCCAGTATAAAATAATTATAGCCCCAAATAATATCTATAGCATCCCCCACCAGTATAAAATAATTATAGCCCCAAATAATATCTATAGCATACCCCCCCCAGTATAAAATATTTATAGCCCCAAATAATATATATATAGCATCCCCCCCAGTATAAAATAATTATAGCCCCAAATAATATCTATAGCATCCCCCCCAGTATAAAATAATTATAGCCCCAAATAATATCTATAGCACCCCCCCCCCAGTATAAAATAATTATAGCCCCAAATAATATCTATAGCATCCCCCCCAGTATAAAATAATTATAGCCCCAAATTATATATATAGCATCCCCCCCAGTATAAAATAATTATAGCCCCAAATAATATCTATAGCATCCCCCCCAGTATAAAATAATTATAGCCCCAAATAATATCTATAGCATCCCCCCCCAGTATAAAATAATTATAGCCCCAAATAATATCTATAGCATCCCCCCCCAGTATAAAATAATTATAGCCCCAAATAATATCTATAGCATCCCCCCCAGTATAAAATAATTATAGCCCCAAATAATATCTATAGCATCCCCCAGTATAAAATAATTATAGCCCCAAATAATATCTATAGCACCCCCCCAGTATAAAATAATTATAGCCCCAAATAATATCTATAGCATCCCCCCAGTATAAAATAATTATAGCCCCAAATAATATCTATAGCATCCCCCCCAGTGTAAAATAATTATAGCCCCAAATAATATCTATAGCATCGCCCCCAGTATAAAATATTTATAGCCCCAAATAGTATATATATAGCATCCCTCCCAGTATAAAATAATTATAGCCCCAAATAACATCTATAGCATCCCCCCCAGTATAAAATAATTATAGCCCCAAATAATATCTATAGCACCCCCCCCAGTATAAAATAATTATAGCCCCAAATAATATCTATAGCATCCCCCCCCAGTATAAAATAATTATAGCCCCAAATAATATCTATAGCATCCCCCCCAGTATAAAATAATTATAGCCCCAAATAATATCTATAGCATCCCCCCCAGTATAAAATATTTATAGCCCCAAATAATATATATATAGCATCCCCCCCAGTATAAAATAATTATAGCCCCAAATAATATATATATAGCATCCCCCCCAGTATAAAATAATTATAGCCCCAAATAATATCTATAGCATCCCCCCCCCAGTATAAAATAATTATAGCCCCAAATAATATATATAGCATCCACCCCAGTATAAAATAATTATAGCCCCAAATAATATCTATAGCATCCCCCCCCAGTATAAAATTATTATAGCCCCAAATATTATCTATAGCATCCCCCCCAGTATAAAATGATTATAGCCCCAAATAATATATATATATAGCATCCCCCCAGTATAAAATAATTATAGCCCCAAATAATATCTATAGCATCCCCCCCAGTATAAAATAATTATAGCCCCAAATAATATCTATAGCATCCCCCAGTATAAAATAATTATGGCCCCAAATAATATCTATAGCACCCCTTCCCCCAGTATAAAATAATTATAGCCCCAAATAATATCTATAGCATCCCCCCAGTATAAAATAATTATAGCCCCAAATAATATCTATAGCATCCCCCCCAGTGTAAAATAATTATAGCCCCAAATAATATCTATAGCATCGCCCCCAGTATAAAATATTTATAGCCCCAAATAGTATATATATAGCATCCCTCCCAGTATAAAATATTTATAGCCCCAAATAACATCTATAGCATCCCCCCCAGTATAAAATAATTATAGCCCCAAATAATATCTATAGCACCCCCCCCAGTATAAAATAATTATAGCCCCAAATAATATCTATAGCATCCCCCCAGTATAAAATAATTATAGCCCCAAATAATATATATAGCACCCCCCCCAGTATAAAATAATTAGAGCCCCAAATAATATCTATAGCATCCCCCCAGTATAAAATAATTATAGCCCCAAATAATATATATAGCACCCCCCCCAGTATAAAATAATTATAGCCCCAAATAATATATATAGCATCCACCCCAGTATAAAATAATTATAGCCCCAAATAATATCTATAGCATCCCCCCAGTATAAAATAATTATAGCCCCAAATAATATCTATAGCATCCCCCCCCAGTATAAAATAATTATAGCCCCAAATAATATCTATAGCATCCCCCCCAGTACAAAATAATTATAGCCCCAAATAATATATATATAGCATCCCCCCCAGTATAAAATAATTATAGCCCCAAATAATATCTATAGCACCCCCCAGTATAAAATAATTATAGCCCCAAATAATATCTATAGCACCCCCCCCCAGTATAAAATAATTATAGCCCCAAATAATATCTATAGCATCCCCCCCAGTATAAAATAATTATAGCCCCAAATAATATATATATAGCACACCCCCAGTATAAAATAATTATAGCCCCAAATAATATCTATAGCACCCCCCCCCCAGTATAAAATAATTATAGCCCCAAGTAATATCTATAGCATCCCCCCCAGTATAAAATAATTATAGCCCCAAATAATATCTATAGCACCCCCCCAGTATAAAATAATTATAGCCCCAAATAATATCTATAGCATCCCCCCCAGTATAAAATAATTATAGCCCAAAATAATATCTATAGCATCCCCCCCAGTATAAAATAATTATAGCCCCAAATAATATATATATAGCATCCCCCCCAGTATAAAATATTTATAGCCCCAAATAATATCTATAGCATCCCCCCCAGTATAAAATAATTATAGCCCCAAATAATATCTATAGCATCCCCCCCAGTATAAAATAATTATAGCCCCAAATAATATCTATAGCATCCCCCCCAGTATAAAATAATTATAGCCCCAAATAATATCTATAGCATCCCCCCCCAGTATAAAATAATTATAGCCCCAAATAATATCTATTTCATCCCCCCCAGTATAAAATATTTATAGCCCCAAATAATATATATATAGCATCCCCCCAGTATAAAATAATTATAGCCCCAAATAATATCTATAGCACCCCCCCCAGTATAAAATATTTATAGCCCCAAATAATTTATATATAGCATCCCCCCCCAGTATAAAATAATTATAGCCCCAAATAATATCTATAGCATCCCCCCCAGTATAAAATAATTATAGCCCAAAATAATATATATATAGCATCCCCCCCAGTATAAAATAATTATAGCCCCAAATAATATCTATAGCATCCCCCCCCAGTATAAAATAATTATAGCCCCAAATAATATCTATAGCATCCACCCCCCAGTATAAAATAATTATAGCCCCAAATTATATATATAGCACCCCCCCAGTATAAAATAATTATAGCCCCAAATAATATCTATAGCATCCCCCCCAGTATAAAATATTTATAGCCCCAAATAATATATATATAGCATCCCCCCAGTATAAAACAATTATAGCCCCAAATAATATCTATAGCATCCCCCCAGTATAAAATAATTATAGCCCCAAATAATATCTATAGCATCCCCCCAGTATAAAATAATTATAGCCCCAAATAATATCTATAGCATCCCCCCCCAGTATAAAATAATTATAGCCCCAAATAATATCTATAGCATCCCCCCCCAGTATAAAATATTTATAGCCCCAAATAATATATATATAGCACACCCCCAGTATAAAATAATTATAGCCCCAAATAATATCTATAGCATCCCCCCCAGTATAAAATAATTATAGCCCCAAATTATATATATAGCATCCCCCCCAGTATAAAATAATTATAGCCCCAAATTATATATATAGCATCCCCCCCCAGTATAAAATAATTATAGCCCCAAATAATATCTATAGCATCCCCTCCCAGTATAAAATAATTATAGCCCCAAATTATATATATAGCATCCCCCCCCAGTATAAAATAATTATAGCCCCAAATAATATATATATAGCATCCCCCCCCAGTATAAAATATTTATAGCCCCAAATAATATTTATAGCACCCCCCAGTATAAAATAATTATAGCCCCAAATAATATATATAGCACCCCCCCCAGTATAAAATAATTAGAGCCCCAAATAATATCTATAGCATCCCCCCAGTATAAAATAATTATAGCCCCAAATAATATATATAGCACCCCCCCCAGTATAAAATAATTATAGCCCCAAATAATATATATAGCATCCACCCCAGTATAAAATAATTATAGCCCCAAATAATATCTATAGCATCCCCCCAGTATAAAATAATTATAGCCCCAAATAATATCTATAGCATCCCCCCCAGTATAAAATAATTATAGCCCCAAATAATATCTATAGCATCCCCCCCAGTACAAAATAATTATAGCCCCAAATAATATATATATAGCATCCCCCCCAGTATAAAATAATTATAGCCCCAAATAATATCTATAGCACCCCCCAGTATAAAATAATTATAGCCCCAAATAATATCTATAGCACCCCCCCCCAGTATAAAATAATTATAGCCCCAAATAATATCTATAGCATCCCCCCCAGTATAAAATAATTATAGCCCCAAATAATATATATATAGCACACCCCCAGTATAAAATAATTATAGCCCCAAATAATATCTATAGCACCCCCCCCCAGTATAAAATAATTATAGCCCCAAGTAATATCTATAGCATCCCCCCCAGTATAAAATAATTATAGCCCCAAATAATATCTATAGCACCCCCCCAGTATAAAATAATTATAGCCCCAAATAATATCTATAGCATCCCCCCCAGTATAAAATAATTATAGCCCAAAATAATATCTATAGCATCCCCCCCAGTATAAAATAATTATAGCCCCAAATAATATATATATAGCATCCCCCCCAGTATAAAATATTTATAGCCCCAAATAATATCTATAGCATCCCCCCCAGTATAAAATAATTATAGCCCCAAATAATATCTATAGCATCCCCCCCAGTATAAAATAATTATAGCCCCAAATAATATCTATAGCATCCCCCCCAGTATAAAATAATTATAGCCCCAAATAATATCTATAGCATCCCCCCCCAGTATAAAATAATTATAGCCCCAAATAATATCTATTTCATCCCCCCCAGTATAAAATATTTATAGCCCCAAATAATATATATATAGCATCCCCCCAGTATAAAATAATTATAGCCCCAAATAATATCTATAGCACCCCCCCCAGTATAAAATATTTATAGCCCCAAATAATTTATATATAGCATCCCCCCCCAGTATAAAATAATTATAGCCCCAAATAATATCTATAGCATCCCCCCCAGTATAAAATAATTATAGCCCAAAATAATATATATATAGCATCCCCCCCAGTATAAAATAATTATAGCCCCAAATAATATCTATAGCATCCCCCCCCCAGTATAAAATAATTATAGCCCCAAATAATATCTATAGCATCCACCCCCCAGTATAAAATAATTATAGCCCCAAATTATATATATAGCACCCCCCCAGTATAAAATAATTATAGCCCCAAATAATATCTATAGCATCCCCCCCAGTATAAAATATTTATAGCCCCAAATAATATATATATAGCATCCCCCCAGTATAAAACAATTATAGCCCCAAATAATATCTATAGCATCCCCCCAGTATAAAATAATTATAGCCCCAAATAATATCTATAGCATCCCCCCAGTATAAAATAATTATAGCCCCAAATAATATCTATAGCATCCCCCCCCAGTATAAAATAATTATAGCCCCAAATAATATCTATAGCATCCCCCCCCAGTATAAAATATTTATAGCCCCAAATAATATATATATAGCACACCCCCAGTATAAAATAATTATAGCCCCAAATAATATCTATAGCATCCCCCCCCAGTATAAAATAATTATAGCCCCAAATAATATCTATAGCATCCCCTCCCAGTATAAAATAATTATAGCCCCAAATTATATATATAGCATCCCCCCCCAGTATAAAATAATTATAGCCCCAAATAATATATATATAGCATCCCCCCCCAGTATAAAATATTTATAGCCCCAAATAATATTTATAGCACCCCCCAGTATAAAATAATTATAGCCCCAAATAATATCTATAGCATCCCCCCCAGTATAAAATAATTATAGCCCCAAATAATATCTATAGCATCCCCCCCAGTATAAAATAATTATAGCCCCAAATAATATCTATAGCATCCCCCCCAGTATAAAATAATTATTGCCCCAAATAATATCTATTTCATCCCCCCCCCAGTATAAAATAATTATAGCCCCAAATAATATCTATAGCATCCCCCCCAGTATAAAATAATTATAGCCCCAAATAATATCTATAGCATCCCCCCAGTATAAAATATTTATAGCCCCAAATAATATATATATAGCATCCCCCCAGTATAAAACAATTATAGCCCCAAATAATATCTATAGCATCCCCCCAGTATAAAATAATTATAGCCCCAAATAATATCTATAGCATCCCCCCAGTATAAAATAATTATAGCCCCAAATAATATCTATAGCATCCCCCCCAGTATAAAATAATTATAGCCCCAAATAATATCTATAGCATCCCCCCCAGTATAAAATAATTATAGCCCCAAATAATATCTATAGCATCCCCCCCAGTATAAAATAATTAGAGCCCCAAATAATATCTATAGCATCCCCCCAGTATAAAATAATTATAGCCCCAAATAATATATATAGCACCCCCCCAGTATAAAATAATTATAGCCCCAAATAATATCTATAGCATCCCCCCCAGTATAAAATAATTATAGCCCAAAATAATATATATATAGCATCCCCCCCAGTATAAAATAATTATAGCCCCAAATAATATCTATAGCATCCCCCCCCCCAGTATAAAATAATTATAGCCCCAAATAATATCTATAGCATCCCCCCCAGTATAAAATATTTATAGCCCCAAATAATATATATAGCATCCACCCCAGTATAAAATAATTATAGCCCCAAATAATATCTATAGCATCCCCCCAGTATAAAATAATTATAGCCCCAAATAATATCTATAGCACCCCCCAGTATAAAATAATTATAGCCCCAAATAATATCTATAGCATCCCCCCAGTATAAAATAATTATAGCCCCAAATAATATCTATAGCATCCCCCCCAGTATAAAATGATTATAGCCCCAAATAATATATATATATAGCATTCCCCCAGTATAAAATAATTATAGCCTCAAATAATATCTATAGTTCCCCCCCCAGTATAAAATAATTATAGCCCCAAATAATATCTATAGCACCCCCCCCAGTATAAAATAATTATAGCCCCAAATAATATCTATAGCATCCCCCCCAGTATAAAATATTTATAGCCCCAAATAATATTTATAGCACCCCCCAGTATAAAATAATTATAGCCCCAAATAATATCTATAGCATCCCCCCCAGTATAAAATAATTATAGCCCCAAATAATATCTATTTCATCCCCCCCCCAGTATAAAATAATTATAGCCCCAAATAATATCTATAGCATCCCCCCCAGTATAAAATAATTATAGCCCCAAATAATATCTATAGCATCCCCCCAGTATAAAATATTTATAGCCCCAAATAATATATATATAGCATCCCCCCCCCAGTATAAAATTATTATAGCCCCAAATAATATCTATAGCATCCCCCCCAGTATAAAACAATTATAGCCCCAAATAATATCTATAGCATCCCCCCAGTATAAAATAATTATAGCCCCAAATAATATCGATAGCATCCCCCCAGTATAAAATAATTATAGCCCCAAATAATATCTATAGCATCCCCCCCCAGTATAAAATAATTATAGCCCCAAATAATATCTATAGCATCCCCCCCAGTATAAAATAATTATAGCCCCAAATAATATCTATAGCATCCCCCCCAGTATAAAATAATTAGAGCCCCAAATAATATCTATAGCATCCCCCCAGTATAAAATAATTATAGCCCCAAATAATATATATAGCACCCCCCCAGTATAAAATAATTATAGCCCCAAATAATATATATAGCATCCCCTCAGTATAAAAAAATTATAGCCCCAAATAATATCTATAGCACCCCCCCCAGTATAAAATAATTATAGCCCCAAATAATATCTATAGCATCCCCCCCAGTATAAAATAATTATAGCCCAAAATAATATATATATAGCATCCCCCCCAGTATAAAATAATTATAGCCCCAAATAATATCTATAGCATCCCCCCCCCCAGTATAAAATAATTATAGCCCCAAATAATATCTATAGCATCCCCCCAGTATAAAATAATTATAGCCCCAAATAATATCTATAGCACCCCCCAGTATAAAATAATTATAGCCCCAAATAATATCTATAGCATCCCCCCAGTATAAAATAATTATAGCCCCAAATAATATCTATAGCATCCCCCCCAGTATAAAATGATTATAGCCCCAAATAATATATATATATAGCATCCCCCCAGTATAAAATAATTATAGCCTCAAATAATATCTATAGTTCCCCCCCCCCAGTATAAAATAATTATAGCCCCAAATAATATCTATAGCATCCCCCCCAGTATAAAATAATTATAGCCCCAAATAATATCTATAGCATCCCCCCCAGTATAAAATAATTATAGCCCCAAATAATATCTATAGCATCACCCCCAGTATAAAATATTTATAGCCCCAAATAATATATATATAGCATCCCCCCAGTATAAAACAATTATAGCCCCAAATAATATCTATAGCATCCCCCCCAGTATAAAATATTTATAGCCCCAAATAATATATATATAGCATCCCCCCAGTATAAAACAATTATAGCCCCAAATAATATCTATAGCATCCCCCCAGTATAAAATAATTATAGCCCCAAATAATATCTATAGCATCCCCCCAGTATAAAATAATTATAGCCCCAAATAATATCTATAGCATCCCCCACCAGTATAAAATAATTATAGCCCCAAATAATATCTATAGCATACCCCCCCAGTATAAAATATTTATAGCCCCAAATAATATATATATAGCATCCCCCCCAGTATAAAATAATTATAGCCCCAAATAATATCTATAGCATCCCCCCCAGTATAAAATAATTATAGCCCCAAATAATATCTATAGCACCCCCCCCCCAGTATAAAATAATTATAGCCCCAAATAATATCTATAGCATCCCCCCCAGTATAAAATAATTATAGCCCCAAATTATATATATAGCATCCCCCCCAGTATAAAATAATTATAGCCCCAAATAATATCTATAGCATCCCCCCCAGTATAAAATAATTATAGCCCCAAATAATATCTATAGCATCCCCCCCCAGTATAAAATAATTATAGCCCCAAATAATATCTATAGCATCCCCCCCCAGTATAAAATAATTATAGCCCCAAATAATATCTATAGCATCCCCCCCAGTATAAAATAATTATAGCCCCAAATAATATCTATAGCATCCCCCAGTATAAAATAATTATAGCCCCAAATAATATCTATAGCACCCCCCCCAGTATAAAATAATTATAGCCCCAAATAATATCTATAGCATCCCCCCAGTATAAAATAATTATAGCCCCAAATAATATCTATAGCATCCCCCCCAGTGTAAAATAATTATAGCCCCAAATAATATCTATAGCATCGCCCCCAGTATAAAATATTTATAGCCCCAAATAGTATATATATAGCATCCCTCCCAGTATAAAATAATTATAGCCCCAAATAACATCTATAGCATCCCCCCCAGTATAAAATAATTATAGCCCCAAATAATATCTATAGCACCCCCCCCAGTATAAAATAATTATAGCCCCAAATAATATCTATAGCATCCCCCCCCAGTATAAAATAATTATAGCCCCAAATAATATCTATAGCATCCCCCCCAGTATAAAATAATTATAGCCCCAAATAATATCTATAGCATCCCCCCCAGTATAAAATATTTATAGCCCCAAATAATATATATATAGCATCCCCCCCAGTATAAAATAATTATAGCCCCAAATAATATCTATAGCATCCCCCCCTGTATAAAATAATTATAGCCCCAAATAATATCTATAGCATCCCCCCCAGTATAAAATAATTATAGCCCCAAATAATATCTATAGCACCCCCCCCCAGTATAAAATAATTATAGCCCCAAATAATATATATAGCATCCCCCCAGTATAAAATAATTATAGCCCCAAATAATATCTATAGCATCCCCCCCCCCAGTATAAAATAATTATAGCCCCAAATAATATCTATAGCATCCCCCCCAGTATAAAATAATTATAGCCCCAAATAATATCTATAGCACCCCCCCCAGTATAAAATATTTATAGCCCCAAATAATATATATATAGCATCCCCCCAGTATAAAATAATTATAGCCCCAAATAATATATATATAGCATCCCCCCAGTATAAAATAATTATAGCCCCAAATAATATCTATAGCATCCCCCCCCCAGTATAAAATAATTATAGCCCCAAATAATATATATAGCATCCACCCCAGTATAAAATAATTATAGCCCCAAATAATATCTATAGCATCCCCCCCCAGTATAAAATTATTATAGCCCCAAATATTATCTATAGCATCCCCCCCAGTATAAAATGATTATAGCCCCAAATAATATATATATATAGCATCCCCCCAGTATAAAATAATTATAGCCCCAAATAATATCTATAGCATCCCCCCCAGTATAAAATAATTATAGCCCCAAATAATATCTATAGCATCCCCCAGTATAAAATAATTATGGCCCCAAATAATATCTATAGCACCCCCCCCCCCAGTATAAAATAATTATAGCCCCAAATAATATCTATAGCATCCCCCCAGTATAAAATAATTATAGCCCCAAATAATATCTATAGCATCCCCCCCAGTGTAAAATAATTATAGCCCCAAATAATATCTATAGCATCGCCCCCAGTATAAAATATTTATAGCCCCAAATAGTATATATATAGCATCCCTCCCAGTATAAAATATTTATAGCCCCAAATAACATCTATAGCATCCCCCCCAGTATAAAATAATTATAGCCCCAAATAATATCTATAGCACCCCCCCCAGTATAAAATAATTATAGCCCCAAATAATATCTATAGCATCCCCCCAGTATAAAATAATTATAGCCCCAAATAATATATATAGCACCCCCCCCAGTATAAAATAATTAGAGCCCCAAATAATATCTATAGCATCCCCCCAGTATAAAATAATTATAGCCCCAAATAATATATATAGCACCCCCCCCAGTATAAAATAATTATAGCCCCAAATAATATATATAGCATCCACCCCAGTATAAAATAATTATAGCCCCAAATAATATCTATAGCATCCCCCCAGTATAAAATAATTATAGCCCCAAATAATATCTATAGCATCCCCCCCCAGTATAAAATAATTATAGCCCCAAATAATATCTATAGCATCCCCCCCAGTACAAAATAATTATAGCCCCAAATAATATATATATAGCATCCCCCCCAGTATAAAATAATTATAGCCCCAAATAATATCTATAGCACCCCCCAGTATAAAATAATTATAGCCCCAAATAATATCTATAGCACCCCCCCCAGTATAAAATAATTATAGCCCCAAATAATATCTATAGCATCCCCCCCAGTATAAAATAATTATAGCCCCAAATAATATATATATAGCACACCCCCAGTATAAAATAATTATAGCCCCAAATAATATCTATAGCACCCCCCCCCAGTATAAAATAATTATAGCCCCAAATAATATCTATAGCATCCCCCCCCAGTATAAAATAATTATAGCCCCAAATAATATATATATAGCATCCCCCCCAGTATAAAATATTTATAGCCCCAAATAATATCTATAGCATCCCCCCCAGTATAAAATAATTATAGCCCCAAATAATATCTATAGCATCCCCCCCAGTATAAAATAATTATAGCCCCAAATAATATCTATAGCATCCCCCCCAGTATAAAATAATTATAGCCCCAAATAATATCTATAGCATCCCCCCCCAGTATAAAATAATTATAGCCCCAAATAATATCTATTTCATCCCCCCCAGTATAAAATATTTATAGCCCCAAATAATATATATATAGCATCCCCCCAGTATAAAATAATTATAGCCCCAAATAATATCTATAGCACCCCCCCCAGTATAAAATATTTATAGCCCCAAATAATTTATATATAGCATCCCCCCCCAGTATAAAATAATTATAGCCCCATATAATATCTATAGCATCCCCCCCAGTATAAAATAATTATAGCCCAAAATAATATATATATAGCATCCCCCCCAGTATAAAATAATTATAGCCCCAAATAATATCTATAGCATCCCCCCCCCCAGTATAAAATAATTATAGCCCCAAATAATATCTATAGCATCCCCCCCAGTATAAAATATTTATAGCCCCAAATAATATATATAGCATCCACCCCAGTATAAAATAATTATAGCCCCAAATAATATCTATAGCATCCCCCCAGTATAAAATAATTATAGCCCCAAATAATATCTATAGCACCCCCCAGTATAAAATAATTATAGCCCCAAATAATATCTATAGCATCCCCCCAGTATAAAATAATTATAGCCCCAAATAATATCTATAGCATCCCCCCCAGTATAAAATGATTATAGCCCCAAATAATATATATATATAGCATCCCCCCAGTATAAAATAATTATAGCCTCAAATAATATCTATAGTTCCCCCCCCAGTATAAAAAAATTATAGCCCCAAATAATATCTATAGCACCCCCCCCAGTATAAAATAATTATAGCCCCAAATAATATCTATAGCATCACCCCCAGTATAAAATATTTATAGCCCCAAATAATATATATATAGCATCCCCCCAGTATAAAACAATTATAGCCCCAAATAATATCTATAGCATCCCCCCCAGTATAAAATATTTATAGCCCCAAATAATATATATATAGCATCCCCCCAGTATAAAACAATTATAGCCCCAAATAATATCTATAGCATCCCCCCAGTATAAAATAATTATAGCCCCAAATAATATCTATAGCATCCCCTCCCAGTATAAAATAATTATAGCCCCAAATTATATATATAGCATCCCCCCCCAGTATAAAATAATTATAGCCCCAAATAATATATATATAGCATCCCCCCCCAGTATAAAATATTTATAGCCCCAAATAATATTTATAGCACCCCCCAGTATAAAATAATTATAGCCCCAAATAATATCTATAGCATCCCCCCCAGTATAAAATAATTATAGCCCCAAATAATATCTATAGCATCCCCCCCAGTATAAAATAATTATAGCCCCAAATAATATCTATAGCATCCCCCCCCAGTATAAAATAATTATTGCCCCAAATAATATCTATTTCATCCCCCCCCCCAGTATAAAATAATTATAGCCCCAAATAATATCTATAGCATCCCCCCCAGTATAAAATAATTATAGCCCCAAATAATATCTATAGCATCCCCCCAGTATAAAATATTTATAGCCCCAAATAATATATATATAGCATCCCCCCAGTATAAAACAATTATAGCCCCAAATAATATCTATAGCATCCCCCCAGTATAAAATAATTATAGCCCCAAATAATATCTATAGCATCCCCCCAGTATAAAATAATTATAGCCCCAAATAATATCTATAGCATCCCCCCCCAGTATAAAATAATTATAGCCCCAAATAATATCTATAGCATCCCCCCCAGTATAAAATAATTATAGCCCCAAATAATATCTATAGCATCCCCCCCAGTATAAAATAATTAGAGCCCCAAATAATATCTATAGCATCCCCCCAGTATAAAATAATTATAGCCCCAAATAATATATATAGCACCCCCCCAGTATAAAATAATTATAGCCCCAAATAATATATATAGCATCCCCTCAGTATAAAAAAATTATAGCCCCAAATAATATCTATAGCACCCCCCCCAGTATAAAATAATTATAGCCCCAAATAATATCTATAGCATCCCCCCCAGTATAAAATAATTATAGCCCAAAATAATATATATATAGCATCCCCCCCAGTATAAAATAATTATAGCCCCAAATAATATCTATAGCATCCCCCCCCAGTATAAAATAATTATAGCCCCAAATAATATATATAGCATCCACCCCAGTATAAAATAATTATAGCCCCAAATAATATCTATAGCATCCCCCCAGTATAAAATAATTATAGCCCCAAATAATATCTATAGCACCCCCCAGTATAAAATAATTATAGCCCCAAATAATATCTATAGCATCCCCCCAGTATAAAATAATTATAGCCCCAAATAATATCTATAGCATCCCCCCCAGTATAAAATGATTATAGCCCCAAATAATATATATATAGCATCCCCCCAGTATAAAATAATTATAGCCTCAAATAATATCTATAGTTCCCCCCCCCAGTATAAAATAATTATAGCCCCAAATAATATCTATAGCACCCCCCCAGTATAAAATAATTATAGCCCCAAATAATATCTATAGCATCACCCCCAGTATAAAATATTTATAGCCCCAAATAATATATATATAGCATCCCCCCAGTATAAAACAATTATAGCCCCAAATAATATCTATAGCATCCCCCCCAGTATAAAATATTTATAGCCCCAAATAATATATATATAGCATCCCCCCAGTATAAAACAATTATAGCCCCAAATAATATCTATAGCATCCCCCCAGTATAAAATAATTATAGCCCCAAATAATATCTATAGCATCCCCCCAGTATAAAATAATTATAGCCCCAAATAATATCTATAGCATCCCCCACCAGTATAAAATAATTATAGCCCCAAATAATATCTATAGCATCCCCCCCAGTATAAAATAATTATAGCCCCAAATTATATATATAGCATCCCCCCCAGTATAAAATAATTATAGCCCCAAATAATATCTATAGCATCCCCCCCCAGTATAAAATAATTATAGCCCCAAATAATATCTATAGCATCCCCCCCCAGTATAAAATAATTATAGCCCCAAATAATATCTATAGCATCCCCCCCAGTATAAAATAATTATAGCCCCAAATAATATCTATAGCATCCCCCAGTATAAAATAATTATAGCCCCAAATAATATCTATAGCACCCCCCCCAGTATAAAATAATTATAGCCCCAAATAATATCTATAGCATCCCCCCAGTATAAAATAATTATAGCCCCAAATAATATCTATAGCATCCCCCCCAGTGTAAAATAATTATAGCCCCAAATAATATCTATAGCATCGCCCCCAGTATAAAATATTTATAGCCCCAAATAGTATATATATAGCATCCCTCCCAGTATAAAATAATTATAGCCCCAAATAACATCTATAGCATCCCCCCCAGTATAAAATAATTATAGCCCCAAATAATATCTATAGCACCCCCCCCAGTATAAAATAATTATAGCCCCAAATAATATCTATAGCATCCCCCCCCAGTATAAAATAATTATAGCCCCAAATAATATCTATAGCATCCCCCCCAGTATAAAATAATTATAGCCCCAAATAATATCTATAGCATCCCCCCCAGTATAAAATATTTATAGCCCCAAATAATATATATATAGCATCCCCCCCAGTATAAAATAATTATAGCCCCAAATAATATCTATAGCATCCCCCCCAGTATAAAATAATTATAGCCCCAAATAATATCTATAGCATCCCCCCCAGTATAAAATAATTATAGCCCCAAATAATATCTATAGCACCCCCCCCCAGTATAAAATAATTATAGCCCCAAATAATATATATAGCATCCCCCCAGTATAAAATAATTATAGCCCCAAATAATATCTATAGCATCCCCCCCCCAGTATAAAATAATTATAGCCCCAAATAATATCTATAGCATCCCCCCCAGTATAAAATAATTATAGCCCCAAATAATATCTATAGCACCCCCCCCAGTATAAAATATTTATAGCCCCAAATAATATATATATAGCATCCCCCCAGTATAAAATAATTATAGCCCCAAATAATATATATATAGCATCCCCCCCAGTATAAAATAATTATAGCCCCAAATAATATCTATAGCATCCCCCCCCCCAGTATAAAATAATTATAGCCCCAAATAATATATATAGCATCCACCCCAGTATAAAATAATTATAGCCCCAAATAATATCTATAGCATCCCCCCCCAGTATAAAATTATTATAGCCCCAAATATTATCTATAGCATCCCCCCCAGTATAAAATGATTATAGCCCCAAATAATATATATATATAGCATCCCCCCAGTATAAAATAATTATAGCCCCAAATAATATCTATAGCATCCCCCCCAGTATAAAATAATTATAGCCCCAAATAATATCTATAGCATCCCCCAGTATAAAATAATTATGGCCCCAAATAATATCTATAGCACCCCCCCCCCCCAGTATAAAATAATTATAGCCCCAAATAATATCTATAGCATCCCCCCAGTATAAAATAATTATAGCCCCAAATAATATATATAGCACCCCCCCCAGTATAAAATAATTAGAGCCCCAAATAATATCTATAGCATCCCCCCAGTATAAAATAATTATAGCCCCAAATAATATATATAGCACCCCCCCCAGTATAAAATAATTATAGCCCCAAATAATATATATAGCATCCACCCCAGTATAAAATAATTATAGCCCCAAATAATATCTATAGCATCCCCCCCCAGTATTAAATAATTGTAGCCCCAAATATTATCTATAGCATCCCCCCCAGTATAAAATGATTATAGCCCCAAATAATATATATATATATATATATATATATAGCATCCCCCCAGTATAAAATAATTATAGCCCCAAATAATATCTATAGCATCCCCCCCCCAGTATAAAATAATTATAGCCCCAAATAATATCTATAGCATCCCCCCAGTATAAAATAATTATAGCCCCAAATAATATCTATAGCATCCCCCCAGTATAAAATAATTATAGCCCCAAATAATATCTATAGCACCCCCCCAGTATAAAATAATTATAGCCCCAAATAATATCTATAGCATCCCCCCCAGTATAAAATAATTATAGCCCCAAATAATATCTATAGCATCCCCCCCAGTATAAAATAATTATAGCCCCAAATAATATCTATAGCATCCCCTCCCAGTATAAAATAATTATAGCCCCAAATAATATCTATAGCATCCCCCCCAGTATAAAATATTTATAGCCCCAAATAATATATATATAGCATCCCCCCAGTATAAAATAATTATAGCCTCAAATAATATCTATAGTTCCCCCCCCAGTATAAAATAATTATAGCCCCAAATAATATCTATAGCACCCCCCCCAGTATAAAATAATTATAGCCCCAAATAATATCTATAGCATCCCCCCCAGTATAAAATAATTATAGCCCCAAATAATATCTATAGCATCCCCCCCAGTATAAAATATTTATAGCCCCAAATAATATATATATAGCATCCCCCCGGTATAAAACAATCATAGCCCCAAATAATATCTATAGCATCCCCCCAGTATAAAATAATTATAGCCGCAAATAATATCTATAGCATCCCCCCCAGTATAAAATAATTATAGCCGAAAATAATATCTATAGCATCCCCCCCCAGTATAAAATATTTATAGCCCCAAATAATATATATATAGCATCCCCCCCAGTATAAAATAATTATAGCCCCAAATAATATCTATAGCATCCCCCCCAGTATAAAATAATTATAGCCCCAAATAATATATATATATAGCATCCCCCCAGTATAAAATAATTATAGCCTCAAATAATATCTATAGTTCCCCCCCCAGTATAAAATAATTATAGCCCCAAATAATATCTATAGCACCCCCCCAGTATAAAATAATTATAGCCCCAAATAATATCTATAGCATCTCCCCCAGTATAAAATAATTATAGCCCCAAATAATATCTATAGCACCCCCCCCCCAGTATAAAATAATTATAGCCCCAAATAATATCTATAGCATCCCCCCCAGTATAAAATATTTATAGCCCCAAATAATATATATAGCATCCCCCCAGTATAAAATAATTATAGCCCCAAATAATATCTATAGCATCCCCCCAGTATAAAATAATTATAGCCCCAAATAATATCTATAGCATCCCCCCCAGTATAAAATAATTATAGCCGAAAATAATATCTATAGCATCCCCCCCAGTATAAAATATTTATAGCCCCAAATAATATATATATAGCATCCCCCCGGTATAAAACAATTATAGCCCCAAATAATATCTATAGCATCCCCCCCCCAGTATAAAATAATTATAGCCCCAAATTATATATATAGCATCCCCCCAGTATAAAATAATTATAGCCCCAAATTATATATATAGCATCCCCCCCCAGTATAAAATAATTATAGCCCCAAATAATATCTATAGCATCCCCCCCCAGTATAAAATAATTATAGCCCCAAATTATATATATAGCATCCCCCCCCAGTATAAAATAATTATAGCCCCAAATAATATATATATAGCATCCCCCCCCAGTATAAAATATTTATAGCCCCAAATAATATTTATAGCACCCCCAGTATAAAATAATTATAGCCCCAAATAATATCTATAGCATCCCCCCCAGTATAAAATAATTATAGCCCCAAATAATATCTATAGCATCCCCCCCAGTATAAAATAATTATAGCCCCAAATAATATCTATAGCATCCCCCCCCCAGTATAAAATAATTATAGCCCCAAATAATATCTATAGCATCGCCCCCAGTATAAAATATTTATAGCCCCAAATAATATCTATAGCATCGCCCCCAGTATAAAATAATTATAGCCCCAAATAATATCTATAGCATCCCCCCCAGTATAAAATAATTATAGCCCCAAATAATATCTATAGCACCCCCCCCCCAGTATAAAATAATTATAGCCCCAAATAATATCTATAGCATCCCCCCCCAGTATAAAATAATTATAGCCCCAAATAATATCTATAGCATCCCCCCCCCAGTATAAAATAATTATAGCCCCAAATAATATCTATAGTATCCCCCCCCAGTATAAAATAATTATAGCCCCAAATAATATATATATAGCATCCCCCCCAGTATAAAATATTTATAGCCCCAAATAATATATATATAGCATCCCCCCCAGTATAAAATAATTATAGCCCCAAATAATATCTATAGCACCCCCCCCAGTATAAAATAATTATAGCCCCAAATAATATATATAGCATCCCCCTAGTATAAAATAATTATAGCCCCAAGTAATATCTATAGCATCCCCCCCCAGTATAAAATAATTATAGCCCCAAATAATATCTATAGCATCCCCCCCAGTATAAAATAATTATAGCCCCAAATAATATCTATAGCACCCCCCCCCAGTATAAAATAATTATAGCCCCAAATAATATCTATAGCATCCCCCCCCAGTATAAAATAATTATAGCCCCAAATAATATCTATAGCATCCCCCCCCAGTATAAAATAATTATAGCCCCAAATTACATATATAGCACCCCCCCCAGTATAAAATAATTATAGCCCCAAATAATATCTATAGCATCCCCCCCAGTATAAAATAATTATAGCCCCAAATAATATCTATAGCACCCCCCCCCAGTATAAAATAATTATAGCCCCAAATAATATCTATAGCATCCCCCCCAGTATAAAATATTTATAGCCCCAAATAATATATATATAGCATCCCCCCCAGTATAAAATAATTATAGCCCCAAATAATATCTATAGCATCCCCCCCAGTATAAAATAATTATAGCCCCAAATAATATCTATAGCATCCCCCCCAGTATAAAATAATTATAGCCCCAAATAATATCTATAGCACCCCCCCCAGTATAAAATAATTATAGCCCCAAATAATATATATAGCATCCCCCCAGTATAAAATAATTATAGCCCCAAATAATATCTATAGCATCCCCCCCCCAGTATAAAATAATTATAGCCCCAAATAATATCTATAGCATCCCCCCCAGTATAAAATAATTATAGCCCCAAATAATATCTATAGCACCCCCCCAGTATAAAATATTTATAGCCCCAAATAATATATATATAGCATCCCCCCAGTATAAAATAATTATAGCCCCAAATAATATATATATAGCATCCCCCCCAGTATAAAATAATTATAGCCCCAAATAATATCTATAGCATCCCCCCCCAGTATAAAATAATTATAGCCCCAAATAATATATATAGCATCCACCCCAGTATAAAATAATTATAGCCCCAAATAATATCTATAGCATCCCCCCCCAGTATAAAATTATTATAGCCCCAAATATTATCTATAGCATCCCCCCCAGTATAAAATGATTATAGCCCCAAATAATATATATATATAGCATCCCCCCAGTATAAAATAATTATAGCCCCAAATAATATCTATAGCATCCCCCCCAGTATAAAATAATTATAGCCCCAAATAATATCTATAGCATCCCCCCAGTATAAAATAATTATAGCCCCAAATAATATCTATAGCATCCCCCCAGTATAAAATAATTATAGCCCCAAATAATATCTATAGCATCCCCCCCAGTATAAAATAATTATAGCCCCAAATAATATCTATAGCATCCCCCCCAGTATAAAATGATTATAGCCCCAAATAATATATATAGCATCCCCCCAGTATAAAATAATTATAGCCCCAAATAATATCTATAGCATCCCCCCCAGTACAAAATGATTATAGCCCCAAATAATATATATATATAGCATCCCCCCAGTATAAAATAATTATAGCCCCAAATAATATATATATATAGCATCCCCCCAGTATAAAATAATTATAGCCCCAAATAATATCTATAGCATCCCCCCCCAGTATAAAATAATTATAGCCCCAAATAATATCTATAGCATCCCCCCAGTATAAAATAATTATAGCCCCAAATAATATCTATAGCATCCCCCCCAGTATAAAATAATTAGAGCCCCAAATAATATCTATAGCATCCCCCCAGTATAAAATAATTATAGCCCCAAATAATATATATAGCACCCCCCCCAGTATAAAATAATTATAGCCCCAAATAATATATATAGCATCCACCCCAGTATAAAATAATTATAGCCCCAAATAATATCTATAGCATCCCCCCCCAGTATTAAATAATTGTAGCCCCAAATATTATCTATAGCATCCCCCCCAGTATAAAATGATTATAGCCCCAAATAATATATATATATATATATATATATATATATATATATATATATAGCATCCCCCCAGTATAAAATAATTATAGCCCCAAATAATATCTATAGCATCCCCCCCCAGTATAAAATAATTATAGCCCCAAATAATATCTATAGCATCCCCCCAGTATAAAATAATTATAGCCCCAAATAATATCTATAGCATCCCCCCAGTATAAAATAATTATAGCCCCAAATAATATCTATAGCACCCCCCCAGTATAAAATAATTATAGCCCCAAATAATATCTATAGCATCCCCCCCAGTATAAAATAATTATAGCCCCAAATAATATCTATAGCATCCCCCCCAGTATAAAATAATTATAGCCCCAAATAATATCTATAGCATCCCCCCCCCAGTATAAAATAATTATAGCCCCAAATAATATCTATAGCATCCCCCCCAGTATAAAATATTTATAGCCCCAAATAATATATATATAGCATCCCCCCAGTATAAAATAATTATAGCCTCAAATAATATCTATAGTTCCCCCCCCAGTATAAAATAATTATAGCCCCAAATAATATCTATAGCACCCCCCCCCAGTATAAAATAATTATAGCCCCAAATAATATCTATAGCATCCCCCCCAGTATAAAATAATTATAGCCCCAAATAATATCTATAGCATCCCCCCCAGTATAAAATATTTATAGCCCCAAATAATATATATATATAGCATCCCCCCGGTATAAAACAATTATAGCCCCAAATAATATCTATAGCATCCCCCCCCCAGTATAAAATAATTATAGCCCCAAATTATATATATAGCATCCCCCCAGTATAAAATAATTATAGCCCCAAATTATATATATAGCATCCCCCCCCAGTATAAAATAATTATAGCCCCAAATAATATCTATAGCATCCCCCCCCAGTATAAAATAATTAAAGCCCCAAATTATATATATAGCATCCCCCCCCAGTATAAAATAATTATAGCCCCAAATAATATATATATAGCATCCCCCCCCAGTATAAAATATTTATAGCCCCAAATAATATTTATAGCACCCCCAGTATAAAATAATTATAGCCCCAAATAATATCTATAGCATCCCCCCCAGTATAAAATAATTATAGCCCCAAATAATATCTATAGCATCCCCCCCAGTATAAAATAATTATAGCCCCAAATAATATCTATAGCATCCCCCCCCCAGTATAAAATAATTATAGCCCCAAATAATATCTATAGCATCCCCCCCCAGTATAAAATAATTATAGCCCCAAATAATATCTATAGCATCCCCCCCCAGTATAAAATAATTATAGCCCCAAATAATATCTATAGCATCCCCCCCAGTATAAAATAATTATAGCCCCAAATAATATCTATAGCATCCCCCCCAGTATAAAATACTTATAGCCCCAAATAATATCTATAGCATCGCCCCCAGTATAAAATATTTATAGCCCCAAATAATATATATATAGCATCCCCCCCCCAGTATAAAATAATTATAGCCCCAAATAATATCTATAGTATCCCCCCCCAGTATAAAATAATTATAGCCCCAAATAATATATATATAGCATCCCCCCCAGTATAAAATATTTATAGCCCCAAATAATATATATATAGCATCCCCCCCAGTATAAAATAATTAT
Source organism: Engystomops pustulosus (assembly GCF_040894005.1). Lineage (NCBI taxonomy): Eukaryota > Metazoa > Chordata > Amphibia > Anura > Leptodactylidae > Engystomops > Engystomops pustulosus. The sequence continues at coordinate 239,702 of NC_092419.1, forward strand.
AGCCCCAAATTATATCTATAGCATCCCCCCCAGTATAAAATAATTATAGCCCCAAATAATATCTATAGCACCCCCCCCAGTATAAAATAATTATAGCCCCAAATAATATCTATAGCATCCCCCCCCAGTATAAAATAATTATAGCCCCAAATAATATCTATAGCATCCCCCCCCAGTATAAAATAATTATAGCCCCAAATTACATATATAGCACCCCCCCCAGTATAAAATAATTATAGCCCCAAATAATATATATATAGCATCCCCCCCAGTATAAAATATTTATAGCCCCAAATAATATTTATAGCACCCCCCAGTATAAAATAATTATAGCCCCAAATAATATCTATAGCATCCCCCCCAGTATAAAATAATTATAGCCCCAAATAATATCTATAGCATCCCCCCCAGTATAAAATAATTATAGCCCCAAATTATATATATAGCATCCCCCCCCAGTATAAAATAATTATAGCCCCAAATAATATCTATAGCATCCCCCCCAGTATAAAATAATTATAGCCCCAAATAATATCTATAGCACCCCCCCAGTATAAAATAATTATAGCCCCAAATAATATCTATAGCACCCCCCCCAGTATAAAATAATTAGAGCCCCAAATAATATCTATAGCATCCCCCCCAGTATAAAATATTTATAGCCCCAAATAATATATATATATAGCATCCCCCCGGTATAAAACAATTATAGCCCCAAATAATATCTATAGCATCCCCCCCCCAGTATAAAATAATTATAGCCCCAAATTATATATATAGCATCCCCCCAGTATAAAATAATTATAGCCCCAAATTATATATATAGCATCCCCCCCCAGTATAAAATAATTATAGCCCCAAATAATATCTATAGCATCCCCCCCCAGTATAAAATAATTAAAGCCCCAAATTATATATATAGCATCCCCCCCCAGTATAAAATAATTATAGCCCCAAATAATATATATATAGCATCCCCCCCCAGTATAAAATATTTATAGCCCCAAATAATATTTATAGCACCCCCAGTATAAAATAATTATAGCCCCAAATAATATCTATAGCATCCCCCCCAGTATAAAATAATTATAGCCCCAAATAATATCTATAGCATCCCCCCCAGTATAAAATAATTATAGCCCCAAATAATATCTATAGCATCCCCCCCCAGTATAAAATAATTATAGCCCCAAATAATATCTATAGCATCCCCCCCCAGTATAAAATAATTATAGCCCCAAATAATATCTATAGCATCCCCCCCCAGTATAAAATAATTATAGCCCCAAATAATATCTATAGCATCCCCCCCAGTATAAAATAATTATAGCCCCAAATAATATCTATAGCATCCCCCCCAGTATAAAATACTTATAGCCCCAAATAATATCTATAGCATCGCCCCCAGTATAAAATATTTATAGCCCCAAATAATATATATATAGCATCCCCCCCCCAGTATAAAATAATTATAGCCCCAAATAATATCTATAGTATCCCCCCCCAGTATAAAATAATTATAGCCCCAAATAATATATATATAGCATCCCCCCCAGTATAAAATATTTATAGCCCCAAATAATATATATATAGCATCCCCCCCAGTATAAAATAATTATAGCCCCAAATAATATCTATAGCACCCCACCCAGTATAAAATAATTATAGCCCCAAATAATATATATAGCATCCCCCTAGTATAAAATAATTATAGCCCCAAGTAATATCTATAGCATCCCCCCCCAGTATAAAATAATTATAGCCCCAAATAATATCTATAGCATCCTTCCCAGTATAAAATAATTATAGCCCCAAATAATATCTATAGCATCCCCCCCAGTATAAAATAATTATAGCCCCAAATAATATCTATAGCACCCCCCCCAGTATAAAATAATTATAGCCCCAAATAATATCTATAGCATCCCCCCCCAGTATAAAATAATTATAGCCCCAAATAATATCTATAGCATCCCCCCCCAGTATAAAATAATTATAGCCCCAAATTACATATATAGCACCCCCCCCAGTATAAAATAATTATAGCCCCAAATAATATATATATAGCATCCCCCCCAGTATAAAATATTTATAGCCCCAAATAATATTTATAGCACCCCCCAGTATAAAATAATTATAGCCCCAAATAATATCTATAGCATCCCCCCCAGTATAAAATAATTATAGCCCCAAATAATATCTATAGCATCCCCCCCAGTATAAAATAATTATAGCCCCAAATTATATATATAGCATCCCCCCCAGTATAAAATAATTATAGCCCCAAATAATATCTATAGCATCCCCCCCAGTATAAAATAATTATAGCCCCAAATAATATCTATAGCACCCCCCCAGTATAAAATAATTATAGCCCCAAATAATATCTATAGCACCCCCCCCAGTATAAAATAATTAGAGCCCCAAATAATATCTATAGCATCCCCCCCAGTATAAAATAATTATAGCCCAAAATAATATATATATAGCATCCCCCCCAGTATAAAATAATTATAGCCCCAAATAATATCTATAGCATCGCCCCCAGTATAAAATAATTATAGCCCCAAATAATATCTATAGCATCCCCCCAGTATAAAATAATTATAGCCCCAAATAATATCTATAGCATCCCCCCAGTATAAAATAATTATAGCCCCAAATAATATCTATAGCATCCCCCCCAGTATAAAATAATTATAGCCCCAAATAATATCTATAGCATCCCCCCCAGTATAAAATGATTATAGCCCCAAATAATATATATAGCATCCCCCCAGTATAAAATAATTATAGCCCCAAATAATATCTATAGCATCCCCCCCCAGTATAAAATAATTATAGCCGAAAATAATATCTATAGCATCCCCCCCCAGTATAAAATATTTATAGCCCCAAATAATATATATATAGCATCCCCCCCAGTATAAAATAATTATAGCCCCAAATAATATCTATAGCATCCCCCCCCAGTATAAAATAATTAAAGCCCCAAATTATATATATAGCATCCCCCCCCAGTATAAAATAATTATAGCCCCAAATAATATATATATAGCATCCCCCCCCAGTATAAAATATTTATAGCCCCAAATAATATTTATAGCACCCCCAGTATAAAATAATTATAGCCCCAAATAATATCTATAGCATCCCCCCCAGTATAAAATAATTATAGCCCCAAATAATATCTATAGCATCCCCCCCAGTATAAAATAATTATAGCCCCAAATAATATCTATAGCATCCCCCCCCCAGTATAAAATAATTATAGCCCCAAATAATATCTATAGCATCCCCCCCCAGTATAAAATAATTATAGCCCCAAATAATATCTATAGCATCCCCCCCCAGTATAAAATAATTATAGCCCCAAATAATATCTATAGCATCCCCCCCAGTATAAAATAATTATAGCCCCAAATAATATCTATAGCATCCCCCCCAGTATAAAATACTTATAGCCCCAAATAATATCTATAGCATCGCCCCCAGTATAAAATATTTATAGCCCCAAATAATATATATATAGCATCCCCCCCAGTATAAAATAATTATAGCCCCAAATAATATCTATAGCATCCCCCCCAGTATAAAATAATTATAGCCCCAAATAATATCTATAGCACCCCCCCCCAGTATAAAATAATTATAGCCCCAAATAATATCTATAGCATCCCCCCCCAGTATAAAATAATTATAGCCCCAAATAATATCTATAGCATCCCCCCCCAGTATAAAATAATTATAGCCCCAAATAATATCTATAGTATCCCCCCCCAGTATAAAATAATTATAGCCCCAAATAATATATATATAGCATCCCCCCCAGTATAAAATATTTATAGCCCCAAATAATATATATATAGCATCCCCCCCAGTATAAAATAATTATAGCCCCAAATAATATCTATAGCACCCCACCCAGTATAAAATAATTATAGCCCCAAATAATATATATAGCATCCCCCTAGTATAAAATAATTATAGCCCCAAGTAATATCTATAGCATCCCCCCCAGTATAAAATAATTATAGCCCCAAATAATATCTATAGCATCCTTCCCAGTATAAAATAATTATAGCCCCAAATAATATCTATAGCACCCCCCCCAGTATAAAATAATTATAGCCCCAAATAATATCTATAGCATCCCCCCCCAGTATAAAATAATTATAGCCCCAAATAATATCTATAGCATCCCCCCCCAGTATAAAATAATTATAGCCCCAAATTACATATATAGCACCCCCCCCAGTATAAAATAATTATAGCCCCAAATAATATATATATAGCATCCCCCCCAGTATAAAATATTTATAGCCCCAAATAATATTTATAGCACCCCCCAGTATAAAATAATTATAGCCCCAAATAATATCTATAGCATCCCCCCCCCCAGTATAAAATAATTATAGCCCCAAATAATATCTATAGCATCCCCCCAGTATAAAATAATTATAGCCCCAAATAATATCTATAGCATCCCCCCCAGTATAAAATAATTATAGCCCCAAATAATATCTATAGCACCCCCCCAGTATAAAATAATTATAGCCCCAAATAATATCTATAGCACCCCCCCCAGTATAAAATAATTATAGCCCCAAATAATATCTATAGCATCCCCCCCAGTATAAAATAATTATAGCCCCAAATAATATCTATAGCATCCCCCCCAGTATAAAATAATTATAGCCCCAAATAATATCTATAGCATCCCCCCAGTATAAAATAATTATAGCCCCAAATAATATATATAGCACCCCCCCAGTATAAAATAATTATAGCCTCAAATAATATCTATAGTTCCCCCCCCAGTATAAAATAATTATAGCCCCAAATAATATCTATAGCACCCCCCCCCAGTATAAAATAATTATAGCCCCAAATAATATCTATAGCATCCCCCCCAGTATAAAATAATTATAGCCCCAAATAATATCTATAGCATCCCCCCCAGTATAAAATATTTATAGCCCCAAATAATATATATATAGCATCCCCCCGGTATAAAACAATCATAGCCCCAAATAATATCTATAGCATCCCCCCAGTATAAAATAATTATAGCCCCAAATAATATCTATAGCATCCCCCCCCAGTATAAAATAATTATAGCCGAAAATAATATCTATAGCATCCCCCCCCAGTATAAAATATTTATATCCCCAAATAATATATATATAGCATCCCCCCCAGTATAAAATAATTATAGCCCCAAATAATATCTATAGCATCCCCCCCAGTATAAAATAATTATAGCCCCAAATAATATATATAAATAGCATCCCCCCAGTATAAAATAATTATAGCCTCAAATAATATCTATAGTTCCCCCCCCAGTATAAAATAATTATAGCCCCAAATAATATCTATAGCACCCCCCCCAGTATAAAATAATTATAGCCCCAAATAATATCTATAGCATCTCCCCCAGTATAAAATAATTATAGCCCCAAATAATATCTATAGCACCCCCCCCAGTATAAAATAATTATAGCCCCAAATAATATCTATAGCATCCCCCCCAGTATAAAATATTTATAGCCCCAAATAATATATATATAGCATCCCCCCGGTATAAAACAATTATAGCCCCAAATAATATCTATAGCATCCCCCCAGTATAAAATAATTATAGCCCCAAATAATATCTATAGCATCCCCCCCCAGTATAAAATAATTATAGCCGAAAATAATATCTATAGCATCCCCCCCAGTATAAAATATTTATAGCCCCAAATAATATATATATAGCATCCCCCCCAGTATAAAATAATTATAGCCCCAAATAATATCTATAGCATCCCCCCCAGTATAAAATAATTATAGCCCCAAATTATATATATAGCATCCCCCCAGTATAAAATAATTATAGCCCCAAATTATATATATAGCATCCCCCCCCAGTATAAAATAATTATAGCCCCAAATAATATCTATAGCATCCCCCCCCAGTATAAAATAATTATAGCCCCAAATTATATATATAGCATCCCCCCCCAGTATAAAATAATTATAGCCCCAAATAATATATATATAGCATCCCCCCCCAGTATAAAATATTTATAGCCCCAAATAATATTTATAGCACCCCCAGTATAAAATAATTATAGCCCCAAATAATATCTATAGCATCCCCCCCAGTATAAAATAATTATAGCCCCAAATAATATCTATAGCATCCCCCCCAGTATAAAATAATTATAGCCCCAAATAATATCTATAGCATCCCCCCCCCAGTATAAAATAATTATAGCCCCAAATAATATCTATAGCATCCCCCCCCAGTATAAAATAATTATAGCCCCAAATAATATCTATAGCATCCCCCCCCAGTATAAAATAATTATAGCCCCAAATAATATCTATAGCATCCCCCCCAGTATAAAATAATTATAGCCCCAAATAATATCTATAGCATCCCCCCCAGTATAAAATACTTATAGCCCCAAATAATATCTATAGCATCGCCCCCAGTATAAAATATTTATAGCCCCAAATAATATATATATAGCATCCCCCCCAGTATAAAATAATTATAGCCCCAAATAATATCTATAGCATCCCCCCCAGTATAAAATAATTATAGCCCCAAATAATATCTATAGCACCCCCCCCCCCAGTATAAAATAATTATAGCCCCAAATAATATCTATAGCATCCCCCCCCAGTATAAAATAATTATAGCCCCAAATAATATCTATAGCATCCCCCCCCAGTATAAAATAATTATAGCCCTAAATAATATCTATAGTATCCCCCCCCAGTATAAAATAATTATAGCCCCAAATAATATATATATAGCATCCCCCCCAGTATAAAATATTTATAGCCCCAAATAATATATATATAGCATCCCCCCCAGTATAAAATAATTATAGCCCCAAATAATATCTATAGCACCCCCCCAGTATAAAATAATTATAGCCCCAAATAATATATATAGCATCCCCCTAGTATAAAATAATTATAGCCCCAAGTAATATCTATAGCATCCCCCCCCAGTATAAAATAATTATAGCCCCAAATAATATCTATAGCATCCCCCCCAGTATAAAATAATTATAGCCCCAAATAATATCTATAGCATCCCCCCCAGTATAAAATAATTATAGCCCCAAATAATATCTATAGCACCCCCCCCCAGTATAAAATAATTATAGCCCCAAATAATATCTATAGCATCCCCCCCCAGTATAAAATAATTATAGCCCCAAATAATATCTATAGCATCCCCCCCCAGTATAAAATAATTATAGCCCCAAATTACATATATAGCACCCCCCCAGTATAAAATAATTATAGCCCCAAATAATATATATATAGCATCCCCCCCAGTATAAAATATTTATAGCCCCAAATAATATTTATAGCACCCCCCAGTATAAAATAATTATAGCCCTAAATAATATCTATAGCATCCCCCCCCAGTATAAAATAATTATAGCCCCAAATAATATCTATAGCATCCCCCCCAGTATAAAATAATTATAGCCCCAAATTATATATATAGCATCCCCCCCCAGTATAAAATAATTATAGCCCCAAATAATATCTATAGCATCCCCCCCAGTATAAAATAATTATAGCCCCAAATAATATCTATAGCACCCCCCCCAGTATAAAATAATTATAGCCCCAAATAATATCTATAGCACCCCCCCCAGTATAAAATAATTAGAGCCCCAAATAATATCTATAGCATCCCCCCCAGTATAAAATAATTATAGCCCAAAATAATATATATATAGCATCCCCCCCAGTATAAAATAATTATAGCCCCAAATAATATCTATAGCATCCCCCCCCCAGTATAAAATAATTATAGCCCCAAATAATATCTATAGCATCCCCCCCAGTATAAAATAATTATAGCCCCAAATAATATCTATAGCATCCCCCCAGTATAAAATATTTATAGCCCCAAATAATATATATGTAGGATCCCCCCCAAAATAAAATAATTATAGCCCCAAATAATATCTATAGCATCCCCCCCCAGTATAAAATAATTATAGCCCCAAATAATATCTATAGCATCCCCCCCAGTATAAAATAATTATAGCCCCAAATAATATCTATAGCATCCCCCCCAGTATAAAATAATTATAGCCCCAAATTATATATATAGCACCCCCCCCAGTATAAAATAATTAGAGCCCCAAATAATATCTATAGCACCCCCCCAGTATAAAATAATTATAGCCCCAAATAATATATATAGCATCCCCCCAGTATAAAAAAATTATAGCCCCAAATAATATCTATAGCACCCCCCCCAGTATAAAATAATTATAGCCCCAAATAATATCTATAGCATCCCCCCCCCAGTATAAAATAATTATAGCCCCAAATAATATCTATAGCATCCCCCCCAGTATAAAATAATTATAGCCCCAAAAAATATCTATAGCATCCCCCCCAGTATAAAATATTTATAGCCCCAAATAATATATATGTAGGATCCCCCCCAAAATAAAATAATTATAGCCCCAAATAATATCTATAGCATCCCCCCCCAGTATAAAATAATTATAGCCCCAAATAATATCTATAGCATCCGCCCCAGTATAAAATAATTATAGCCCCAAATAATATCTATAGCATCCCCCCCCAGTATAAAATATTTATAGCCCCAAATAATATATATATAGCATCCCCCCAGTATAAAATAATTATAGCCCCAAATAATATCTATAGCATCCCCCCCAGTATAAAATAATTATAGCCCCAAATAATTTATATATAGCTTCCCCCCCCAGTATAAAATAATTATAGCACCCCCCCAGTATAAAATAATTATAGCCCCAAATAATATCTATAGCACCCCCCCAGTATAAAATAATTATAGCCCCAAATAATTTATATATAGCTTCCCCCCCCAGTATAAAATAATTATAGCACCCCCCCAGTATAAAATAATTATAGCCCCAAATAATATCTATAGCATTCCCCCGTATAAAATAATTATAGCCCCAAATAATATCTATAGCATCCCCCCCAGTATAAAATAATTATAGCCCCAAATAATATCTATAGCATCCCCCCCAGTATAAAATAATTATAGCCCCAAATAATATATATAGCATCCCCCCCAGTATAAAATAATTATAGCCCCAAATAATATCTATAGCATCCCCCCCAGTATAAAATAATTATAGCCCCAAATAATATCTATAGCACCCCCCCCAGTATAAAATAATTATAGCCCCAAATAATTTATATATAGCTTCCCCCCCCAGTATAAAATAATTATAGCACCCCCCCAGTATAAAATAATTATAGCCCCAAATAATATCTATAGCACCCCCCCAGTATAAAATAATTATAGCCCCAAATAATTTATATATAGCTTCCCCCCCCAGTATAAAATAATTATAGCACCCCCCCAGTAAAAAAAATAATTATAGCCCCAAATAATATCTATAGCATCCCCCCCAGTATAAAATAATTATAGCCCCAAATAATATCTATAGCATCCCCCCCAGTATAAAATAATTATAGCCCCAAATAATATATATAGCATCCCCCCCAGTATAAAATAATTATAGCCCCAAATAATATCTATAGCATCCCCCCCAGTATAAAATAATTATAGCCCCAAATAATATCTATAGCACCCCCCCCAGTATAAAATAATTATAGCCCCAAATAATATCTATAGCATCCCCCCCAGTATAAAATAATTATAGCCCCAAATAATATATATAGCATCCCCCCCAGTATAAAATAATTATAGCCCCAAATAATATCTATAGCATCCCCCCCAGTATAAAATAATTATAGCCCCAAATAATATATATAGCATCCCCCCCAGTATAAAATAATTATAGCCCCAAATAATATCTATAGCATCCCCCCCAGTATAAAATAATTATAGCCCCAAATAATATCTATAGCATCCCCCCCCCAGTATAAAATAATTATAGCCCCAAATAATATATATAGCATCCCCCCAGTATAAAATAATTATAGCCCCAAATAATATCTATAGCATCCCCCCCCCCAGTATAAAATAATTATAGCCCCAAATAATATCTATAGCATCCCCCCCCAGTATAAAATAATTATAGCCCCAAATAATATCTATAGCATCCCCCCCTGTATAAAATAATTATAGCCCCAAATAATATCTATAGCATCCCACCCCAGTATAAAATAATTATAGCCCCAAATAATATCTATAGCACACCCCAGTATAAAATAATATATAGCCCCAAATAATATCTATAGCACCCCCCCCAGTATAAAATAATTATAGCCCCAAATAATATCTATAGCACTCCCCCAGTATAAAATAATTATAGCCCCAAATAATATCTAAAGCATTCCCCCCAGTATAAAATATGTATAGACCCAAATAATATATATATAGCATCCCCCCCAGTATAAAATAATTATAGCCCCAAATAATATCTATAGCATCCCACCCCAGTATAAAATAATTATAGCCCCAAATAATATCTATAGTACCCCCCAGTATAAAATAATATATAGCCCCAAATAATATCTATAGCACCCCCCCCAGTATAAAATAATTATAGCCCCAAATAATATCTATAGCACTCCCCCAGTATAAAATAATTATAGCCCCAAATAATATCTTTAGCATCCCCCCAGTATAAAATAATTATAGCCCCAAATAATATCTATAGCATCCCCCCCAGTATAAAATAATTATAGCCCCAAATAATATCTATAGCATCCCCCCCCAGTATAAAATAATTATAGCCCCAAATAATATCTATAGCATCCCCCCCAGTATAAAATAATTATAGCCCCAAATAATATATCTATAGCATCCCCCCCAGTATAAAATAATTATAGCCCCAAATAATATATATATATAGCATCCCCCTAGTAAAAATAATTATAGCCCCAAATAATATATATATATAGCATCCCCCCCAGTATAAAATAATTATAGCCCCAAATAATATCTATAGCATCCCCCCAGTATAAAATAATTATAGCTTCAAATAATATCTATAGCATCCCCCCCCATTATAAAATAATTATAGCCCCAAATAATATATATAGCATCCCCCCAGTATAAAATAATTATAGCCCCAAATAATATATATAGCATCCCCCCCCAGTATAAAATAATTATAGCCCCAAATAATATCTATAGCACCCCCCCAGTATAAAATAATTATAGCCCCAAATAATATATATATATAGCATCCCCCCAGTATAAAATAATTATAGCCTCAAATAATATCTATAGCATCCCCCCCAGTATAAAATAATTATAGCCCCAAATAATATCTATAGCATTCCCCCAGTATAAAATAATTATAGCCCCAAATAATATCTATAGCACCCCCCCCAGTATAAAATAATTATAGCCCAAAATAATATCTATAGCATCCCCCCCAGTATAAAATGATTATAGCCCCAAATAATATATATATATAGCATCCCCCCAGTATAAAATAATTATAGCCTCAAATAATATCTATAGCATCCCCCCCAGTATAAAATAATTATAGCCCCAAATAATATCTATAGCATCCCCCCAGTATAAAATAATTATAGCCCCAAATAATATCTATAGCATCCCCCCCCCAGTATAAAATAATTATAGCCCCAAATAATATCTATAGCATCCCCCCCAGTATAAAATGATTATAGCCCCAAATAATATATATATATAGCATCCCCCCAGTATAAAATAATTATAGCCCCAAATAATATCTATAGCACCCCCCCCCCCAGTATAAAATAATTATAGCCCCAAATAATATCTATAGCATCCCCCCCAGTATAAAATAATTATAGCCCCAAATAATATCTATAGCATCCCCCCCCCTAGTATTAAATAATTATAGCCCCAAATAATATCTATAGCATCCCCCCCCAGTATAAAATATTTATAGCCCAAAATAATATATATATATAGCACCCCCCCCAGTATAAAATAATTATAGCCCCAAATAATATCTATAGCATCCCCCCCAGTATAAAATAATTATAGCCCCAAATAATATCTATAGCACCCCCCCCCAGAATAAAATATTTATAGCCCAAAATAATATATATATATAGCACCCCCCCCCAGTATAAAATAATTATAGCCCCAAATAATATCTATAGCACCCCCCCCCAGTATAAAATAATTATAGCCCCAAATAATATATATAGCATCCCCCCAGTATAAAATAATTATAGCCCCAAATAATATCTATAGCATCCCCCCCCAGTATAAAATAATTATAGCCCCAAATAATATCTATAGCATCCCCCCCAGTATAAAATAATTATAGCCCCAAATAATATCTATAGCACCCCCCCCAGTATAAAATATTTATAGCCCCAAATAATTTATATATAGCATCCCCGCCCAGTATAAAATAATTATAGCCCCAAATAATATCTATAGAATCCCCCCAGTATAAAATAATTATAGCCCCAAATAATATCTATAGCACCCCCCCCAGTATAAAATGATTATAGCCCCAAATAATATATATATATAGCATCCCCCCAGTATAAAATAATTATAGCCTCAAATAATATCTATAGCATCCCCCCAGTATAAAATAATTATAGCCTCAAATAATATCTATAGTTCCCCCCCCAGTATAAAATAATTATAGCCCCAAATAATATCTATAGCACCCCCCCCAGTATAAAATAATTATAGCCCCAAATAATATCTATAGCATCCCCCCCAGTATAAAATATTTATAGCCCCAAATAATATATATATAGCATCCCCCCGGTATAAAACAATTATAGCCCCAAATAATATCTATAGCATCCCCCCAGTATAAAATAATTATAGCCCCAAATAATATCTATAGCATCCCCCCCCAGTATAAAATAATTATAGCCCCAAATAATATCTATAGCATCCCCCCCCAGTATAAAATAATTATAGCCCCAAATAATATCTATAGCATCCCCCCCCCAGTATAAAATAATTATAGCCCCAAATAATATCTATAGCATCCCCCCCAGTATAAAATATTTATAGCCCCAAATAATATATATATAGCAACCCCCCAGTATAAAATAATTATAGCCCCAAATAATATATATATAGAATCCCCCCCAGGATAAAATATTTATAGCCCCAAATAATATTTATAGCACCCCCCAGTATAAAATAATTATAGCCCCAAATAATATCTATAGCATCCCCCCCAGTATAAAATAATTATAGCCCCAAATAATATCTATAGCATCCCCCCCCAGTATAAACTAATTATAGCCCCAAATTATATATATAGCATCCCCCCCCAGTATAAAATAATTATAGCCCCAAATAATATCTATAGCATCCCCCCAGTATAAAATAATTATAGCCCCAAATAATATCTATAGCACCCCCCCAGTATAAAATATTTATAGCCCCAAATAATTTATATATAGCATCCCCCCCCAGTATAAAATAATTATAGCCCCAAATAATATCTATAGCATCCCCCCCAGTATAAAATAATTATAGCCCCAAATAATATCTATAGCATCCCCCCCAGTATAAAATAATTATAGCCCCAAATAATATCTATAGCACCCCCCCAGTATAAAATAATTATAGCCCCAAATAATATATATATAGAATCCCCCCCAGGATAAAATATTTATAGCCCCAAATAATATTTATAGCACCCCCCAGTATAAAATAATTATAGCCCCAAATAATATCTATAGCATCCCCCCCAGTATAAAATAATTATAGCCCCAAATAATATCTATAGCATCCCCCCCCAGTATAAAATAATTATAGCCCCAAATTATATATATAGCATCCCCCCCCAGTATAAAATAATTATAGCCCCAAATAATATCTATAGCATCCCCCCAGTATAAAATAATTATAGCCCCAAATAATATCTATAGCACCCCCCCAGTATAAAATATTTATAGCCCCAAATAATTTATATATAGCATCCCCCCCCAGTATAAAATAATTATAGCCCCAAATAATATCTATAGCATCCCCCCCAGTATAAAATAATTATAGCCCCAAATAATATCTATAGCATCCCCCCCAGTATAAAATAATTAGAGCCCCAAATAATATCTATAGCATCCCCCCAGTATAAAATAATTATAGCCCCAAATAATATATATAGCACCCCCCCAGTATAAAATAATTATAGCCCCAAATAATATCTATAGCATCCCCCCCAGTATAAAATAATTATAGCCCCAAATAATATCTATAGCATCCCCCCCAGTATAAAATAATTATAGCCCCAAATAATATCTATAGCATCCCCCCCCAGTATAAAATAATTATAGACCCAAATAATATCTATAGCATCCCCCCCAGTATAAAATAATTATAGCCCCAAATAATTTATATATAGCATCCCCCCCAGTATAAAATAATTATAGCCCCAAATAATATCTATAGCACCCCCCCCAGTATAAAATAATTATAGCCCCAAATAATTTATATATAGCTTCCCCCCCCCAGTATAAAATAATTATAGCACCCCCCAGAATAAAATAATTATAGCCCCAAATAATATCTATAGCATCCCCCCCCGTATAAAATAATTATAGCCCCAAATAATATCTATAGCATCCCCCCCAGTATAAAATAATTATAGCCCCAAATAATATCTATAGCATCCCCCCCCAGTATAAAATAATTATAGCCCCAAATTATATATATAGCATCCCCCCCCAGTATAAAATAATTATAGCCCCAAATAATATCTATAGCATCCCCCCAGTATAAAATAATTATAGCCCCAAATAATATCTATAGCACCCCCCCAGTATAAAATATTTATAGCCCCAAATAATTTATATATAGCATCCCCCCCCAGTATAAAATAATTATAGCCCCAAATAATATCTATAGCATCCCCCCCCAGTATAAAATAATTATAGCCCCAAATAATATCTATAGCATCCCCCCCAGTATAAAATAATTAGAGCCCCAAATAATATCTATAGCATCCCCCCCAGTATAAAATAATTATAGCCCCAAATAATATCTATAGCATCCCCCCAGTATAAAATAATTATAGCCCCAAATAATATATATAGCACCCCCCCAGTATAAAATAATTATAGCCCCAAATAATATCTATAGCATCCCCCCCAGTATAAAATAATTATAGCCCCAAATAATATCTATAGCATCCCCCCCAGTATAAAATAATTATAGCCCCAAATAATATCTATAGCATCCCCCCAGTATAAAATAATTATAGACCCAAATAATATCTATAGCATCCCACCCCAGTATAAAATAATTATAGCCCCAAATAATATCTATAGCACCCCCCCAGTATAAAATAATTATAGCCCCAAATAATATCTATAGCATCCCCCCCAGTATAAAATAATTATAGCCCCAAATAATATCTATAGCATCCCACCCCAGTATAAAATAATTATAGCCCCAAATAATATCTATAGCACCCCCCAGTATAAAATAATATATAGCCCCAAATAATATCTATAGCACCCCTCCCCCCAGTATAAAATAATTATAGCCCCAAATAATATCTATAGCACTCCCCCAGTATAAAATAATTATAGCCCCAAATAATATCTATAGAATCCCCCCCAGTATAAAATATTTATAGCCCCAAATAATATATATATAGCATCCCCCCCAGTATAAAATAATTATAGCCCCAAATAATATCTATAGCATCCCCCCCCAGTATAAAATAATTATAGCCCCAAATAATATCTATAGCACCCCCCCCAGTATAAAATAATTATAGCCCCAAATAATTTATATATAGCATCCCCCCCCAGTATAAAATAATTATAGCACCCCCCCAGTATAAAATAATTATAGCCCCAAATAATATCTATAGCATCCCCCCCCGTATAAAATAATTATAGCCCCAAATAATATCTATAGCATCCCCCCCAGTATAAAATAATTATAGCCCCAAATAATATCTATAGCATCCCCCCCAGTATAAAATAATTATAGCCCCAAATAATATCTATAGCATCCCCCCCCAGTATAAAATAATTATAGACCCAAATAATATCTATAGCACCCCCCAGTATAAAATAATTATAGCCCCAAATGATATCTATAGCATCCCCCCCAGTATAAAATAATTATAGCCCCAAATAATTTATATATAGCTTCCCCCCCCCAGTATAAAATAATTATAGCCCCAAATAATATCTATAGCATCCCCCCAGTATAAAATAATTATAGCCCCAAATAATATCTATAGCACCCCCCCCAGTATAAAATAATTATAGCCCCAAATAATATCTATAGCATCGCCCCCAGTATAAAATATTTATAGCCCCAAATAATATATATATAGCATCCCCCCCGTATAAAATAATTATAGCCCCAAATAATATCTATAGCATCCCCCCCCAGTATAAAATAATTATAGCCCCAAATAATATCTATAGCATCCCCCCCAGTATAAAATAATTATAGCCCCAAATAATATCTATAGCATCCCCCCCCAGTATAAAATAATTATAGCCCCAAATAATATCTATAGCATCCCCCCCCAGTATAAAATAATTATAGCCCCAAATAATATCTATAGCATCCCCCCCCCAGTATAAAATAATTATAGCCCCAAATAATATCTATAGCATCCCCCCCAGTATAAAATATTTATAGCCCCAAATAATATATATATAGCAACCCCCCAGTATAAAATAATTATAGCCCCAAATAGTATCTATAGCATCCCCCCCAGTATAAAATAATTATAGCCCCAAATAATATCTATAGCATCCCCCCCCAGTATAAAATAATTATAGCCCCAAATAATATCTATAGCATCCCCCCCAGTATAAAATAATTATAGCCCCAAATAATATCTATAGCATCCCCCCCAGTATAAAATAATTATAGCCCCAAATAATATCTATAGCATCGCCCCCAGTATAAAATATTTATAGCCCCAAATAATATATATATAGCATCCCCCCCCGTATAAAATAATTATAGCCCCAAATAATATCTATAGCATCCCCCCCCAGTATAAAATAATTATAGCCCCAAATAATATCTATAGCATCCCCCCCAGTATAAAATAATTATAGCCCCAAATAATATCTATAGCATCCCCCCCCAGTATAAAATAATTATAGCCCCAAATAATATCTATAGCATCCCCCCCCCAGTATAAAATAATTATAGCCCCAAATAATATCTATAGCTTCCCCCCCCAGTATAAAATAATTATAGCCCCAAATAATATCTATAGCATCCCCCCCAGTATAAAATATTTATAGCCCCAAATAATATATATATATAGCAACCCCCCAGTATAAAATAATTATAGCCCCAAATAGTATCTATAGCATCCCCCCCAGTATAAAATAATTATAGCCCCAAATAATATATATAGCATCCCCCCCAGTATAAAATAATTATAGCCCCAAATAATATCTATAGCATCCCCCCCAGTATAAAATAATTATAGCCCCAAATAATATCTATAGCACCCCCCCCAGTATAAAATAATTATAGCCCCAAATAATATCTATAGCATCCCCCCCCCAGTATAAAATAATTATAGCCCCAAATAATATATATAGCATCCCCCCCAGTATAAAATAATTATAGCCCCAAATAATATCTATAGCATCCCCCCAGTATAAAATAATTATAGCCCCAAATAATATCTATAGCACCCCCCCCAGTATAAAATAATTATAGCCCCAAATAATATCTATAGCATCCCCCCCCAGTATAAAATAATTATAGCCCCAAATAATATCTATAGCATCCCCCCCCCAGTATAAAATAATTATAGCCCCAAATAATATCTATAGCATCCCCCCCCCAGTATAAAATAATTATAGCCCCAAATAATATCTATAGCAACCCCCCCAGTATAAAATAATTATAGCCCCAAATAATTTATATATAGCATCCCCCCCAGTATAAAATAATTATAGCCCCAAATAATATCTATAGCATCCCCCCCAGTATAAAATAATTATAGCCCCAAATAATATCTATAGCATCCCACCCCAGTATAAAATAATTATAGCCCCAAATAATATCTATAGCACCCCCCAGTATAAAATAATATATAGCCCCAAATAATATCTATAGCACCCCTCCCCCCAGTATAAAATAATTATAGCCCCAAATAATATCTATAGCACTCCCCCAGTATAAAATAATTATAGCCCCAAATAATATCTATAGAATCCCCCCCAGTATAAAATATTTATAGCCCCAAATAATATATATATAGCATCCCCCCCAGTATAAAATAATTATAGCCCCAAATAATATCTATAGCATCCCCCCCCAAGTATAAAATAATTATAGCCCCAAATAATATCTATAGCACCCCCCCCAGTATAAAATAATTATAGCCCCAAATAATTTATATATAGCATCCCCCCCCAGTATAAAATAATTATAGCACCCCCCCAGTATAAAATAATTATAGCCCCAAATAATATCTATAGCATCCCCCCCCGTATAAAATAATTATAGCCCCAAATAATATCTATAGCATCCCCCCCAGTATAAAATAATTATAGCCCCAAATAATATCTATAGCATCCCCCCCAGTATAAAATAATTATAGCCCCAAATAATATCTATAGCATCCCCCCCCAGTATAAAATAATTATAGACCCAAATAATATCTATAGCACCCCCCAGTATAAAATAATTATAGCCCCAAATAATATCTATAGCACCCCCCAGTATAAAATAATATATAGCCCCAAATAATATCTATAGCACCCCTCCCCCCAGTATAAAATAATTATAGCCCCAAATAATATCTATAGCACTCCCCCAGTATAAAATAATTATAGCCCCAAATAATATCTATAGAATCCCCCCCAGTATAAAATATTTATAGCCCCAAATAATATATATAGCATCCCCCCAGTATAAAATAATTATAGCCCCAAATAATATCTATAGCATCCCCCCCAGTATAAAATAATTATAGCCCCAAATAATATCTATAGCACCCCCCCCAGTATAAAATAATTATAGCCCCAAATAATATCTATAGCATCCCCCCCCAGTATAAAATAATTATAGCCCCAAATAATATCTATAGCACCCCCCCCAGTATAAAATAATTATAGCCCCAAATAATTTATATATAGCATCCCCCCCCAGTATAAAATAATTATAGCACCCCCCCAGTATAAAATAATTATAGCCCCAAATAATATCTATAGCATCCCCCCCCGTATAAAATAATTATAGCCCCAAATAATATCTATAGCATCCCCCCCAGTATAAAATAATTATAGCCCCAAATAATATCTATAGCATCCCCCCCAGTATAAAATAATTATAGCCCCAAATAGTATCTATAGCATCCCCCCCAGTATAAAATAATTATAGCCCCAAATAATATGTATAGCATCCCCCCCAGTATAAAATAATTATAGCCCCAAATAATATCTATAGCATCCCCCCCAGTATAAAATAATTATAGCCCCAAATAATATCTATAGCACCCCCCCCAGTATAAAATAATTATAGCCCCAAATAATATCTATAGCATCGCCCCCAGTATAAAATATTTATAGCCCCAAATAATATATATATAGCATCCCCCCCAGTATAAAATAATTATAGCCCCAAATAATATCTATAGCATCCCCCCCCAGTATAAAATAATTATAGCCCCAAATAATATCTATAGCATCCCCCCCAGTATAAAATAATTATAGCCCCAAATAATATCTATAGCATCCCCCCCCAGTATAAAATAATTATAGCCCCAAATAATATCTATAGCATCCCCCCCCAGTATAAAATAATTATAGCCCCAAATAATATCTATAGCATCCCCCCCCCAGTATAAAATAATTATAGCCCCAAATAATATCTATAGCATCCCCCCCAGTATAAAATATTTATAGCCCCAAATAATATATATATAGCAACCCCCCAGTATAAAATAATTATAGCCCCAAATAGTATCTATAGCATCCCCCCCAGTATAAAATAATTATAGCCCCAAATAATATCTATAGCATCCCCCCCCAGTATAAAATAATTATAGCCCCAAATAATATCTATAGCATCCCCCCCAGTATAAAATAATTATAGCCCCAAATAATATCTATAGCATCCCCCCCAGTATAAAATAATTATAGCCCCAAATAATATCTATAGCATCGCCCCCAGTATAAAATATTTATAGCCCCAAATAATATATATATAGCATCCCCCCCAGTATAAAATAATTATAGCCCCAAATAATATCTATAGCATCCCCCCCCAGTATAAAATAATTATAGCCCCAAATAATATCTATAGCATCCCCCCCAGTATAAAATAATTATAGCCCCAAATAATATCTATAGCATCCCCCCCAGTATAAAATAATTATAGCCCCAAATAATATCTATAGCATCCCCCCCCCAGTATAAAATAATTATAGCCCCAAATAATATCTATAGCATCCCCCCCCCAGTATAAAATAATTATAGCCCCAAATAATATCTATAGCATCCCCCCCAGTATAAAATATTTATAGCCCCAAATAATATATATATAGCAACCCCCCAGTATAAAATAATTATAGCCCCAAATAGTATCTATAGCATCCCCCCCAGTATAAAATAATTATAGCCCCAAATAATATATATAGCATCCCCCCCAGTATAAAATAATTATAGCCCCAAATAATATCTATAGCATCCCCCCCAGTATAAAATAATTATAGCCCCAAATAATATCTATAGCACCCCCCCCAGTATAAAATAATTATAGCCCCAAATAATATCTATAGCATCCCCCCCCCCAGTATAAAATAATTATAGCCCCAAATAATATATATAGCATCCCCCCCAGTATAAAATAATTATAGCCCCAAATAATATCTATAGCATCCCCCCAGTATAAAATAATTATAGCCCCAAATAATATCTATAGCACCCCCCCCAGTATAAAATAATTATAGCCCCAAATAATATCTATAGCATCCCCCCCAGTATAAAATAATTATAGCCCCAAATAATATCTATAGCATCCCCCCCCCAGTATAAAATAATTATAGCCCCAAATAATATCTATAGCATCCCCCCCCCAGTATAAAATAATTATAGCCCCAAATAATATCTATAGCAACCCCCCCAGTATAAAATAATTATAGCCCCAAATAATTTATATATAGCATCCCCCCCAGTATAAAATAATTATAGCCCCAAATAATATCTATAGCACCCCCCCAGTATAAAATAATTATAGCCCCAAATAATATCTATAGCATCCCACCCCAGTATAAAATAATTATAGCCCCAAATAATATCTATAGCACCCCCCAGTATAAAATAATATATAGCCCCAAATAATATCTATAGCACCCCTCCCCCCAGTATAAAATAATTATAGCCCCAAATAATATCTATAGCACTCCCCCAGTATAAAATAATTATAGCCCCAAATAATATCTATAGAATCCCCCCCAGTATAAAATATTTATAGCCCCAAATAATATATATATAGCATCCCCCCCAGTATAAAATAATTATAGCCCCAAATAATATCTATAGCAACCCCCCCCAGTATAAAATAATTATAGCCCCAAATAATATCTATAGCACCCCCCCCCAGTATAAAATAATTATAGCCCCAAATAATTTATATATAGCACCCCCCCAGTATAAAATAATTATAGCACCCCCCCAGTATAAAATAATTATAGCCCCAAATAATATCTATAGCATCCCCCCCCGTATGAAATAATTATAGCCCCAAATAATATCTATAGCATCCCCCCCAGTATAAAATAATTATAGCCCCAAATAATATCTATAGCATCCCCCCCAGTATAAAATAATTATAGCCCCAAATAATATCTATAGCATCCCCCCCCAGTATAAAATAATTATAGACCCAAATAATATCTATAGCACCCCCCAGTATAAAATAATTATAGCCCCAAATGATATCTATAGCATCCCCCCCAGTATAAAATAATTATAGCCCCAAATAATTTATATATAGCTTCCCCCCCCAGTATAAAATAATTATAGCACCCCCCCAGTATAAAATAATTATAGCCCCAAATAATATCTATAGCATCCCCCCCGTATAAAATAATTATAGCCCCAAATAATATCTATAGCATCCCCCCCAGTATAAAATAATTATAGCCCCAAATAATATCTATAGCATCCCCCCCAGTATAAAATAATTATAGCCCCAAATAATATCTATAGCATCCCCCCCAGTACAAAATAATTATAGCCCCAAATAATATCTATAGCATCCCCCCCCAGAATAAAATAATTATAGCCCCAAATTATATATATAGCATCCCCCCCCAGTATAAAATAATTATAGCCCCAAATAATATCTATAGCATCCCCCCAGTATAAAATAATTATAGCCCCAAATAATATCTATAGCACCCCCCCAGTATAAAATAATTATAGCCCCAAATAATATATATATAGAATCCCCCCCAGGATAAAATATTTATAGCCCCAAATAATATTTATAGCACCCCCCAGTATAAAATAATTATAGCCCCAAATAATATCTATAGCATCCCCCCCAGTATAAAATAATTATAGCCCCAAATAATATCTATAGCATCCCCCCCCAGTATAAACTAATTATAGCCCCAAATTATATATATAGCATCCCCCCCCAGTATAAAATAATTATAGCCCCAAATAATATCTATAGCATCCCCCCAGTATAAAATAATTATAGCCCCAAATAATATCTATAGCACCCCCCCAGTATAAAATATTTATAGCCCCAAATAATTTATATATAGCATCCCCCCCCAGTATAAAATAATTATAGCCCCAAATAATATCTATAGCATCCCCCCCAGTATAAAATAATTATAGCCCCAAATAATATCTATAGCATCCCCCCCAGTATAAAATAATTATAGCCCCAAATAATATCTATAGCACCCCCCCAGTATAAAATAATTATAGCCCCAAATAATATATATATAGAATCCCCCCCAGGATAAAATATTTATAGCCCCAAATAATATTTATAGCACCCCCCAGTATAAAATAATTATAGCCCCAAATAATATCTATAGCATCCCCCCCAGTATAAAATAATTATAGCCCCAAATAATATCTATAGCATCCCCCCCCAGTATAAAATAATTATAGCCCCAAATTATATATATAGCATCCCCCCCCAGTATAAAATAATTATAGCCCCAAATAATATATCTATAGCATCCCCCCCAGTATAAAATAATTATAGCCCCAAATAATATCTATAGCATCCCCCCCAGTATAAAATAATTATAGCCCCAAATAATATATATATAGCACACCCCCAGTATAAAATAATTATAGCCCCAAATAATATCTATAGCATCCCCCCCAGTATAAAATAATTATAGCCCCAAATAATATCTATAGCATCCGCCAGTATAAAATAATTATAGCCCCAAATTATATATATATCATCCCCCCCAGTATAAAATAATTATAGCCCCAAATAATATCTATAGCATCCCCCCAGTATAAAATAATTATAGCCCCAAATAATATCTATAGCATCCCCCCAGTATAAAATAATTATAGCCCCAAATAATATCTATAGCATCCCCCCAGTATAAAATAATTATAGCCCCAAATAATATCTATAGCATCCCCCCAGTATAAAATAATTATAGCCACAAATAATATCTATAGCATCCCCCCCCAGTATAAAATAATTATAGCCCCAAATAATATCTTTAGCATCCCCCCCAATATAAAAAAATTATAGCCCCAAATAATATCTATAGCACCCCCCAGTATAAAATAATTATAGCCCCAAATAATATCTATAGCATCCCCCCCCAGTATAAAATAATTATAGCCCCAAATAATATCTTTAGCATCCCCCCCAGTATAAAATAATTAGAGCCCCAAATAATATCTATAGCATCCCCCCAGTATAAAATAATTATAGCCCCAAATAATATCTATAGCATCCCCCCAGTATAAAATAATTATAGCCCCAAATAATATCTATAGCATCCCCCCCCAGTATAAAATAATTATAGCCCCAAATAATATCTATAGCATCCCCCCCCCAGTATAAAATAATTATAGCCCCAAATAATATCTATAGCATCCCCCCCAGTATAAAATATTTATAGCCCCAAATAATATATATATAGCAACCCCCCAGTATAAAATAATTATAGCCCCAAATAGTATCTATAGCATCCCCCCCAGTATAAAATAATTATAGCCCCAAATAATATCTATAGCATCCCCCCCCAGTATAAAATAATTATAGCCCCAAATAATATCTATAGCATCCCCCCCAGTATAAAATAATTATAGCCCCAAATAATATCTATAGCATCCCCCCCAGTATAAAATAATTATAGCCCCAAATAATATCTATAGCATCGCCCCCAGTATAAAATATTTATAGCCCCAAATAATATATATATAGCATCCCCCCCAGTATAAAATAATTATAGCCCCAAATAATATCTATAGCATCCCCCCCCAGTATAAAATAATTATAGCCCCAAATAATATCTATAGCATCCCCCCCAGTATAAAATAATTATAGCCCCAAATAATATCTATAGCATCCCCCCCCAGTATAAAATAATTATAGCCCCAAATAATATCTATAGCATCCCCCCCCCAGTATAAAATAATTATAGCCCCAAATAATATCTATAGCATCCCCCCCCCAGTATAAAATAATTATAGCCCCAAATAATATCTATAGCATCCCCCCCAGTATAAAATATTTATAGCCCCAAATAATATATATATAGCAACCCCCCAGTATAAAATAATTATAGCCCCAAATAGTATCTATAGCATCCCCCCCAGTATAAAATAATTATAGCCCCAAATAATATATATAGCATCCCCCCCAGTATAAAATAATTATAGCCCCAAATAATATCTATAGCATCCCCCCCAGTATAAAATAATTATAGCCCCAAATAATATCTATAGCACCCCCCCCAGTATAAAATAATTATAGCCCCAAATAATATCTATAGCATCCCCCCCCCCCAGTATAAAATAATTATAGCCCCAAATAATATATATAGCATCCCCCCCAGTATAAAATAATTATAGCCCCAAATAATATCTATAGCATCCCCCCAGTATAAAATAATTATAGCCCCAAATAATATCTATAGCACCCCCCCCAGTATAAAATAATTATAGCCCCAAATAATATCTATAGCATCCCCCCCAGTATAAAATAATTATAGCCCCAAATAATATCTATAGCATCCCCCCCCCAGTATAAAATAATTATAGCCCCAAATAATATCTATAGCATCCCCCCCCCAGTATAAAATAATTATAGCCCCAAATAATATCTATAGCAACCCCCCCAGTATAAAATAATTATAGCCCCAAATAATTTATATATAGCATCCCCCCCAGTATAAAATAATTATAGCCCCAAATAATATCTATAGCACCCCCCCAGTATAAAATAATTATAGCCCCAAATAATATCTATAGCATCCCCCCAGTATAAAATAATTATAGCCCCAAATAATATCTATAGCACCCCCCAGTATAAAATAATATATAGCCCCAAATAATATCTATAGCACCCCTCCCCCCAGTATAAAATAATTATAGCCCCAAATAATATCTATAGCACTCCCCCAGTATAAAATAATTATAGCCCCAAATAATATCTATAGAATCCCCCCCAGTATAAAATATTTATAGCCCCAAATAATATATATATAGCATCCCCCCCAGTATAAAATAATTATAGCCCCAAATAATATCTATAGCATCCCCCCCCAGTATAAAATAATTATAGCCCCAAATAATATCTATAGCACCCCCCCCAGTATAAAATAATTATAGCCCCAAATAATTTATATATAGCACCCCCCCAGTATAAAATAATTATAGCACCCCCCCAGTATAAAATAATTATAGCCCCAAATAATATCTATAGCATCCCCCCCCGTATGAAATAATTATAGCCCCAAATAATATCTATAGCATCCCCCCCAGTATAAAATAATTATAGCCCCAAATAATATCTATAGCATCCCCCCCAGTATAAAATAATTATAGCCCCAAATAATATCTATAGCATCCCCCCCCAGTATAAAATAATTATAGACCCAAATAATATCTATAGCACCCCCCAGTATAAAATAATTATAGCCCCAAATGATATCTATAGCATCCCCCCCAGTATAAAATAATTATAGCCCCAAATAATTTATATATAGCTTCCCCCCCCAGTATAAAATAATTATAGCACCCCCCCAGTATAAAATAATTATAGCCCCAAATAATATCTATAGCATCCCCCCCGTATAAAATAATTATAGCCCCAAATAATATCTATAGCATCCCCCCCAGTATAAAATAATTATAGCCCCAAATAATATCTATAGCATCCCCCCCAGTATAAAATAATTATAGCCCCAAATAATATCTATAGCATCCCCCCCAGTACAAAATAATTATAGCCCCAAATAATATCTATAGCATCCCCCCCCAGAATAAAATAATTATAGCCCCAAATTATATATATAGCATCCCCCCCCAGTATAAAATAATTATAGCCCCAAATAATATCTATAGCATCCCCCCAGTATAAAATAATTATAGCCCCAAATAATATCTATAGCACCCCCCCAGTATAAAATAATTATAGCCCCAAATAATATATATATAGAATCCCCCCCAGGATAAAATATTTATAGCCCCAAATAATATTTATAGCACCCCCCAGTATAAAATAATTATAGCCCCAAATAATATCTATAGCATCCCCCCCAGTATAAAATAATTATAGCCCCAAATAATATCTATAGCATCCCCCCCCAGTATAAACTAATTATAGCCCCAAATTATATATATAGCATCCCCCCCCAGTATAAAATAATTATAGCCCCAAATAATATCTATAGCATCCCCCCAGTATAAAATAATTATAGCCCCAAATAATATCTATAGCACCCCCCCAGTATAAAATATTTATAGCCCCAAATAATTTATATATAGCATCCCCCCCCAGTATAAAATAATTATAGCCCCAAATAATATCTATAGCATCCCCCCCAGTATAAAATAATTATAGCCCCAAATAATATCTATAGCATCCCCCCCAGTATAAAATAATTATAGCCCCAAATAATATATATATAGAATCCCCCCCAGGATAAAATATTTATAGCCCCAAATAATATTTATAGCACCCCCCAGTATAAAATAATTATAGCCCCAAATAATATCTATAGCATCCCCCCCAGTATAAAATAATTATAGCCCCAAATAATATCTATAGCATCCCCCCCCAGTATAAAATAATTATAGCCCCAAATTATATATATAGCATCCCCCCCAGTATAAAATAATTATAGCCCCAAATAATATATCTATAGCATCCCCCCCAGTATAAAATAATTATAGCCCCAAATAATATCTATAGCATCCCCCCCAGTATAAAATAATTATAGCCCCAAATAATATATATATAGCACACCCCCAGTATAAAATAATTATAGCCCCAAATAATATCTATAGCATCCCCCCCAGTATAAAATAATTATAGCCCCAAATAATATCTATAGCATCCCCCCAGTATAAAATAATTATAGCCCCAAATTATATATATATCATCCCCCCCAGTATAAAATAATTATAGCCCCAAATAATATCTATAGCATCCCCCCAGTATAAAATAATTATAGCCCCAAATAATATCTATAGCATCCCCCCAGTATAAAATAATTATAGCCCCAAATAATATCTATAGCATCCCCCCAGTATAAAATAATTATAGCCCCAAATAATATCTATAGCATCCCCCCAGTATAAAATAATTATAGCCACAAATAATATCTATAGCATCCCCCCCCAGTATAAAATAATTATAGCCCCAAATAATATCTTTAGCATCCCCCCCAATATAAAAAAATTATAGCCCCAAATAATATCTATAGCACCCCCCAGTATAAAATAATTATAGCCCCAAATAATATCTATAGCATCCCCCCCCAGTATAAAATAATTATAGCCCCAAATAATATCTTTAGCATCCCCCCCAGTATAAAATAATTAGAGCCCCAAATAATATCTATAGCATCCCCCCAGTATAAAATAATTATAGCCCCAAATAATATCTATAGCATCCCCCCAGTATAAAATAATTATAGCCCCAAATAATATCTATAGCACCCCCCCAGTATAAAATAATTATAGCCCCAAATAATATCTATAGCATCCCCCCCAGTATAAAATAATTATAGCCCCAAATAATATCTATAGCATCCCCCCCCAGTATAAAATAATTAGAGCCCCAAATAATATTTATAGCATCCCCCCAGTATAAAATAATTATAGCCCAAAATAATATATATAGCACCCCCCCAGTATAAAATAATTATAGCCCCAAATAATATATATAGCATCCCCCCCCAGTATAAAATAATTATAGCCCCAAATAATATCTATATCATCCCCCCCCCAGTATAAAATAATTGTAGCCCCAAATAATATCTATAGCATCCCCCCAGTATAAAATAATTATAGCCCCAAATAATATCTATAGCATCCTCCCAGTATAAAATAATTATAGCCCCAAATAATATCTATAGCATCCCCCCCAGTATAAAATAATTATAGCCCCAAATAATATCTATAGCATCCCCCCCAGTACAAAATAATTATAGCCCCAAATAATATATATATAGCATCCCCCCCAGTATAAAATAATTATAGCCCCAAATAATATCTATAGCATCCCCCCCAGTACAAAATAATTATAGCCCCAAATAATATATATATAGCATCCCCCCCAGTATAAAATAATTATAGCCCCAAATAATATCTATAGCATCCCCCCCAGTACAAAATAATTATAGCCCCAAATAATATATATATAGCATCCCCCCCAGTATAAAATTATTATAGCCCCAAATAATATCTATAGCATCCCCCCCAGTATAAAATAATTATAGCCCCAAATAATATCTATAGCATCCCCCCAGTATAAAATAATTATAGCCCCAAATAATATCTATAGCATCCCCCCAGTATAAAATAATTATAGCCCCAAATAATATCTATAGCACCCCCCCATTATAAAATAATTATAGCCCCAAATAATTTATATATAGCTTCCCCCCCCAGTATAAAATAATTATAGCACCCCCCCAGTATAAAATAATTATAGCCCCAAATAATATCTATAGCACCCCCCCCAGTATAAAATAATTATAGCCCCAAATAATTTATATATAGCTTCCCCCCCCAGTATAAAATAATTATAGCACCCCCCCAGTATAAAATAATTATAGCCCCAAATAATATCTATAGCATTCCCCCGTATAAAATAATTATAGCCCCAAATAATATCTATAGCATCCCCCCCCCAGTATAAAATAATTATAGCCCCAAATAATATATATATAAAGCACCCACCCAGTATAAATAATTATAGCCCCAAATAATATCTATAGCATCCCCCCCAGTATAAAATAATTATAGCCCCAAATAATATCTATAGCACCCCCCCCAGTATAAAATAATTATAGCCCCAAATAATATATAAAGCATCCCCCCCAGTATAAAATAATTATAGCCCCAAATAATATATATAGCATCCCCCCCAGTATAAAATAATTATAGCCCCAAATAATATATAAAGCATCCCCCCCCAGTATAAAATAATTATAGCCCCAAATAATATCTATAGCATCCCCCCCCAGTATAAAATAATTATAGCCCCAAATAATATGTTTAGCATCCCCCAAGTATCAAATAATTATAGCCCCAAATAATATATATAGCATCCACCCCAGTATAAAATAATTATAGCCCCAAATAATATCTATAGCATCCCCCCCCCCAGTATAAAATAATTGTAGCCCCAAATATTATCTATAGCATCCCCCCAGTATAAAATGATTATAGCCCCAAATAATATATATATATATATATATATAGCATCCCCCCAGTATAAAATAATTATAGCCCCAAATAATATCTATAGCATCCCCCCAGTATAAAATAATTATAGCCCCAAATAATATCTATAGCATCCCCCCCCAGTATAAAATAATTATAGCCCCAAATAATATCTATAGCATCCCCCCCAGTACAAAATAATTATAGCCCCAAATAATATATATATAGCATCCCCCCCAGTATAAAATAATTATAGCCCCAAATAATATCTATAGCACCCCCCAGTATAAAATAATTATAGCCCCAAATAATATCTATAGCACCCCCCCCCAGTATAAAATAATTATAGCCCCAAGTAATATCTATAGCATCCCCCCCAGTATAAAATAATTATAGCCCCAAATAATATCTATAGCATCCCCCCCCAGTATAAAATAATTATAGCCCCAAATAATATATATATAGCATCCCCCCCAGTATAAAATATTTATAGCCCCAAATAATATCTATAGCATCCCCCCCAGTATAAAATAATTATAGCCCCAAATAATATCTATAGCATCCCCCCCAGTATAAAATAATTATAGCCCCAAATAATATCTATAGCATCCCCCCCAGTATAAAATAATTATAGCCCCAAATAATATCTATAGCATCCCCCCCCAGTATAAAATAATTATAGCCCCAAATAATATCTATTTCATCCCCCCCAGTATAAAATATTTATAGCCCCAAATAATATATATATAGCATCCCCCCAGTATAAAATAATTATAGCCCCAAATAATATCTATAGCATCCCCCCCAGTGTAAAATAATTATAGCCCCAAATAATATCTATAGCATCCCCCCCAGTATAAAATAATTATAGCCCCAAATTATATATATAGCATCCCCCCCAGTATAAAATAATTATAGCCCCAAATAATATCTATAGCATCCCCCCCAGTATAAAATAATTATAGCCCCAAATAATATCTATAGCACCCCCCCCAGTATAAAATATTTATAGCCCCAAATAATTTATATATAGCATCCCCCCCCAGTATAAAATAATTATAGCCCCAAATAATATGTTTAGCATCCCCCAAGTATCAAATAATTATAGCCCCAAATAATATATATAGCATCCACCCCAGTATAAAATAATTATAGCCCCAAATAATATCTATAGCATCCCCCCCCCAGTATAAAATAATTGTAGCCCCAAATATTATCTATAGCATCCCCCCAGTATAAAATGATTATAGCCCCAAATAATATATATATATATATATATATATAGCATCCCCCCAGTATAAAATAATTATAGCCCCAAATAATATCTATAGCATCCCCCCAGTATAAAATAATTATAGCCCCAAATAATATCTATAGCATCCCCCCCCAGTATAAAATAATTATAGCCCCAAATAATATCTATAGCATCCCCCCCAGTACAAAATAATTATAGCCCCAAATAATATATATATAGCATCCCCCCCAGTATAAAATAATTATAGCCCCAAATAATATCTATAGCACCCCCCAGTATAAAATAATTATAGCCCCAAATAATATCTATAGCACCCCCCCCCAGTATAAAATAATTATAGCCCCAAATAATATCTATAGCATCCCCCCCAGTATAAAATAATTATAGCCCCAAATAATATATATATAGCACACCCCCAGTATAAAATAATTATAGCCCCAAATAATATCTATAGCACCCCCCCCCAGTATAAAATAATTATAGCCCCAAGTAATATCTATAGCATCCCCCCCAGTATAAAATAATTATAGCCCCAAATAATATCTATAGCATCCCCCCCCAGTATAAAATAATTATAGCCCCAAATAATATATATATAGCATCCCCCCAGTATAAAATATTTATAGCCCCAAATAATATCTATAGCATCCCCCCCAGTATAAAATAATTATAGCCCCAAATAATATCTATAGCATCCCCCCCAGTATAAAATAATTATAGCCCCAAATAATATCTATAGCATCCCCCCCAGTATAAAATAATTATAGCCCCAAATAATATCTATAGCACCCCCCCAGTATAAAATAATTATAGCCCCAAATAATATCTATAGCATCCCCCCCAGTATAAAATAATTATAGCCCCAAATAATATCTATTTCATCCCCCCCAGTATAAAATATTTATAGCCCCAAATAATATATATATAGCATCCCCCCAGTATAAAATAATTATAGCCCCAAATAATATCTATAGCATCCCCCCCAGTGTAAAATAATTATAGCCCCAAATAATATCTATAGCATCCCCCCCAGTATAAAATAATTATAGCCCCAAATTATATATATAGCATCCCCCCCCAGTATAAAATAATTATAGCCCCAAATAATATCTATAGCATCCCCCCCAGTATAAAATAATTATAGCCCCAAATAATATCTATAGCACCCCCCCCAGTATAAAATATTTATAGCCCCAAATAATTTATATATAGCATCCCCCCCCAGTATAAAATAATTATAGCCCCAAATAATATCTATAGCATCCCCCCCCAGTATAAAATAATTATAGCCCCAAATAATATCTATAGCACCCCCCCCAGTATAAAATATTTATAGCCCCAAATAATTTATATATAGCATCCCCCCCCCAGTATACAATAATTATAGCCCCAAATAATATCTATAGCATCCCCCCCAGTATAAAATAATTATAGCCCCAAATAATATCTATAGCATCCCCCCCAGTATAAAATAATTATAGCCCCAAATAATATCTATAGCATCCACCCCCCAGTATAAAATAATTATAGCCCCAAATTATATATATAGCACCCCCCCAGTATAAAATAATTATAGCCCCAAATAATATCTATAGCATCCCCCCCAGTATAAAATATTTATAGCCCCAAATAATATATATATAGCATCCCCCCAGTATAAAACAATTATAGCCCCAAATAATATCTATAGCATCCCCCCAGTATAAAATAATTATAGCCCCAAATAATATCTATAGCATCCCCCCAGTATAAAATAATTATAGCCCCAAATAATATCTATAGCATCCCCCCCCAGTATAAAATAATTATAGCCCCAAATAATATCTATAGCATCCCCCCCCAGTATAAAATATTTATAGCCCCAAATAATATATATATAGCACACCCCCAGTATAAAATAATTATAGCCCCAAATAATATCTATAGCATCCCCCCCAGTATAAAATAATTATAGCCCCAAATTATATATATAGCATCCCCCCCAGTATAAAATAATTATAGCCCCAAATTATATATATAGCATCCCCCCCAGTATAAAATAATTATAGCCCCAAATAATATCTATAGCATCCCCTCCCAGTATAAAATAATTATAGCCCCAAATTATATATATAGCATCCCCCCCCAGTATAAAATAATTATAGCCCCAAATAATATATATATAGCATCCCCCCCCAGTATAAAATATTTATAGCCCCAAATAATATTTATAGCACCCCCCAGTATAAAATAATTATAGCCCCAAATAATATCTATAGCATCCCCCCCAGTATAAAATAATTATAGCCCCAAATAATATCTATAGCATCCCCCCCAGTATAAAATAATTATAGCCCCAAATAATATCTATAGCATCCCCCCCAGTATAAAATAATTATTGCCCCAAATAATATCTATTTCATCCCCCCCCAGTATAAAATAATTATAGCCCCAAATAATATCTATAGCATCCCCCCCAGTATAAAATAATTATAGCCCCAAATAATATCTATAGCATCCCCCCAGTATAAAATATTTATAGCCCCAAATAATATATATATAGCATCCCCCCAGTATAAAACAATTATAGCCCCAAATAATATCTATAGCATCCCCCCAGTATAAAATAATTATAGCCCCAAATAATATCTATAGCATCCCCCCAGTATAAAATAATTATAGCCCCAAATAATATCTATAGCATCCCCCCCCAGTATAAAATAATTATAGCCCCAAATAATATCTATAGCATCCCCCCCAGTATAAAATAATTATAGCCCCAAATAATATCTATAGCATCCCCCCCAGTATAAAATAATTAGAGCCCCAAATAATATCTATAGCATCCCCCCAGTATAAAATAATTATAGCCCCAAATAATATATATAGCACCCCCCCAGTATAAAATAATTATAGCCCCAAATAATATCTATAGCATCCCCCCCAGTATAAAATAATTATAGCCCAAAATAATATATATATAGCATCCCCCCCAGTATAAAATAATTATAGCCCCAAATAATATCTATAGCATCCCCCCCCCCAGTATAAAATAATTATAGCCCCAAATAATATCTATAGCATCCCCCCCAGTATAAAATATTTATAGCCCCAAATAATATATATAGCATCCACCCCAGTATAAAATAATTATAGCCCCAAATAATATCTATAGCATCCCCCCAGTATAAAATAATTATAGCCCCAAATAATATCTATAGCACCCCCCAGTATAAAATAATTATAGCCCCAAATAATATCTATAGCATCCCCCCAGTATAAAATAATTATAGCCCCAAATAATATCTATAGCATCCCCCCCAGTATAAAATGATTATAGCCCCAAATAATATATATATATAGCATCCCCCCAGTATAAAATAATTATAGCCTCAAATAATATCTATAGTTCCCCCCCCAGTATAAAATAATTATAGCCCCAAATAATATCTATAGCACCCCCCCCAGTATAAAATAATTATAGCCCCAAATAATATCTATAGCATCACCCCCAGTATAAAATATTTATAGCCCCAAATAATATATATATAGCATCCCCCCAGTATAAAACAATTATAGCCCCAAATAATATCTATAGCATCCCCCCCAGTATAAAATATTTATAGCCCCAAATAATATATATATAGCATCCCCCCAGTATAAAACAATTATAGCCCCAAATAATATCTATAGCATCCCCCCAGTATAAAATAATTATAGCCCCAAATAATATCTATAGCATCCCCTCCCAGTATAAAATAATTATAGCCCCAAATTATATATATAGCATCCCCCCCCAGTATAAAATAATTATAGCCCCAAATAATATATATATAGCATCCCCCCCAGTATAAAATATTTATAGCCCCAAATAATATTTATAGCACCCCCCAGTATAAAATAATTATAGCCCCAAATAATATCTATAGCATCCCCCCCAGTATAAAATAATTATAGCCCCAAATAATATCTATTTCATCCCCCCCCCAGTATAAAATAATTATAGCCCCAAATAATATCTATAGCATCCCCCCCAGTATAAAATAATTATAGCCCCAAATAATATCTATAGCATCCCCCCAGTATAAAATATTTATAGCCCCAAATAATATATATATAGCATCCCCCCAGTATAAAACAATTATAGCCCCAAATAATATCTATAGCATCCCCCCAGTATAAAATAATTATAGCCCCAAATAATATCGATAGCATCCCCCCAGTATAAAATAATTATAGCCCCAAATAATATCTATAGCATCCCCCCCCAGTATAAAATAATTATAGCCCCAAATAATATCTATAGCATCCCCCCCAGTATAAAATAATT
The DNA here is from genome assembly GCF_040894005.1 of Engystomops pustulosus. Classification (NCBI taxonomy): domain Eukaryota; kingdom Metazoa; phylum Chordata; class Amphibia; order Anura; family Leptodactylidae; genus Engystomops; species Engystomops pustulosus. Next base: position 275,098 of record NC_092419.1, read on the forward strand.
ATAGCCCCAAATAATATCTATAGCATCCCCCCCAGTATAAAATAATTAGAGCCCCAAATAATATCTATAGCATCCCCCCAGTATAAAATAATTATAGCCCCAAATAATATATATAGCACCCCCCCAGTATAAAATAATTATAGCCCCAAATAATATATATAGCATCCCCTCAGTATAAAAAAATTATAGCCCCAAATAATATCTATAGCACCCCCCCCAGTATAAAATAATTATAGCCCCAAATAATATCTATAGCATCCCCCCCAGTATAAAATAATTATAGCCCAAAATAATATATATATAGCATCCCCCCCAGTATAAAATAATTATAGCCCCAAATAATATCTATAGCATCCCCCCCCCCAGTATAAAATAATTATAGCCCCAAATAATATCTATAGCATCCCCCCAGTATAAAATAATTATAGCCCCAAATAATATCTATAGCACCCCCCAGTATAAAATAATTATAGCCCCAAATAATATCTATAGCATCCCCCCAGTATAAAATAATTATAGCCCCAAATAATATCTATAGCATCCCCCCCAGTACAAAATAATTATAGCCCCAAATAATATATATATAGCATCCCCCCCAGTATAAAATAATTATAGCCCCAAATAATATCTATAGCATCCCCCCCAGTACAAAATAATTATAGCCCCAAATAATATATATATAGCATCCCCCCCAGTATAAAATTATTATAGCCCCAAATAATATCTATAGCATCCCCCCCAGTATAAAATAATTATAGCCCCAAATAATATCTATAGCATCCCCCCAGTATAAAATAATTATAGCCCCAAATAATATCTATAGCATCCCCCCAGTATAAAATAATTATAGCCCCAAATAATATCTATAGCACCCCCCCATTATAAAATAATTATAGCCCCAAATAATTTATATATAGCTTCCCCCCCCAGTATAAAATAATTATAGCACCCCCCCAGTATAAAATAATTATAGCCCCAAATAATATCTATAGCACCCCCCCCAGTATAAAATAATTATAGCCCCAAATAATTTATATATAGCTTCCCCCCCCAGTATAAAATAATTATAGCACCCCCCCAGTATAAAATAATTATAGCCCCAAATAATATCTATAGCATTCCCCCGTATAAAATAATTATAGCCCCAAATAATATCTATAGCATCCCCCCCCCAGTATAAAATAATTATAGCCCCAAATAATATATATATAAAGCACCCACCCAGTATAAATAATTATAGCCCCAAATAATATCTATAGCATCCCCCCCAGTATAAAATAATTATAGCCCCAAATAATATCTATAGCACCCCCCCCAGTATAAAATAATTATAGCCCCAAATAATATATAAAGCATCCCCCCCAGTATAAAATAATTATAGCCCCAAATAATATATATAGCATCCCCCCCCAGTATAAAATAATTATAGCCCCAAATAATATATAAAGCATCCCCCCCCAGTATAAAATAATTATAGCCCCAAATAATATCTATAGCATCCCCCCCCAGTATAAAATAATTATAGCCCCAAATAATATGTTTAGCATCCCCCAAGTATCAAATAATTATAGCCCCAAATAATATATATAGCATCCACCCCAGTATAAAATAATTATAGCCCCAAATAATATCTATAGCATCCCCCCCCCCAGTATAAAATAATTGTAGCCCCAAATATTATCTATAGCATCCCCCCAGTATAAAATGATTATAGCCCCAAATAATATATATATATATATATATATAGCATCCCCCCAGTATAAAATAATTATAGCCCCAAATAATATCTATAGCATCCCCCCAGTATAAAATAATTATAGCCCCAAATAATATCTATAGCATCCCCCCCCAGTATAAAATAATTATAGCCCCAAATAATATCTATAGCATCCCCCCCAGTACAAAATAATTATAGCCCCAAATAATATATATATAGCATCCCCCCCAGTATAAAATAATTATAGCCCCAAATAATATCTATAGCACCCCCCAGTATAAAATAATTATAGCCCCAAATAATATCTATAGCACCCCCCCCCAGTATAAAATAATTATAGCCCCAAGTAATATCTATAGCATCCCCCCCAGTATAAAATAATTATAGCCCCAAATAATATCTATAGCATCCCCCCCCAGTATAAAATAATTATAGCCCCAAATAATATATATATAGCATCCCCCCCAGTATAAAATATTTATAGCCCCAAATAATATCTATAGCATCCCCCCCAGTATAAAATAATTATAGCCCCAAATAATATCTATAGCATCCCCCCCAGTATAAAATAATTATAGCCCCAAATAATATCTATAGCATCCCCCCCAGTATAAAATAATTATAGCCCCAAATAATATCTATAGCATCCCCCCCCAGTATAAAATAATTATAGCCCCAAATAATATCTATTTCATCCCCCCCAGTATAAAATATTTATAGCCCCAAATAATATATATATAGCATCCCCCCAGTATAAAATAATTATAGCCCCAAATAATATCTATAGCATCCCCCCCAGTGTAAAATAATTATAGCCCCAAATAATATCTATAGCATCCCCCCCAGTATAAAATAATTATAGCCCCAAATTATATATATAGCATCCCCCCCAGTATAAAATAATTATAGCCCCAAATAATATCTATAGCATCCCCCCCAGTATAAAATAATTATAGCCCCAAATAATATCTATAGCACCCCCCCCAGTATAAAATATTTATAGCCCCAAATAATTTATATATAGCATCCCCCCCCAGTATAAAATAATTATAGCCCCAAATAATATGTTTAGCATCCCCCAAGTATCAAATAATTATAGCCCCAAATAATATATATAGCATCCACCCCAGTATAAAATAATTATAGCCCCAAATAATATCTATAGCATCCCCCCCCCCAGTATAAAATAATTGTAGCCCCAAATATTATCTATAGCATCCCCCCAGTATAAAATGATTATAGCCCCAAATAATATATATATATATATATATATATATAGCATCCCCCCAGTATAAAATAATTATAGCCCCAAATAATATCTATAGCATCCCCCCAGTATAAAATAATTATAGCCCCAAATAATATCTATAGCATCCCCCCCCAGTATAAAATAATTATAGCCCCAAATAATATCTATAGCATCCCCCCCAGTACAAAATAATTATAGCCCCAAATAATATATATATAGCATCCCCCCCAGTATAAAATAATTATAGCCCCAAATAATATCTATAGCACCCCCCAGTATAAAATAATTATAGCCCCAAATAATATCTATAGCATCCCCCCCAGTATAAAATAATTATAGCCCCAAATAATATATATATAGCACACCCCCAGTATAAAATAATTATAGCCCCAAATAATATCTATAGCACCCCCCCCCAGTATAAAATAATTATAGCCCCAAGTAATATCTATAGCATCCCCCCCAGTATAAAATAATTATAGCCCCAAATAATATCTATAGCATCCCCCCCCAGTATAAAATAATTATAGCCCCAAATAATATATATATAGCATCCCCCCAGTATAAAATATTTATAGCCCCAAATAATATCTATAGCATCCCCCCCAGTATAAAATAATTATAGCCCCAAATAATATCTATAGCATCCCCCCCAGTATAAAATAATTATAGCCCCAAATAATATCTATAGCATCCCCCCCAGTATAAAATAATTATAGCCCCAAATAATATCTATAGCACCCCCCCAGTATAAAATAATTATAGCCCCAAATAATATCTATAGCATCCCCCCCAGTATAAAATAATTATAGCCCCAAATAATATCTATTTCATCCCCCCCAGTATAAAATATTTATAGCCCCAAATAATATATATATAGCATCCCCCCAGTATAAAATAATTATAGCCCCAAATAATATCTATAGCATCCCCCCCAGTGTAAAATAATTATAGCCCCAAATAATATCTATAGCATCCCCCCCAGTATAAAATAATTATAGCCCCAAATTATATATATAGCATCCCCCCCCAGTATAAAATAATTATAGCCCCAAATAATATCTATAGCATCCCCCCCAGTATAAAATAATTATAGCCCCAAATAATATCTATAGCACCCCCCCCAGTATAAAATATTTATAGCCCCAAATAATTTATATATAGCATCCCCCCCCAGTATAAAATAATTATAGCCCCAAATAATATCTATAGCATCCCCCCCAGTATAAAATAATTATAGCCCCAAATAATATCTATAGCACCCCCCCCAGTATAAAATATTTATAGCCCCAAATAATTTATATATAGCATCCCCCCCCCAGTATACAATAATTATAGCCCCAAATAATATCTATAGCATCCCCCCCAGTATAAAATAATTATAGCCCCAAATAATATCTATAGCATCCCCCCCAGTATAAAATAATTATAGCCCCAAATAATATCTATAGCATCCACCCCCCAGTATAAAATAATTATAGCCCCAAATTATATATATAGCACCCCCCCAGTATAAAATAATTATAGCCCCAAATAATATCTATAGCATCCCCCCCAGTATAAAATATTTATAGCCCCAAATAATATATATATAGCATCCCCCCAGTATAAAACAATTATAGCCCCAAATAATATCTATAGCATCCCCCCAGTATAAAATAATTATAGCCCCAAATAATATCTATAGCATCCCCCCAGTATAAAATAATTATAGCCCCAAATAATATCTATAGCATCCCCCCCCAGTATAAAATAATTATAGCCCCAAATAATATCTATAGCATCCCCCCCCAGTATAAAATATTTATAGCCCCAAATAATATATATATAGCACACCCCCAGTATAAAATAATTATAGCCCCAAATAATATCTATAGCATCCCCCCCAGTATAAAATAATTATAGCCCCAAATTATATATATAGCATCCCCCCCAGTATAAAATAATTATAGCCCCAAATTATATATATAGCATCCCCCCCCAGTATAAAATAATTATAGCCCCAAATAATATCTATAGCATCCCCTCCCAGTATAAAATAATTATAGCCCCAAATTATATATATAGCATCCCCCCCCAGTATAAAATAATTATAGCCCCAAATAATATATATATAGCATCCCCCCCCAGTATAAAATATTTATAGCCCCAAATAATATTTATAGCACCCCCCAGTATAAAATAATTATAGCCCCAAATAATATCTATAGCATCCCCCCCAGTATAAAATAATTATAGCCCCAAATAATATCTATAGCATCCCCCCCAGTATAAAATAATTATAGCCCCAAATAATATCTATAGCATCCCCCCCAGTATAAAATAATTATTGCCCCAAATAATATCTATTTCATCCCCCCCCCAGTATAAAATAATTATAGCCCCAAATAATATCTATAGCATCCCCCCCAGTATAAAATAATTATAGCCCCAAATAATATCTATAGCATCCCCCCAGTATAAAATATTTATAGCCCCAAATAATATATATATAGCATCCCCCCAGTATAAAACAATTATAGCCCCAAATAATATCTATAGCATCCCCCCAGTATAAAATAATTATAGCCCCAAATAATATCTATAGCATCCCCCCAGTATAAAATAATTATAGCCCCAAATAATATCTATAGCATCCCCCCCCAGTATAAAATAATTATAGCCCCAAATAATATCTATAGCATCCCCCCCAGTATAAAATAATTATAGCCCCAAATAATATCTATAGCATCCCCCCCAGTATAAAATAATTAGAGCCCCAAATAATATCTATAGCATCCCCCCAGTATAAAATAATTATAGCCCCAAATAATATATATAGCACCCCCCCAGTATAAAATAATTATAGCCCCAAATAATATCTATAGCATCCCCCCCAGTATAAAATAATTATAGCCCAAAATAATATATATATAGCATCCCCCCCAGTATAAAATAATTATAGCCCCAAATAATATCTATAGCATCCCCCCCCCCAGTATAAAATAATTATAGCCCCAAATAATATCTATAGCATCCCCCCCAGTATAAAATATTTATAGCCCCAAATAATATATATAGCATCCACCCCAGTATAAAATAATTATAGCCCCAAATAATATCTATAGCATCCCCCCAGTATAAAATAATTATAGCCCCAAATAATATCTATAGCACCCCCCAGTATAAAATAATTATAGCCCCAAATAATATCTATAGCATCCCCCCAGTATAAAATAATTATAGCCCCAAATAATATCTATAGCATCCCCCCCAGTATAAAATGATTATAGCCCCAAATAATATATATATATAGCATCCCCCCAGTATAAAATAATTATAGCCTCAAATAATATCTATAGTTCCCCCCCCAGTATAAAATAATTATAGCCCCAAATAATATCTATAGCACCCCCCCCAGTATAAAATAATTATAGCCCCAAATAATATCTATAGCATCACCCCCAGTATAAAATATTTATAGCCCCAAATAATATATATATAGCATCCCCCCAGTATAAAACAATTATAGCCCCAAATAATATCTATAGCATCCCCCCCAGTATAAAATATTTATAGCCCCAAATAATATATATATAGCATCCCCCCAGTATAAAACAATTATAGCCCCAAATAATATCTATAGCATCCCCCCAGTATAAAATAATTATAGCCCCAAATAATATCTATAGCATCCCCTCCCAGTATAAAATAATTATAGCCCCAAATTATATATATAGCATCCCCCCCCAGTATAAAATAATTATAGCCCCAAATAATATATATATAGCATCCCCCCCAGTATAAAATATTTATAGCCCCAAATAATATTTATAGCACCCCCCAGTATAAAATAATTATAGCCCCAAATAATATCTATAGCATCCCCCCCAGTATAAAATAATTATAGCCCCAAATAATATCTATTTCATCCCCCCCCCAGTATAAAATAATTATAGCCCCAAATAATATCTATAGCATCCCCCCCAGTATAAAATAATTATAGCCCCAAATAATATCTATAGCATCCCCCCAGTATAAAATATTTATAGCCCCAAATAATATATATATAGCATCCCCCCAGTATAAAACAATTATAGCCCCAAATAATATCTATAGCATCCCCCCAGTATAAAATAATTATAGCCCCAAATAATATCGATAGCATCCCCCCAGTATAAAATAATTATAGCCCCAAATAATATCTATAGCATCCCCCCCCAGTATAAAATAATTATAGCCCCAAATAATATCTATAGCATCCCCCCAGTATAAAATAATTATAGCCCCAAATAATATCTATAGCATCCCCCCCAGTATAAAATAATTAGAGCCCCAAATAATATCTATAGCATCCCCCCAGTATAAAATAATTATAGCCCCAAATAATATATATAGCACCCCCCCAGTATAAAATAATTATAGCCCCAAATAATATATATAGCATCCCCTCAGTATAAAAAAATTATAGCCCCAAATAATATCTATAGCACCCCCCCCAGTATAAAATAATTATAGCCCCAAATAATATCTATAGCATCCCCCCCAGTATAAAATAATTATAGCCCAAAATAATATATATATAGCATCCCCCCCAGTATAAAATAATTATAGCCCCAAATAATATCTATAGCATCCCCCCCCCAGTATAAAATAATTATAGCCCCAAATAATATCTATAGCATCCCCCCAGTATAAAATAATTATAGCCCCAAATAATATCTATAGCACCCCCCAGTATAAAATAATTATAGCCCCAAATAATATCTATAGCATCCCCCCAGTATAAAATAATTATAGCCCCAAATAATATCTATAGCATCCCCCCCAGTATAAAATGATTATAGCCCCAAATAATATATATATATAGCATCCCCCCAGTATAAAATAATTATAGCCTCAAATAATATCTATAGTTCCCCCCCCCAGTATAAAATAATTATAGCCCCAAATAATATCTATAGCATCCCCCCCAGTATAAAATAATTATAGCCCCAAATAATATCTATAGCATCCCCCCCAGTATAAAATAATTATAGCCCCAAATAATATCTATAGCATCACCCCCAGTATAAAATATTTATAGCCCCAAATAATATATATATAGCATCCCCCCAGTATAAAACAATTATAGCCCCAAATAATATCTATAGCATCCCCCCCAGTATAAAATATTTATAGCCCCAAATAATATATATATAGCATCCCCCCAGTATAAAACAATTATAGCCCCAAATAATATCTATAGCATCCCCCCAGTATAAAATAATTATAGCCCCAAATAATATCTATAGCATCCCCCCAGTATAAAATAATTATAGCCCCAAATAATATCTATAGCATCCCCCACCAGTATAAAATAATTATAGCCCCAAATAATATCTATAGCATACCCCCCCAGTATAAAATATTTATAGCCCCAAATAATATATATATAGCATCCCCCCCAGTATAAAATAATTATAGCCCCAAATAATATCTATAGCATCCCCCCCAGTATAAAATAATTATAGCCCCAAATAATATCTATAGCACCCCCCCCCCAGTATAAAATAATTATAGCCCCAAATAATATCTATAGCATCCCCCCCAGTATAAAATAATTATAGCCCCAAATTATATATATAGCATCCCCCCCAGTATAAAATAATTATAGCCCCAAATAATATCTATAGCATCCCCCCCAGTATAAAATAATTATAGCCCCAAATAATATCTATAGCATCCCCCCCCAGTATAAAATAATTATAGCCCCAAATAATATCTATAGCATCCCCCCCCAGTATAAAATAATTATAGCCCCAAATAATATCTATAGCATCCCCCCCAGTATAAAATAATTATAGCCCCAAATAATATCTATAGCATCCCCCAGTATAAAATAATTATAGCCCCAAATAATATCTATAGCACCCCCCCAGTATAAAATAATTATAGCCCCAAATAATATCTATAGCATCCCCCCAGTATAAAATAATTATAGCCCCAAATAATATCTATAGCATCCCCCCCAGTGTAAAATAATTATAGCCCCAAATAATATCTATAGCATCGCCCCCAGTATAAAATATTTATAGCCCCAAATAGTATATATATAGCATCCCTCCCAGTATAAAATAATTATAGCCCCAAATAACATCTATAGCATCCCCCCCAGTATAAAATAATTATAGCCCCAAATAATATCTATAGCACCCCCCCCAGTATAAAATAATTATAGCCCCAAATAATATCTATAGCATCCCCCCCCAGTATAAAATAATTATAGCCCCAAATAATATCTATAGCATCCCCCCCAGTATAAAATAATTATAGCCCCAAATAATATCTATAGCATCCCCCCCAGTATAAAATATTTATAGCCCCAAATAATATATATATAGCATCCCCCCCAGTATAAAATAATTATAGCCCCAAATAATATATATATAGCATCCCCCCCAGTATAAAATAATTATAGCCCCAAATAATATCTATAGCATCCCCCCCCCAGTATAAAATAATTATAGCCCCAAATAATATATATAGCATCCACCCCAGTATAAAATAATTATAGCCCCAAATAATATCTATAGCATCCCCCCCCAGTATAAAATTATTATAGCCCCAAATATTATCTATAGCATCCCCCCCAGTATAAAATGATTATAGCCCCAAATAATATATATATATAGCATCCCCCCAGTATAAAATAATTATAGCCCCAAATAATATCTATAGCATCCCCCCCAGTATAAAATAATTATAGCCCCAAATAATATCTATAGCATCCCCCAGTATAAAATAATTATGGCCCCAAATAATATCTATAGCACCCCTTCCCCCAGTATAAAATAATTATAGCCCCAAATAATATCTATAGCATCCCCCCAGTATAAAATAATTATAGCCCCAAATAATATCTATAGCATCCCCCCCAGTGTAAAATAATTATAGCCCCAAATAATATCTATAGCATCGCCCCCAGTATAAAATATTTATAGCCCCAAATAGTATATATATAGCATCCCTCCCAGTATAAAATATTTATAGCCCCAAATAACATCTATAGCATCCCCCCCAGTATAAAATAATTATAGCCCCAAATAATATCTATAGCACCCCCCCCAGTATAAAATAATTATAGCCCCAAATAATATCTATAGCATCCCCCCAGTATAAAATAATTATAGCCCCAAATAATATATATAGCACCCCCCCCAGTATAAAATAATTAGAGCCCCAAATAATATCTATAGCATCCCCCCAGTATAAAATAATTATAGCCCCAAATAATATATATAGCACCCCCCCCAGTATAAAATAATTATAGCCCCAAATAATATATATAGCATCCACCCCAGTATAAAATAATTATAGCCCCAAATAATATCTATAGCATCCCCCCAGTATAAAATAATTATAGCCCCAAATAATATCTATAGCATCCCCCCCCAGTATAAAATAATTATAGCCCCAAATAATATCTATAGCATCCCCCCCAGTACAAAATAATTATAGCCCCAAATAATATATATATAGCATCCCCCCCAGTATAAAATAATTATAGCCCCAAATAATATCTATAGCACCCCCCAGTATAAAATAATTATAGCCCCAAATAATATCTATAGCACCCCCCCCCAGTATAAAATAATTATAGCCCCAAATAATATCTATAGCATCCCCCCCAGTATAAAATAATTATAGCCCCAAATAATATATATATAGCACACCCCCAGTATAAAATAATTATAGCCCCAAATAATATCTATAGCACCCCCCCCCCAGTATAAAATAATTATAGCCCCAAGTAATATCTATAGCATCCCCCCCAGTATAAAATAATTATAGCCCCAAATAATATCTATAGCACCCCCCCAGTATAAAATAATTATAGCCCCAAATAATATCTATAGCATCCCCCCCAGTATAAAATAATTATAGCCCAAAATAATATCTATAGCATCCCCCCCAGTATAAAATAATTATAGCCCCAAATAATATATATATAGCATCCCCCCCAGTATAAAATATTTATAGCCCCAAATAATATCTATAGCATCCCCCCCAGTATAAAATAATTATAGCCCCAAATAATATCTATAGCATCCCCCCCAGTATAAAATAATTATAGCCCCAAATAATATCTATAGCATCCCCCCCAGTATAAAATAATTATAGCCCCAAATAATATCTATAGCATCCCCCCCCAGTATAAAATAATTATAGCCCCAAATAATATCTATTTCATCCCCCCCAGTATAAAATATTTATAGCCCCAAATAATATATATATAGCATCCCCCCAGTATAAAATAATTATAGCCCCAAATAATATCTATAGCACCCCCCCCAGTATAAAATATTTATAGCCCCAAATAATTTATATATAGCATCCCCCCCAGTATAAAATAATTATAGCCCCAAATAATATCTATAGCATCCCCCCCAGTATAAAATAATTATAGCCCAAAATAATATATATATAGCATCCCCCCCAGTATAAAATAATTATAGCCCCAAATAATATCTATAGCATCCCCCCCCCCAGTATAAAATAATTATAGCCCCAAATAATATCTATAGCATCCACCCCCCAGTATAAAATAATTATAGCCCCAAATTATATATATAGCACCCCCCCAGTATAAAATAATTATAGCCCCAAATAATATCTATAGCATCCCCCCCAGTATAAAATATTTATAGCCCCAAATAATATATATATAGCATCCCCCCAGTATAAAACAATTATAGCCCCAAATAATATCTATAGCATCCCCCCAGTATAAAATAATTATAGCCCCAAATAATATCTATAGCATCCCCCCAGTATAAAATAATTATAGCCCCAAATAATATCTATAGCATCCCCCCCCAGTATAAAATAATTATAGCCCCAAATAATATCTATAGCATCCCCCCCCAGTATAAAATATTTATAGCCCCAAATAATATATATATAGCACACCCCCAGTATAAAATAATTATAGCCCCAAATAATATCTATAGCATCCCCCCCAGTATAAAATAATTATAGCCCCAAATTATATATATAGCATCCCCCCCAGTATAAAATAATTATAGCCCCAAATTATATATATAGCATCCCCCCCCAGTATAAAATAATTATAGCCCCAAATAATATCTATAGCATCCCCTCCCAGTATAAAATAATTATAGCCCCAAATTATATATATAGCATCCCCCCCCAGTATAAAATAATTATAGCCCCAAATAATATATATATAGCATCCCCCCCCAGTATAAAATATTTATAGCCCCAAATAATATTTATAGCACCCCCCAGTATAAAATAATTATAGCCCCAAATAATATATATAGCACCCCCCCCAGTATAAAATAATTAGAGCCCCAAATAATATCTATAGCATCCCCCCAGTATAAAATAATTATAGCCCCAAATAATATATATAGCACCCCCCCCAGTATAAAATAATTATAGCCCCAAATAATATATATAGCATCCACCCCAGTATAAAATAATTATAGCCCCAAATAATATCTATAGCATCCCCCCAGTATAAAATAATTATAGCCCCAAATAATATCTATAGCATCCCCCCCAGTATAAAATAATTATAGCCCCAAATAATATCTATAGCATCCCCCCCAGTACAAAATAATTATAGCCCCAAATAATATATATATAGCATCCCCCCCAGTATAAAATAATTATAGCCCCAAATAATATCTATAGCACCCCCCAGTATAAAATAATTATAGCCCCAAATAATATCTATAGCACCCCCCCCCAGTATAAAATAATTATAGCCCCAAATAATATCTATAGCATCCCCCCCAGTATAAAATAATTATAGCCCCAAATAATATATATATAGCACACCCCCAGTATAAAATAATTATAGCCCCAAATAATATCTATAGCACCCCCCCCCAGTATAAAATAATTATAGCCCCAAGTAATATCTATAGCATCCCCCCCAGTATAAAATAATTATAGCCCCAAATAATATCTATAGCACCCCCCCAGTATAAAATAATTATAGCCCCAAATAATATCTATAGCATCCCCCCCAGTATAAAATAATTATAGCCCAAAATAATATCTATAGCATCCCCCCCAGTATAAAATAATTATAGCCCCAAATAATATATATATAGCATCCCCCCCAGTATAAAATATTTATAGCCCCAAATAATATCTATAGCATCCCCCCCAGTATAAAATAATTATAGCCCCAAATAATATCTATAGCATCCCCCCCAGTATAAAATAATTATAGCCCCAAATAATATCTATAGCATCCCCCCCAGTATAAAATAATTATAGCCCCAAATAATATCTATAGCATCCCCCCCCAGTATAAAATAATTATAGCCCCAAATAATATCTATTTCATCCCCCCCAGTATAAAATATTTATAGCCCCAAATAATATATATATAGCATCCCCCCAGTATAAAATAATTATAGCCCCAAATAATATCTATAGCACCCCCCCCAGTATAAAATATTTATAGCCCCAAATAATTTATATATAGCATCCCCCCCCAGTATAAAATAATTATAGCCCCAAATAATATCTATAGCATCCCCCCCAGTATAAAATAATTATAGCCCAAAATAATATATATATAGCATCCCCCCCAGTATAAAATAATTATAGCCCCAAATAATATCTATAGCATCCCCCCCCCCAGTATAAAATAATTATAGCCCCAAATAATATCTATAGCATCCACCCCCCAGTATAAAATAATTATAGCCCCAAATTATATATATAGCACCCCCCCAGTATAAAATAATTATAGCCCCAAATAATATCTATAGCATCCCCCCCAGTATAAAATATTTATAGCCCCAAATAATATATATATAGCATCCCCCCAGTATAAAACAATTATAGCCCCAAATAATATCTATAGCATCCCCCCAGTATAAAATAATTATAGCCCCAAATAATATCTATAGCATCCCCCCAGTATAAAATAATTATAGCCCCAAATAATATCTATAGCATCCCCCCCCAGTATAAAATAATTATAGCCCCAAATAATATCTATAGCATCCCCCCCCAGTATAAAATATTTATAGCCCCAAATAATATATATATAGCACACCCCCAGTATAAAATAATTATAGCCCCAAATAATATCTATAGCATCCCCCCCAGTATAAAATAATTATAGCCCCAAATTATATATATAGCATCCCCCCCAGTATAAAATAATTATAGCCCCAAATTATATATATAGCATCCCCCCCCAGTATAAAATAATTATAGCCCCAAATAATATCTATAGCATCCCCTCCCAGTATAAAATAATTATAGCCCCAAATTATATATATAGCATCCCCCCCCAGTATAAAATAATTATAGCCCCAAATAATATATATATAGCATCCCCCCCCAGTATAAAATATTTATAGCCCCAAATAATATTTATAGCACCCCCCAGTATAAAATAATTATAGCCCCAAATAATATCTATAGCATCCCCCCCAGTATAAAATAATTATAGCCCCAAATAATATCTATAGCATCCCCCCCAGTATAAAATAATTATAGCCCCAAATAATATCTATAGCATCCCCCCCAGTATAAAATAATTATTGCCCCAAATAATATCTATTTCATCCCCCCCCCAGTATAAAATAATTATAGCCCCAAATAATATCTATAGCATCCCCCCCAGTATAAAATAATTATAGCCCCAAATAATATCTATAGCATCCCCCCAGTATAAAATATTTATAGCCCCAAATAATATATATATAGCATCCCCCCAGTATAAAACAATTATAGCCCCAAATAATATCTATAGCATCCCCCCAGTATAAAATAATTATAGCCCCAAATAATATCTATAGCATCCCCCCAGTATAAAATAATTATAGCCCCAAATAATATCTATAGCATCCCCCCCAGTATAAAATAATTATAGCCCCAAATAATATCTATAGCATCCCCCCCAGTATAAAATAATTATAGCCCCAAATAATATCTATAGCATCCCCCCCAGTATAAAATAATTAGAGCCCCAAATAATATCTATAGCATCCCCCCAGTATAAAATAATTATAGCCCCAAATAATATATATAGCACCCCCCCAGTATAAAATAATTATAGCCCCAAATAATATCTATAGCATCCCCCCCAGTATAAAATAATTATAGCCCAAAATAATATATATATAGCATCCCCCCCAGTATAAAATAATTATAGCCCCAAATAATATCTATAGCATCCCCCCCCCCAGTATAAAATAATTATAGCCCCAAATAATATCTATAGCATCCCCCCCAGTATAAAATATTTATAGCCCCAAATAATATATATAGCATCCACCCCAGTATAAAATAATTATAGCCCCAAATAATATCTATAGCATCCCCCCAGTATAAAATAATTATAGCCCCAAATAATATCTATAGCACCCCCCAGTATAAAATAATTATAGCCCCAAATAATATCTATAGCATCCCCCCAGTATAAAATAATTATAGCCCCAAATAATATCTATAGCATCCCCCCCAGTATAAAATGATTATAGCCCCAAATAATATATATATATAGCATTCCCCCAGTATAAAATAATTATAGCCTCAAATAATATCTATAGTTCCCCCCCCAGTATAAAATAATTATAGCCCCAAATAATATCTATAGCACCCCCCCCAGTATAAAATAATTATAGCCCCAAATAATATCTATAGCATCCCCCCCAGTATAAAATATTTATAGCCCCAAATAATATTTATAGCACCCCCCAGTATAAAATAATTATAGCCCCAAATAATATCTATAGCATCCCCCCCAGTATAAAATAATTATAGCCCCAAATAATATCTATTTCATCCCCCCCCCAGTATAAAATAATTATAGCCCCAAATAATATCTATAGCATCCCCCCCAGTATAAAATAATTATAGCCCCAAATAATATCTATAGCATCCCCCCAGTATAAAATATTTATAGCCCCAAATAATATATATATAGCATCCCCCCAGTATAAAACAATTATAGCCCCAAATAATATCTATAGCATCCCCCCAGTATAAAATAATTATAGCCCCAAATAATATCGATAGCATCCCCCCAGTATAAAATAATTATAGCCCCAAATAATATCTATAGCATCCCCCCCCAGTATAAAATAATTATAGCCCCAAATAATATCTATAGCATCCCCCCCAGTATAAAATAATTATAGCCCCAAATAATATCTATAGCATCCCCCCCAGTATAAAATAATTAGAGCCCCAAATAATATCTATAGCATCCCCCCAGTATAAAATAATTATAGCCCCAAATAATATATATAGCACCCCCCCAGTATAAAATAATTATAGCCCCAAATAATATATATAGCATCCCCTCAGTATAAAAAAATTATAGCCCCAAATAATATCTATAGCACCCCCCCCAGTATAAAATAATTATAGCCCCAAATAATATCTATAGCATCCCCCCCAGTATAAAATAATTATAGCCCAAAATAATATATATATAGCATCCCCCCCAGTATAAAATAATTATAGCCCCAAATAATATCTATAGCATCCCCCCCCCCAGTATAAAATAATTATAGCCCCAAATAATATCTATAGCATCCCCCCAGTATAAAATAATTATAGCCCCAAATAATATCTATAGCACCCCCCAGTATAAAATAATTATAGCCCCAAATAATATCTATAGCATCCCCCCAGTATAAAATAATTATAGCCCCAAATAATATCTATAGCATCCCCCCCAGTATAAAATGATTATAGCCCCAAATAATATATATATATAGCATCCCCCCAGTATAAAATAATTATAGCCTCAAATAATATCTATAGTTCCCCCCCCCCAGTATAAAATAATTATAGCCCCAAATAATATCTATAGCATCCCCCCCAGTATAAAATAATTATAGCCCCAAATAATATCTATAGCATCCCCCCCAGTATAAAATAATTATAGCCCCAAATAATATCTATAGCATCACCCCCAGTATAAAATATTTATAGCCCCAAATAATATATATATAGCATCCCCCCAGTATAAAACAATTATAGCCCCAAATAATATCTATAGCATCCCCCCCAGTATAAAATATTTATAGCCCCAAATAATATATATATAGCATCCCCCCAGTATAAAACAATTATAGCCCCAAATAATATCTATAGCATCCCCCCAGTATAAAATAATTATAGCCCCAAATAATATCTATAGCATCCCCCCAGTATAAAATAATTATAGCCCCAAATAATATCTATAGCATCCCCCACCAGTATAAAATAATTATAGCCCCAAATAATATCTATAGCATACCCCCCCAGTATAAAATATTTATAGCCCCAAATAATATATATATAGCATCCCCCCCAGTATAAAATAATTATAGCCCCAAATAATATCTATAGCATCCCCCCCAGTATAAAATAATTATAGCCCCAAATAATATCTATAGCACCCCCCCCCAGTATAAAATAATTATAGCCCCAAATAATATCTATAGCATCCCCCCCAGTATAAAATAATTATAGCCCCAAATTATATATATAGCATCCCCCCCAGTATAAAATAATTATAGCCCCAAATAATATCTATAGCATCCCCCCCAGTATAAAATAATTATAGCCCCAAATAATATCTATAGCATCCCCCCCCAGTATAAAATAATTATAGCCCCAAATAATATCTATAGCATCCCCCCCCAGTATAAAATAATTATAGCCCCAAATAATATCTATAGCATCCCCCCCAGTATAAAATAATTATAGCCCCAAATAATATCTATAGCATCCCCCAGTATAAAATAATTATAGCCCCAAATAATATCTATAGCACCCCCCCCAGTATAAAATAATTATAGCCCCAAATAATATCTATAGCATCCCCCCAGTATAAAATAATTATAGCCCCAAATAATATCTATAGCATCCCCCCCAGTGTAAAATAATTATAGCCCCAAATAATATCTATAGCATCGCCCCCAGTATAAAATATTTATAGCCCCAAATAGTATATATATAGCATCCCTCCCAGTATAAAATAATTATAGCCCCAAATAACATCTATAGCATCCCCCCCAGTATAAAATAATTATAGCCCCAAATAATATCTATAGCACCCCCCCCAGTATAAAATAATTATAGCCCCAAATAATATCTATAGCATCCCCCCCCAGTATAAAATAATTATAGCCCCAAATAATATCTATAGCATCCCCCCCAGTATAAAATATTTATAGCCCCAAATAATATATATATAGCATCCCCCCCAGTATAAAATAATTATAGCCCCAAATAATATCTATAGCATCCCCCCCAGTATAAAATAATTATAGCCCCAAATAATATCTATAGCATCCCCCCCAGTATAAAATAATTATAGCCCCAAATAATATCTATAGCACCCCCCCCCAGTATAAAATAATTATAGCCCCAAATAATATATATAGCATCCCCCCAGTATAAAATAATTATAGCCCCAAATAATATCTATAGCATCCCCCCCCCAGTATAAAATAATTATAGCCCCAAATAATATCTATAGCATCCCCCCCAGTATAAAATAATTATAGCCCCAAATAATATCTATAGCACCCCCCCCAGTATAAAATATTTATAGCCCCAAATAATATATATATAGCATCCCCCCAGTATAAAATAATTATAGCCCCAAATAATATATATATAGCATCCCCCCCAGTATAAAATAATTATAGCCCCAAATAATATCTATAGCATCCCCCCCCCAGTATAAAATAATTATAGCCCCAAATAATATATATAGCATCCACCCCAGTATAAAATAATTATAGCCCCAAATAATATCTATAGCATCCCCCCCCAGTATAAAATTATTATAGCCCCAAATATTATCTATAGCATCCCCCCCAGTATAAAATGATTATAGCCCCAAATAATATATATATATAGCATCCCCCCAGTATAAAATAATTATAGCCCCAAATAATATCTATAGCATCCCCCCCAGTATAAAATAATTATAGCCCCAAATAATATCTATAGCATCCCCCAGTATAAAATAATTATGGCCCCAAATAATATCTATAGCACCCCCCCCCCAGTATAAAATAATTATAGCCCCAAATAATATCTATAGCATCCCCCCAGTATAAAATAATTATAGCCCCAAATAATATCTATAGCATCCCCCCCAGTGTAAAATAATTATAGCCCCAAATAATATCTATAGCATCGCCCCCAGTATAAAATATTTATAGCCCCAAATAGTATATATATAGCATCCCTCCCAGTATAAAATATTTATAGCCCCAAATAACATCTATAGCATCCCCCCCAGTATAAAATAATTATAGCCCCAAATAATATCTATAGCACCCCCCCCAGTATAAAATAATTATAGCCCCAAATAATATCTATAGCATCCCCCCAGTATAAAATAATTATAGCCCCAAATAATATATATAGCACCCCCCCCAGTATAAAATAATTAGAGCCCCAAATAATATCTATAGCATCCCCCCAGTATAAAATAATTATAGCCCCAAATAATATATATAGCACCCCCCCCAGTATAAAATAATTATAGCCCCAAATAATATATATAGCATCCACCCCAGTATAAAATAATTATAGCCCCAAATAATATCTATAGCATCCCCCCAGTATAAAATAATTATAGCCCCAAATAATATCTATAGCATCCCCCCCCAGTATAAAATAATTATAGCCCCAAATAATATCTATAGCATCCCCCCCAGTACAAAATAATTATAGCCCCAAATAATATATATATAGCATCCCCCCCAGTATAAAATAATTATAGCCCCAAATAATATCTATAGCACCCCCCAGTATAAAATAATTATAGCCCCAAATAATATCTATAGCACCCCCCCCAGTATAAAATAATTATAGCCCCAAATAATATCTATAGCATCCCCCCCAGTATAAAATAATTATAGCCCCAAATAATATATATATAGCACACCCCCAGTATAAAATAATTATAGCCCCAAATAATATCTATAGCACCCCCCCCCAGTATAAAATAATTATAGCCCCAAGTAATATCTATAGCATCCCCCCCAGTATAAAATAATTATAGCCCCAAATAATATCTATAGCATCCCCCCCCAGTATAAAATAATTATAGCCCCAAATAATATATATATAGCATCCCCCCCAGTATAAAATATTTATAGCCCCAAATAATATCTATAGCATCCCCCCCAGTATAAAATAATTATAGCCCCAAATAATATCTATAGCATCCCCCCCAGTATAAAATAATTATAGCCCCAAATAATATCTATAGCATCCCCCCCAGTATAAAATAATTATAGCCCCAAATAATATCTATAGCATCCCCCCCCAGTATAAAATAATTATAGCCCCAAATAATATCTATTTCATCCCCCCCAGTATAAAATATTTATAGCCCCAAATAATATATATATAGCATCCCCCCAGTATAAAATAATTATAGCCCCAAATAATATCTATAGCACCCCCCCCAGTATAAAATATTTATAGCCCCAAATAATTTATATATAGCATCCCCCCCCAGTATAAAATAATTATAGCCCCAAATAATATCTATAGCATCCCCCCCAGTATAAAATAATTATAGCCCAAAATAATATATATATAGCATCCCCCCCAGTATAAAATAATTATAGCCCCAAATAATATCTATAGCATCCCCCCCCCCAGTATAAAATAATTATAGCCCCAAATAATATCTATAGCATCCCCCCCAGTATAAAATATTTATAGCCCCAAATAATATATATAGCATCCACCCCAGTATAAAATAATTATAGCCCCAAATAATATCTATAGCATCCCCCCAGTATAAAATAATTATAGCCCCAAATAATATCTATAGCACCCCCCAGTATAAAATAATTATAGCCCCAAATAATATCTATAGCATCCCCCCAGTATAAAATAATTATAGCCCCAAATAATATCTATAGCATCCCCCCCAGTATAAAATGATTATAGCCCCAAATAATATATATATATAGCATCCCCCCAGTATAAAATAATTATAGCCTCAAATAATATCTATAGTTCCCCCCCCAGTATAAAAAAATTATAGCCCCAAATAATATCTATAGCACCCCCCCCAGTATAAAATAATTATAGCCCCAAATAATATCTATAGCATCACCCCCAGTATAAAATATTTATAGCCCCAAATAATATATATATAGCATCCCCCCAGTATAAAACAATTATAGCCCCAAATAATATCTATAGCATCCCCCCCAGTATAAAATATTTATAGCCCCAAATAATATATATATAGCATCCCCCCAGTATAAAACAATTATAGCCCCAAATAATATCTATAGCATCCCCCCAGTATAAAATAATTATAGCCCCAAATAATATCTATAGCATCCCCTCCCAGTATAAAATAATTATAGCCCCAAATTATATATATAGCATCCCCCCCCAGTATAAAATAATTATAGCCCCAAATAATATATATATAGCATCCCCCCCCAGTATAAAATATTTATAGCCCCAAATAATATTTATAGCACCCCCCAGTATAAAATAATTATAGCCCCAAATAATATCTATAGCATCCCCCCCAGTATAAAATAATTATAGCCCCAAATAATATCTATAGCATCCCCCCCAGTATAAAATAATTATAGCCCCAAATAATATCTATAGCATCCCCCCCCAGTATAAAATAATTATTGCCCCAAATAATATCTATTTCATCCCCCCCCCCAGTATAAAATAATTATAGCCCCAAATAATATCTATAGCATCCCCCCCAGTATAAAATAATTATAGCCCCAAATAATATCTATAGCATCCCCCCAGTATAAAATATTTATAGCCCCAAATAATATATATATAGCATCCCCCCAGTATAAAACAATTATAGCCCCAAATAATATCTATAGCATCCCCCCAGTATAAAATAATTATAGCCCCAAATAATATCTATAGCATCCCCCCAGTATAAAATAATTATAGCCCCAAATAATATCTATAGCATCCCCCCCCAGTATAAAATAATTATAGCCCCAAATAATATCTATAGCATCCCCCCCAGTATAAAATAATTATAGCCCCAAATAATATCTATAGCATCCCCCCCAGTATAAAATAATTAGAGCCCCAAATAATATCTATAGCATCCCCCCAGTATAAAATAATTATAGCCCCAAATAATATATATAGCACCCCCCCAGTATAAAATAATTATAGCCCCAAATAATATATATAGCATCCCCTCAGTATAAAAAAATTATAGCCCCAAATAATATCTATAGCACCCCCCCCAGTATAAAATAATTATAGCCCCAAATAATATCTATAGCATCCCCCCCAGTATAAAATAATTATAGCCCAAAATAATATATATATAGCATCCCCCCCAGTATAAAATAATTATAGCCCCAAATAATATCTATAGCATCCCCCCCCCAGTATAAAATAATTATAGCCCCAAATAATATATATAGCATCCACCCCAGTATAAAATAATTATAGCCCCAAATAATATCTATAGCATCCCCCCAGTATAAAATAATTATAGCCCCAAATAATATCTATAGCACCCCCCAGTATAAAATAATTATAGCCCCAAATAATATCTATAGCATCCCCCCAGTATAAAATAATTATAGCCCCAAATAATATCTATAGCATCCCCCCCAGTATAAAATGATTATAGCCCCAAATAATATATATATAGCATCCCCCCAGTATAAAATAATTATAGCCTCAAATAATATCTATAGTTCCCCCCCCCAGTATAAAATAATTATAGCCCCAAATAATATCTATAGCACCCCCCCAGTATAAAATAATTATAGCCCCAAATAATATCTATAGCATCACCCCCAGTATAAAATATTTATAGCCCCAAATAATATATATATAGCATCCCCCCAGTATAAAACAATTATAGCCCCAAATAATATCTATAGCATCCCCCCCAGTATAAAATATTTATAGCCCCAAATAATATATATATAGCATCCCCCCAGTATAAAACAATTATAGCCCCAAATAATATCTATAGCATCCCCCCAGTATAAAATAATTATAGCCCCAAATAATATCTATAGCATCCCCCCAGTATAAAATAATTATAGCCCCAAATAATATCTATAGCATCCCCCACCAGTATAAAATAATTATAGCCCCAAATAATATCTATAGCATCCCCCCCAGTATAAAATAATTATAGCCCCAAATTATATATATAGCATCCCCCCCAGTATAAAATAATTATAGCCCCAAATAATATCTATAGCATCCCCCCCCAGTATAAAATAATTATAGCCCCAAATAATATCTATAGCATCCCCCCCCAGTATAAAATAATTATAGCCCCAAATAATATCTATAGCATCCCCCCCAGTATAAAATAATTATAGCCCCAAATAATATCTATAGCATCCCCCAGTATAAAATAATTATAGCCCCAAATAATATCTATAGCACCCCCCCCAGTATAAAATAATTATAGCCCCAAATAATATCTATAGCATCCCCCCAGTATAAAATAATTATAGCCCCAAATAATATCTATAGCATCCCCCCCAGTGTAAAATAATTATAGCCCCAAATAATATCTATAGCATCGCCCCCAGTATAAAATATTTATAGCCCCAAATAGTATATATATAGCATCCCTCCCAGTATAAAATAATTATAGCCCCAAATAACATCTATAGCATCCCCCCCAGTATAAAATAATTATAGCCCCAAATAATATCTATAGCACCCCCCCCAGTATAAAATAATTATAGCCCCAAATAATATCTATAGCATCCCCCCCCAGTATAAAATAATTATAGCCCCAAATAATATCTATAGCATCCCCCCCAGTATAAAATAATTATAGCCCCAAATAATATCTATAGCATCCCCCCCAGTATAAAATATTTATAGCCCCAAATAATATATATATAGCATCCCCCCCAGTATAAAATAATTATAGCCCCAAATAATATCTATAGCATCCCCCCCAGTATAAAATAATTATAGCCCCAAATAATATCTATAGCATCCCCCCCAGTATAAAATAATTATAGCCCCAAATAATATCTATAGCACCCCCCCCCAGTATAAAATAATTATAGCCCCAAATAATATATATAGCATCCCCCCAGTATAAAATAATTATAGCCCCAAATAATATCTATAGCATCCCCCCCCCAGTATAAAATAATTATAGCCCCAAATAATATCTATAGCATCCCCCCCAGTATAAAATAATTATAGCCCCAAATAATATCTATAGCACCCCCCCCAGTATAAAATATTTATAGCCCCAAATAATATATATATAGCATCCCCCCAGTATAAAATAATTATAGCCCCAAATAATATATATATAGCATCCCCCCCAGTATAAAATAATTATAGCCCCAAATAATATCTATAGCATCCCCCCCCCCAGTATAAAATAATTATAGCCCCAAATAATATATATAGCATCCACCCCAGTATAAAATAATTATAGCCCCAAATAATATCTATAGCATCCCCCCCCAGTATAAAATTATTATAGCCCCAAATATTATCTATAGCATCCCCCCCAGTATAAAATGATTATAGCCCCAAATAATATATATATATAGCATCCCCCCAGTATAAAATAATTATAGCCCCAAATAATATCTATAGCATCCCCCCCAGTATAAAATAATTATAGCCCCAAATAATATCTATAGCATCCCCCAGTATAAAATAATTATGGCCCCAAATAATATCTATAGCACCCCCCCCCCCCAGTATAAAATAATTATAGCCCCAAATAATATCTATAGCATCCCCCCAGTATAAAATAATTATAGCCCCAAATAATATCTATAGCATCCCCCCCAGTGTAAAATAATTATAGCCCCAAATAATATCTATAGCATCGCCCCCAGTATAAAATATTTATAGCCCCAAATAGTATATATATAGCATCCCTCCCAGTATAAAATAATTATAGCCCCAAATAACATCTATAGCATCCCCCCCAGTATAAAATAATTATAGCCCCAAATAATATCTATAGCACCCCCCCCAGTATAAAATAATTATAGCCCCAAATAATATCTATAGCATCCCCCCAGTATAAAATAATTATAGCCCCAAATAATATATATAGCACCCCCCCCAGTATAAAATAATTAGAGCCCCAAATAATATCTATAGCATCCCCCCAGTATAAAATAATTATAGCCCCAAATAATATATATAGCACCCCCCCCAGTATAAAATAATTATAGCCCCAAATAATATATATAGCATCCACCCCAGTATAAAATAATTATAGCCCCAAATAATATCTATAGCATCCCCCCCCAGTATTAAATAATTGTAGCCCCAAATATTATCTATAGCATCCCCCCCAGTATAAAATGATTATAGCCCCAAATAATATATATATATATATATATATATATAGCATCCCCCCAGTATAAAATAATTATAGCCCCAAATAATATCTATAGCATCCCCCCCCCAGTATAAAATAATTATAGCCCCAAATAATATCTATAGCATCCCCCCAGTATAAAATAATTATAGCCCCAAATAATATCTATAGCATCCCCCCAGTATAAAATAATTATAGCCCCAAATAATATCTATAGCACCCCCCCAGTATAAAATAATTATAGCCCCAAATAATATCTATAGCATCCCCCCCAGTATAAAATAATTATAGCCCCAAATAATATCTATAGCATCCCCCCCAGTATAAAATAATTATAGCCCCAAATAATATCTATAGCATCCCCCCCCAGTATAAAATAATTATAGCCCCAAATAATATCTATAGCATCCCCCCCAGTATAAAATATTTATAGCCCCAAATAATATATATATAGCATCCCCCCAGTATAAAATAATTATAGCCTCAAATAATATCTATAGTTCCCCCCCCAGTATAAAATAATTATAGCCCCAAATAATATCTATAGCACCCCCCCCAGTATAAAATAATTATAGCCCCAAATAATATCTATAGCATCCCCCCCAGTATAAAATAATTATAGCCCCAAATAATATCTATAGCATCCCCCCCAGTATAAAATATTTATAGCCCCAAATAATATATATATAGCATCCCCCCGGTATAAAACAATCATAGCCCCAAATAATATCTATAGCATCCCCCCAGTATAAAATAATTATAGCCGCAAATAATATCTATAGCATCCCCCCCCAGTATAAAATAATTATAGCCGAAAATAATATCTATAGCATCCCCCCCCAGTATAAAATATTTATAGCCCCAAATAATATATATATAGCATCCCCCCCAGTATAAAATAATTATAGCCCCAAATAATATCTATAGCATCCCCCCCAGTATAAAATAATTATAGCCCCAAATAATATATATATATAGCATCCCCCCAGTATAAAATAATTATAGCCTCAAATAATATCTATAGTTCCCCCCCCAGTATAAAATAATTATAGCCCCAAATAATATCTATAGCACCCCCCCAGTATAAAATAATTATAGCCCCAAATAATATCTATAGCATCTCCCCCAGTATAAAATAATTATAGCCCCAAATAATATCTATAGCACCCCCCCCCCAGTATAAAATAATTATAGCCCCAAATAATATCTATAGCATCCCCCCCAGTATAAAATATTTATAGCCCCAAATAATATATATAGCATCCCCCCAGTATAAAATAATTATAGCCCCAAATAATATCTATAGCATCCCCCCAGTATAAAATAATTATAGCCCCAAATAATATCTATAGCATCCCCCCCAGTATAAAATAATTATAGCCGAAAATAATATCTATAGCATCCCCCCCAGTATAAAATATTTATAGCCCCAAATAATATATATATAGCATCCCCCCGGTATAAAACAATTATAGCCCCAAATAATATCTATAGCATCCCCCCCCCAGTATAAAATAATTATAGCCCCAAATTATATATATAGCATCCCCCCAGTATAAAATAATTATAGCCCCAAATTATATATATAGCATCCCCCCCCAGTATAAAATAATTATAGCCCCAAATAATATCTATAGCATCCCCCCCCAGTATAAAATAATTATAGCCCCAAATTATATATATAGCATCCCCCCCCAGTATAAAATAATTATAGCCCCAAATAATATATATATAGCATCCCCCCCCAGTATAAAATATTTATAGCCCCAAATAATATTTATAGCACCCCCAGTATAAAATAATTATAGCCCCAAATAATATCTATAGCATCCCCCCCAGTATAAAATAATTATAGCCCCAAATAATATCTATAGCATCCCCCCCAGTATAAAATAATTATAGCCCCAAATAATATCTATAGCATCCCCCCCCCAGTATAAAATAATTATAGCCCCAAATAATATCTATAGCATCGCCCCCAGTATAAAATATTTATAGCCCCAAATAATATCTATAGCATCGCCCCCAGTATAAAATAATTATAGCCCCAAATAATATCTATAGCATCCCCCCCAGTATAAAATAATTATAGCCCCAAATAATATCTATAGCACCCCCCCCCCAGTATAAAATAATTATAGCCCCAAATAATATCTATAGCATCCCCCCCCAGTATAAAATAATTATAGCCCCAAATAATATCTATAGCATCCCCCCCCCAGTATAAAATAATTATAGCCCCAAATAATATCTATAGTATCCCCCCCCAGTATAAAATAATTATAGCCCCAAATAATATATATATAGCATCCCCCCCAGTATAAAATATTTATAGCCCCAAATAATATATATATAGCATCCCCCCCAGTATAAAATAATTATAGCCCCAAATAATATCTATAGCACCCCCCCCAGTATAAAATAATTATAGCCCCAAATAATATATATAGCATCCCCCTAGTATAAAATAATTATAGCCCCAAGTAATATCTATAGCATCCCCCCCCAGTATAAAATAATTATAGCCCCAAATAATATCTATAGCATCCCCCCCAGTATAAAATAATTATAGCCCCAAATAATATCTATAGCACCCCCCCCAGTATAAAATAATTATAGCCCCAAATAATATCTATAGCATCCCCCCCCAGTATAAAATAATTATAGCCCCAAATAATATCTATAGCATCCCCCCCCAGTATAAAATAATTATAGCCCCAAATTACATATATAGCACCCCCCCCAGTATAAAATAATTATAGCCCCAAATAATATCTATAGCATCCCCCCCAGTATAAAATAATTATAGCCCCAAATAATATCTATAGCACCCCCCCAGTATAAAATAATTATAGCCCCAAATAATATCTATAGCATCCCCCCCAGTATAAAATATTTATAGCCCCAAATAATATATATATAGCATCCCCCCCAGTATAAAATAATTATAGCCCCAAATAATATCTATAGCATCCCCCCCAGTATAAAATAATTATAGCCCCAAATAATATCTATAGCATCCCCCCCAGTATAAAATAATTATAGCCCCAAATAATATCTATAGCACCCCCCCCAGTATAAAATAATTATAGCCCCAAATAATATATATAGCATCCCCCCAGTATAAAATAATTATAGCCCCAAATAATATCTATAGCATCCCCCCCCAGTATAAAATAATTATAGCCCCAAATAATATCTATAGCATCCCCCCCAGTATAAAATAATTATAGCCCCAAATAATATCTATAGCACCCCCCCCAGTATAAAATATTTATAGCCCCAAATAATATATATATAGCATCCCCCCAGTATAAAATAATTATAGCCCCAAATAATATATATATAGCATCCCCCCCAGTATAAAATAATTATAGCCCCAAATAATATCTATAGCATCCCCCCCCAGTATAAAATAATTATAGCCCCAAATAATATATATAGCATCCACCCCAGTATAAAATAATTATAGCCCCAAATAATATCTATAGCATCCCCCCCCAGTATAAAATTATTATAGCCCCAAATATTATCTATAGCATCCCCCCCAGTATAAAATGATTATAGCCCCAAATAATATATATATATAGCATCCCCCCAGTATAAAATAATTATAGCCCCAAATAATATCTATAGCATCCCCCCCAGTATAAAATAATTATAGCCCCAAATAATATCTATAGCATCCCCCCAGTATAAAATAATTATAGCCCCAAATAATATCTATAGCATCCCCCCAGTATAAAATAATTATAGCCCCAAATAATATCTATAGCATCCCCCCCAGTATAAAATAATTATAGCCCCAAATAATATCTATAGCATCCCCCCCAGTATAAAATGATTATAGCCCCAAATAATATATATAGCATCCCCCCAGTATAAAATAATTATAGCCCCAAATAATATCTATAGCATCCCCCCCAGTACAAAATGATTATAGCCCCAAATAATATATATATATAGCATCCCCCCAGTATAAAATAATTATAGCCCCAAATAATATATATATATAGCATCCCCCCAGTATAAAATAATTATAGCCCCAAATAATATCTATAGCATCCCCCCCCAGTATAAAATAATTATAGCCCCAAATAATATCTATATATAGCATCCCCCCAGTATAAAATAATTATAGCCCCAAATAATATCTATAGCATCCCCCCCAGTACAAAATGATTATAGCCCCAAATAATATATATATATAGCATCCCCCCAGTATAAAATAATTATAGCCCCAAATAATATCTATATATAGCATCCCCCCAGTATAAAATAATTATAGCCCCAAATAATATCTATAGCATCCCCCCCAGTATAAAATAATTAGAGCCCCAAATAATATCTATAGCATCCCCCCAGTATAAAATAATTATAGCCCCAAATAATATATATAGCACCCCCCCCAGTATAAAATAATTATAGCCCCAAATAATATATATAGCATCCACCCCAGTATAAAATAATTATAGCCCCAAATAATATCTATAGCATCCCCCCCCAGTATTAAATAATTGTAGCCCCAAATATTATCTATAGCATCCCCCCCAGTATAAAATGATTATAGCCCCAAATAATATATATATATATATATATATATATATATATATATATATATATAGCATCCCCCCAGTATAAAATAATTATAGCCCCAAATAATATCTATAGCATCCCCCCCCAGTATAAAATAATTATAGCCCCAAATAATATCTATAGCATCCCCCCAGTATAAAATAATTATAGCCCCAAATAATATCTATAGCATCCCCCCAGTATAAAATAATTATAGCCCCAAATAATATCTATAGCACCCCCCCAGTATAAAATAATTATAGCCCCAAATAATATCTATAGCATCCCCCCCAGTATAAAATAATTATAGCCCCAAATAATATCTATAGCATCCCCCCCAGTATAAAATAATTATAGCCCCAAATAATATCTATAGCATCCCCCCCCCAGTATAAAATAATTATAGCCCCAAATAATATCTATAGCATCCCCCCCAGTATAAAATATTTATAGCCCCAAATAATATATATATAGCATCCCCCCAGTATAAAATAATTATAGCCTCAAATAATATCTATAGTTCCCCCCCCAGTATAAAATAATTATAGCCCCAAATAATATCTATAGCACCCCCCCCCAGTATAAAATAATTATAGCCCCAAATAATATCTATAGCATCCCCCCCAGTATAAAATAATTATAGCCCCAAATAATATCTATAGCATCCCCCCCAGTATAAAATATTTATAGCCCCAAATAATATATATATATAGCATCCCCCCGGTATAAAACAATTATAGCCCCAAATAATATCTATAGCATCCCCCCCCCAGTATAAAATAATTATAGCCCCAAATTATATATATAGCATCCCCCCAGTATAAAATAATTATAGCCCCAAATTATATATATAGCATCCCCCCCCAGTATAAAATAATTATAGCCCCAAATAATATCTATAGCATCCCCCCCCAGTATAAAATAATTAAAGCCCCAAATTATATATATAGCATCCCCCCCCAGTATAAAATAATTATAGCCCCAAATAATATATATATAGCATCCCCCCCCAGTATAAAATATTTATAGCCCCAAATAATATTTATAGCACCCCCAGTATAAAATAATTATAGCCCCAAATAATATCTATAGCATCCCCCCCAGTATAAAATAATTATAGCCCCAAATAATATCTATAGCATCCCCCCCAGTATAAAATAATTATAGCCCCAAATAATATCTATAGCATCCCCCCCCCAGTATAAAATAATTATAGCCCCAAATAATATCTATAGCATCCCCCCCCAGTATAAAATAATTATAGCCCCAAATAATATCTATAGCATCCCCCCCCAGTATAAAATAATTATAGCCCCAAATAATATCTATAGCATCCCCCCCAGTATAAAATAATTATAGCCCCAAATAATATCTATAGCATCCCCCCCAGTATAAAATACTTATAGCCCCAAATAATATCTATAGCATCGCCCCCAGTATAAAATATTTATAGCCCCAAATAATATATATATAGCATCCCCCCCCCAGTATAAAATAATTATAGCCCCAAATAATATCTATAGTATCCCCCCCCAGTATAAAATAATTATAGCCCCAAATAATATATATATAGCATCCCCCCCAGTATAAAATATTTATAGCCCCAAATAATATATATATAGCATCCCCCCCAGTATAAAATAATTATAGCCCCAAATAATATCTATAGCATCCCCCCCAGTATAAAATAATTATAGCCCCAAATAATATCTATAGCACCCCCCCCAGTATAAAATAATTATAGCCCCAAATAATATCTATAGCATCCCCCCCCAGTATAAAATAATTATAGCCCCAAATAATATCTATAGCATCCCCCCCCAGTATAAAATAATTATAGCCCCAAATTACATATATAGCACCCCCCCCAGTATAAAATAATTATAGCCCCAAATAATATATATATAGCATCCCCCCCAGTATAAAATATTTATAGCCCCAAATAATATTTATAGCACCCCCCAGTATAAAATAATTATAGCCCCAAATAATATCTATAGCATCCCCCCCAGTATAAAATAATTATAGCCCCAAATAATATCTATAGCATCCCCCCCAGTATAAAATAATTATAGCCCCAAATTATATATATAGCATCCCCCCCCAGTATAAAATAATTATAGCCCCAAATAATATCTATAGCATCCCCCCCAGTATAAAATAATTATAGCCCCAAATAATATCTATAGCACCCCCCCAGTATAAAATAATTATAGCCCCAAATAATATCTATAGCACCCCCCCCAGTATAAAATAATTAGAGCCCCAAATAATATCTATAGCATCCCCCCCAGTATAAAATATTTATAGCCCCAAATAATATATATATATAGCATCCCCCCGGTATAAAACAATTATAGCCCCAAATAATATCTATAGCATCCCCCCCCCAGTATAAAATAATTATAGCCCCAAATTATATATATAGCATCCCCCCAGTATAAAATAATTATAGCCCCAAATTATATATATAGCATCCCCCCCCAGTATAAAATAATTATAGCCCCAAATAATATCTATAGCATCCCCCCCCAGTATAAAATAATTAAAGCCCCAAATTATATATATAGCATCCCCCCCCAGTATAAAATAATTATAGCCCCAAATAATATATATATAGCATCCCCCCCCAGTATAAAATATTTATAGCCCCAAATAATATTTATAGCACCCCCAGTATAAAATAATTATAGCCCCAAATAATATCTATAGCATCCCCCCCAGTATAAAATAATTATAGCCCCAAATAATATCTATAGCATCCCCCCCAGTATAAAATAATTATAGCCCCAAATAATATCTATAGCATCCCCCCCCCAGTATAAAATAATTATAGCCCCAAATAATATCTATAGCATCCCCCCCCAGTATAAAATAATTATAGCCCCAAATAATATCTATAGCATCCCCCCCCAGTATAAAATAATTATAGCCCCAAATAATATCTATAGCATCCCCCCCAGTATAAAATAATTATAGCCCCAAATAATATCTATAGCATCCCCCCCAGTATAAAATACTTATAGCCCCAAATAATATCTATAGCATCGCCCCCAGTATAAAATATTTATAGCCCCAAATAATATATATATAGCATCCCCCCCCCAGTATAAAATAATTATAGCCCCAAATAATATCTATAGTATCCCCCCCCAGTATAAAATAATTATAGCCCCAAATAATATATATATAGCATCCCCCCCAGTATAAAATATTTATAGCCCCAAATAATATATATATAGCATCCCCCCCAGTATAAAATAATTATAGCCCCAAATAATATCTATAGCACCCCACCCAGTATAAAATAATTATAGCCCCAAATAATATATATAGCATCCCCCTAGTATAAAATAATTATAGCCCCAAGTAATATCTATAGCATCCCCCCCCAGTATAAAATAATTATAGCCCCAAATAATATCTATAGCATCCTTCCCAGTATAAAATAATTATAGCCCCAAATAATATCTATAGCATCCCCCCCAGTATAAAATAATTATAGCCCCAAATAATATCTATAGCACCCCCCCCAGTATAAAATAATTATAGCCCCAAATAATATCTATAGCATCCCCCCCCAGTATAAAATAATTATAGCCCCAAATAATATCTATAGCATCCCCCCCCAGTATAAAATAATTATAGCCCCAAATTACATATATAGCACCCCCCCCAGTATAAAATAATTATAGCCCCAAATAATATATATATAGCATCCCCCCCAGTATAAAATATTTATAGCCCCAAATAATATTTATAGCACCCCCCAGTATAAAATAATTATAGCCCCAAATAATATCTATAGCATCCCCCCCAGTATAAAATAATTATAGCCCCAAATAATATCTATAGCATCCCCCCCAGTATAAAATAATTATAGCCCCAAATTATATATATAGCATCCCCCCCAGTATAAAATAATTATAGCCCCAAATAATATCTATAGCATCCCCCCCAGTATAAAATAATTATAGCCCCAAATAATATCTATAGCACCCCCCCAGTATAAAATAATTATAGCCCCAAATAATATCTATAGCACCCCCCCCAGTATAAAATAATTAGAGCCCCAAATAATATCTATAGCATCCCCCCCAGTATAAAATAATTATAGCCCAAAATAATATATATATAGCATCCCCCCCAGTATAAAATAATTATAGCCCCAAATAATATCTATAGCATCGCCCCCAGTATAAAATAATTATAGCCCCAAATAATATCTATAGCATCCCCCCAGTATAAAATAATTATAGCCCCAAATAATATCTATAGCATCCCCCCAGTATAAAATAATTATAGCCCCAAATAATATCTATAGCATCCCCCCCAGTATAAAATAATTATAGCCCCAAATAATATCTATAGCATCCCCCCCAGTATAAAATGATTATAGCCCCAAATAATATATATAGCATCCCCCCAGTATAAAATAATTATAGCCCCAAATAATATCTATAGCATCCCCCCCAGTACAAAATGATTATAGCCCCAAATAATATATATATAGCATCCCCCCAGTATAAAATAATTATAGCCCCAAATAATATCTATAGCATACCCCCCAGTATAAAATAATTATAGCCCCAAATAATATCTATAGCATCCCCCCAGTATAAAATAATTATAGCCCCAAATAATATCTATAGCATCCCCCCCAGTATAAAATAATTAGAGCCCCAAATAATATCTATAGCATCCCCCCAGTATAAAATAATTATAGCCCCAAATAATATATATAGCACCCCCCCCAGTATAAAATAATTATAGCCCCAAATAATATATATAGCATCCACCCCAGTATAAAATAATTATAGCCCCAAATAATATCTATAGCATCCCCCCCCAGTATTAAATAATTGTAGCCCCAAATATTATCTATAGCATCCCCCCCAGTATAAAATGATTATAGCCCCAAATAATATATATATATATATATATATATATATAGCATCCCCCCAGTATAAAATAATTATAGCCCCAAATAATATCTATAGCATCCCCCCCCCCCAGTATAAAATAATTATAGCCCCAAATAATATCTATAGCATCCCCCCAGTATAAAATAATTATAGCCCCAAATAATATCTATAGCATCCCCCCAGTATAAAATAATTATAGCCCCAAATAATATCTATAGCACCCCCCCAGTATAAAATAATTATAGCCCCAAATAATATCTATAGCACCCCCCCCCCAGTATAAAATAATTATAGCCCCAAATAATATCTATAGCATCCCCCCCAGTATAAAATAATTATAGCCCCAAATAATATCTATAGCATCCCCCCCAGTATAAAATAATTATAGCCCCAAATAATATCTATAGCATCCCCCCAGTATAAAATAATTATAGCCCCAAATAATATATATAGCACCCCCCCAGTATAAAATAATTATAGCCTCAAATAATATCTATAGTTCCCCCCCCAGTATAAAATAATTATAGCCCCAAATAATATCTATAGCACCCCCCCCCAGTATAAAATAATTATAGCCCCAAATAATATCTATAGCATCCCCCCCAGTATAAAATAATTATAGCCCCAAATAATATCTATAGCATCCCCCCCAGTATAAAATATTTATAGCCCCAAATAATATATATATAGCATCCCCCCGGTATAAAACAATCATAGCCCCAAATAATATCTATAGCATCCCCCCAGTATAAAATAATTATAGCCCCAAATAATATCTATAGCATCCCCCCCCAGTATAAAATAATTATAGCCGAAAATAATATCTATAGCATCCCCCCCCAGTATAAAATATTTATAGCCCCAAATAATATATATATAGCATCCCCCCCAGTATAAAATAATTATAGCCCCAAATAATATCTATAGCATCCCCCCCAGTATAAAATAATTATAGCCCCAAATAATATATATAAATAGCATCCCCCCAGTATAAAATAATTATAGCCTCAAATAATATCTATAGTTCCCCCCCCAGTATAAAATAATTATAGCCCCAAATAATATCTATAGCACCCCCCCCAGTATAAAATAATTATAGCCCCAAATAATATCTATAGCATCTCCCCCAGTATAAAATAATTATAGCCCCAAATAATATCTATAGCACCCCCCCCCAGTATAAAATAATTATAGCCCCAAATAATATCTATAGCATCCCCCCCAGTATAAAATATTTATAGCCCCAAATAATATATATATAGCATCCCCCCGGTATAAAACAATTATAGCCCCAAATAATATCTATAGCATCCCCCCAGTATAAAATAATTATAGCCCCAAATAATATCTATAGCATCCCCCCCAGTATAAAATAATTATAGCCCCAAATAATATCTATAGCACCCCCCCAGTATAAAATAATTATAGCCCCAAATAATATCTATAGCACCCCCCCCAGTATAAAATAATTAGAGCCCCAAATAATATCTATAGCATCCCCCCCAGTATAAAATATTTATAGCCCCAAATAATATATATATATAGCATCCCCCCGGTATAAAACAATTATAGCCCCAAATAATATCTATAGCATCCCCCCCCCAGTATAAAATAATTATAGCCCCAAATTATATATATAGCATCCCCCCAGTATAAAATAATTATAGCCCCAAATTATATATATAGCATCCCCCCCCAGTATAAAATAATTATAGCCCCAAATAATATCTATAGCATCCCCCCCCAGTATAAAATAATTAAAGCCCCAAATTATATATATAGCATCCCCCCCCAGTATAAAATAATTATAGCCCCAAATAATATATATATAGCATCCCCCCCCAGTATAAAATATTTATAGCCCCAAATAATATTTATAGCACCCCCAGTATAAAATAATTATAGCCCCAAATAATATCTATAGCATCCCCCCCAGTATAAAATAATTATAGCCCCAAATAATATCTATAGCATCCCCCCCAGTATAAAATAATTATAGCCCCAAATAATATCTATAGCATCCCCCCCCAGTATAAAATAATTATAGCCCCAAATAATATCTATAGCATCCCCCCCCAGTATAAAATAATTATAGCCCCAAATAATATCTATAGCATCCCCCCCCAGTATAAAATAATTATAGCCCCAAATAATATCTATAGCATCCCCCCCAGTATAAAATAATTATAGCCCCAAATAATATCTATAGCATCCCCCCCAGTATAAAATACTTATAGCCCCAAATAATATCTATAGCATCGCCCCCAGTATAAAATATTTATAGCCCCAAATAATATATATATAGCATCCCCCCCCCAGTATAAAATAATTATAGCCCCAAATAATATCTATAGTATCCCCCCCCAGTATAAAATAATTATAGCCCCAAATAATATATATATAGCATCCCCCCCAGTATAAAATATTTATAGCCCCAAATAATATATATATAGCATCCCCCCCAGTATAAAATAATTATAGCCCCAAATAATATCTATAGCACCCCACCCAGTATAAAATAATTATAGCCCCAAATAATATATATAGCATCCCCCTAGTATAAAATAATTATAGCCCCAAGTAATATCTATAGCATCCCCCCCCAGTATAAAATAATTATAGCCCCAAATAATATCTATAGCATCCTTCCCAGTATAAAATAATTATAGCCCCAAATAATATCTATAGCATCCCCCCCAGTATAAAATAATTATAGCCCCAAATAATATCTATAGCACCCCCCCCAGTATAAAATAATTATAGCCCCAAATAATATCTATAGCATCCCCCCCCAGTATAAAATAATTATAGCCCCAAATAATATCTATAGCATCCCCCCCCAGTATAAAATAATTATAGCCCCAAATTACATATATAGCACCCCCCCCAGTATAAAATAATTATAGCCCCAAATAATATATATATAGCATCCCCCCCAGTATAAAATATTTATAGCCCCAAATAATATTTATAGCACCCCCCAGTATAAAATAATTATAGCCCCAAATAATATCTATAGCATCCCCCCCAGTATAAAATAATTATAGCCCCAAATAATATCTATAGCATCCCCCCCAGTATAAAATAATTATAGCCCCAAATTATATATATAGCATCCCCCCCAGTATAAAATAATTATAGCCCCAAATAATATCTATAGCATCCCCCCCAGTATAAAATAATTATAGCCCCAAATAATATCTATAGCACCCCCCCAGTATAAAATAATTATAGCCCCAAATAATATCTATAGCACCCCCCCCAGTATAAAATAATTAGAGCCCCAAATAATATCTATAGCATCCCCCCCAGTATAAAATAATTATAGCCCAAAATAATATATATATAGCATCCCCCCCAGTATAAAATAATTATAGCCCCAAATAATATCTATAGCATCGCCCCCAGTATAAAATAATTATAGCCCCAAATAATATCTATAGCATCCCCCCAGTATAAAATAATTATAGCCCCAAATAATATCTATAGCATCCCCCCAGTATAAAATAATTATAGCCCCAAATAATATCTATAGCATCCCCCCCAGTATAAAATAATTATAGCCCCAAATAATATCTATAGCATCCCCCCCAGTATAAAATGATTATAGCCCCAAATAATATATATAGCATCCCCCCAGTATAAAATAATTATAGCCCCAAATAATATCTATAGCATCCCCCCCAGTACAAAATGATTATAGCCCCAAATAATATATATATATAGCATCCCCCCAGTA
Source organism: Engystomops pustulosus (assembly GCF_040894005.1). NCBI lineage: Eukaryota > Metazoa > Chordata > Amphibia > Anura > Leptodactylidae > Engystomops > Engystomops pustulosus. The sequence goes on from NC_092419.1 coordinate 313,648, forward strand.
TAAAATAATTATAGCCCCAAATAATATATATATATAGCATCCCCCCAGTATAAAATAATTATAGCCCCAAATAATATCTATAGCATACCCCCCAGTATAAAATAATTATAGCCCCAAATAATATCTATAGCATCCCCCCAGTATAAAATAATTATAGCCCCAAATAATATCTATAGCATCCCCCCCAGTATAAAATAATTAGAGCCCCAAATAATATCTATAGCATCCCCCCAGTATAAAATAATTATAGCCCCAAATAATATATATAGCACCCCCCCCAGTATAAAATAATTATAGCCCCAAATAATATATATAGCATCCACCCCAGTATAAAATAATTATAGCCCCAAATAATATCTATAGCATCCCCCCCCAGTATTAAATAATTGTAGCCCCAAATATTATCTATAGCATCCCCCCCAGTATAAAATGATTATAGCCCCAAATAATATATATATATATATATATATATATATAGCATCCCCCCAGTATAAAATAATTATAGCCCCAAATAATATCTATAGCATCCCCCCCCCCCAGTATAAAATAATTATAGCCCCAAATAATATCTATAGCATCCCCCCAGTATAAAATAATTATAGCCCCAAATAATATCTATAGCATCCCCCCAGTATAAAATAATTATAGCCCCAAATAATATCTATAGCACCCCCCCAGTATAAAATAATTATAGCCCCAAATAATATCTATAGCACCCCCCCCCAGTATAAAATAATTATAGCCCCAAATAATATCTATAGCATCCCCCCCAGTATAAAATAATTATAGCCCCAAATAATATCTATAGCATCCCCCCCAGTATAAAATAATTATAGCCCCAAATAATATCTATAGCATCCCCCCAGTATAAAATAATTATAGCCCCAAATAATATATATAGCACCCCCCCAGTATAAAATAATTATAGCCTCAAATAATATCTATAGTTCCCCCCCCAGTATAAAATAATTATAGCCCCAAATAATATCTATAGCACCCCCCCCCAGTATAAAATAATTATAGCCCCAAATAATATCTATAGCATCCCCCCCAGTATAAAATAATTATAGCCCCAAATAATATCTATAGCATCCCCCCCAGTATAAAATATTTATAGCCCCAAATAATATATATATAGCATCCCCCCGGTATAAAACAATCATAGCCCCAAATAATATCTATAGCATCCCCCCAGTATAAAATAATTATAGCCCCAAATAATATCTATAGCATCCCCCCCCAGTATAAAATAATTATAGCCGAAAATAATATCTATAGCATCCCCCCCCAGTATAAAATATTTATAGCCCCAAATAATATATATATAGCATCCCCCCCAGTATAAAATAATTATAGCCCCAAATAATATCTATAGCATCCCCCCCAGTATAAAATAATTATAGCCCCAAATAATATATATAAATAGCATCCCCCCAGTATAAAATAATTATAGCCTCAAATAATATCTATAGTTCCCCCCCCAGTATAAAATAATTATAGCCCCAAATAATATCTATAGCACCCCCCCCAGTATAAAATAATTATAGCCCCAAATAATATCTATAGCATCTCCCCCAGTATAAAATAATTATAGCCCCAAATAATATCTATAGCACCCCCCCCCAGTATAAAATAATTATAGCCCCAAATAATATCTATAGCATCCCCCCCAGTATAAAATATTTATAGCCCCAAATAATATATATATAGCATCCCCCCGGTATAAAACAATTATAGCCCCAAATAATATCTATAGCATCCCCCCAGTATAAAATAATTATAGCCCCAAATAATATCTATAGCATCCCCCCCCAGTATAAAATAATTATAGCCGAAAATAATATCTATAGCATCCCCCCCAGTATAAAATATTTATAGCCCCAAATAATATATATATAGCATCCCCCCCAGTATAAAATAATTATAGCCCCAAATAATATCTATAGCATCCCCCCCAGTATAAAATAATTATAGCCCCAAATTATATATATAGCATCCCCCCAGTATAAAATAATTATAGCCCCAAATTATATATATAGCATCCCCCCCCAGTATAAAATAATTATAGCCCCAAATAATATCTATAGCATCCCCCCCCAGTATAAAATAATTATAGCCCCAAATTATATATATAGCATCCCCCCCCAGTATAAAATAATTATAGCCCCAAATAATATATATATAGCATCCCCCCCAGTATAAAATATTTATAGCCCCAAATAATATTTATAGCACCCCCAGTATAAAATAATTATAGCCCCAAATAATATCTATAGCATCCCCCCCAGTATAAAATAATTATAGCCCCAAATAATATCTATAGCATCCCCCCCAGTATAAAATAATTATAGCCCCAAATAATATCTATAGCATCCCCCCCCCAGTATAAAATAATTATAGCCCCAAATAATATCTATAGCATCCCCCCCCAGTATAAAATAATTATAGCCCCAAATAATATCTATAGCATCCCCCCCCAGTATAAAATAATTATAGCCCCAAATAATATCTATAGCATCCCCCCCAGTATAAAATAATTATAGCCCCAAATAATATCTATAGCATCCCCCCCAGTATAAAATACTTATAGCCCCAAATAATATCTATAGCATCGCCCCCAGTATAAAATATTTATAGCCCCAAATAATATATATATAGCATCCCCCCCAGTATAAAATAATTATAGCCCCAAATAATATCTATAGCATCCCCCCCAGTATAAAATAATTATAGCCCCAAATAATATCTATAGCACCCCCCCCCCAGTATAAAATAATTATAGCCCCAAATAATATCTATAGCATCCCCCCCCAGTATAAAATAATTATAGCCCCAAATAATATCTATAGCATCCCCCCCCAGTATAAAATAATTATAGCCCTAAATAATATCTATAGTATCCCCCCCCAGTATAAAATAATTATAGCCCCAAATAATATATATATAGCATCCCCCCCAGTATAAAATAATTATAGCCCCAAATAATATCTATAGCACCCCCCCAGTATAAAATAATTATAGCCCCAAATAATATATATAGCATCCCCCTAGTATAAAATAATTATAGCCCCAAGTAATATCTATAGCATCCCCCCCCAGTATAAAATAATTATAGCCCCAAATAATATCTATAGCATCCCCCCCAGTATAAAATAATTATAGCCCCAAATAATATCTATAGCATCCCCCCCAGTATAAAATAATTATAGCCCCAAATAATATCTATAGCACCCCCCCCAGTATAAAATAATTATAGCCCCAAATAATATCTATAGCATCCCCCCCCAGTATAAAATAATTATAGCCCCAAATAATATCTATAGCATCCCCCCCCAGTATAAAATAATTATAGCCCCAAATTACATATATAGCACCCCCCCAGTATAAAATAATTATAGCCCCAAATAATATATATATAGCATCCCCCCCAGTATAAAATATTTATAGCCCCAAATAATATTTATAGCACCCCCCAGTATAAAATAATTATAGCCCTAAATAATATCTATAGCATCCCCCCCAGTATAAAATAATTATAGCCCCAAATAATATCTATAGCATCCCCCCCAGTATAAAATAATTATAGCCCCAAATTATATATATAGCATCCCCCCCAGTATAAAATAATTATAGCCCCAAATAATATCTATAGCATCCCCCCCAGTATAAAATAATTATAGCCCCAAATAATATCTATAGCACCCCCCCCAGTATAAAATAATTATAGCCCCAAATAATATCTATAGCACCCCCCCCAGTATAAAATAATTAGAGCCCCAAATAATATCTATAGCATCCCCCCCAGTATAAAATAATTATAGCCCAAAATAATATATATATAGCATCCCCCCCAGTATAAAATAATTATAGCCCCAAATAATATCTATAGCATCCCCCCCCCCAGTATAAAATAATTATAGCCCCAAATAATATCTATAGCATCCCCCCCAGTATAAAATAATTATAGCCCCAAATAATATCTATAGCATCCCCCCAGTATAAAATATTTATAGCCCCAAATAATATATATGTAGGATCCCCCCCAAAATAAAATAATTATAGCCCCAAATAATATCTATAGCATCCCCCCCCCAGTATAAAATAATTATAGCCCCAAATAATATCTATAGCATCCCCCCCAGTATAAAATAATTATAGCCCCAAATAATATCTATAGCATCCCCCCCAGTATAAAATAATTATAGCCCCAAATTATATATATAGCACCCCCCCCAGTATAAAATAATTAGAGCCCCAAATAATATCTATAGCACCCCCCCAGTATAAAATAATTATAGCCCCAAATAATATATATAGCATCCCCCCAGTATAAAAAAATTATAGCCCCAAATAATATCTATAGCACCCCCCCCAGTATAAAATAATTATAGCCCCAAATAATATCTATAGCATCCCCCCCCCAGTATAAAATAATTATAGCCCCAAATAATATCTATAGCATCCCCCCCAGTATAAAATAATTATAGCCCCAAAAAATATCTATAGCATCCCCCCCAGTATAAAATATTTATAGCCCCAAATAATATATATGTAGGATCCCCCCCAAAATAAAATAATTATAGCCCCAAATAATATCTATAGCATCCCCCCCCAGTATAAAATAATTATAGCCCCAAATAATATCTATAGCATCCGCCCCAGTATAAAATAATTATAGCCCCAAATAATATCTATAGCATCCCCCCCCAGTATAAAATATTTATAGCCCCAAATAATATATATATAGCATCCCCCCAGTATAAAATAATTATAGCCCCAAATAATATCTATAGCATCCCCCCCAGTATAAAATAATTATAGCCCCAAATAATTTATATATAGCTTCCCCCCCCAGTATAAAATAATTATAGCACCCCCCCAGTATAAAATAATTATAGCCCCAAATAATATCTATAGCACCCCCCCAGTATAAAATAATTATAGCCCCAAATAATTTATATATAGCTTCCCCCCCCAGTATAAAATAATTATAGCACCCCCCCAGTATAAAATAATTATAGCCCCAAATAATATCTATAGCATTCCCCCGTATAAAATAATTATAGCCCCAAATAATATCTATAGCATCCCCCCCAGTATAAAATAATTATAGCCCCAAATAATATCTATAGCATCCCCCCCAGTATAAAATAATTATAGCCCCAAATAATATATATAGCATCCCCCCCAGTATAAAATAATTATAGCCCCAAATAATATCTATAGCATCCCCCCCAGTATAAAATAATTATAGCCCCAAATAATATCTATAGCACCCCCCCAGTATAAAATAATTATAGCCCCAAATAATTTATATATAGCTTCCCCCCCCAGTATAAAATAATTATAGCACCCCCCCAGTATAAAATAATTATAGCCCCAAATAATATCTATAGCACCCCCCCAGTATAAAATAATTATAGCCCCAAATAATTTATATATAGCTTCCCCCCCCAGTATAAAATAATTATAGCACCCCCCCAGTAAAAAAAATAATTATAGCCCCAAATAATATCTATAGCATTCCCCCGTATAAAATAATTATAGCCCCAAATAATATCTATAGCATCCCCCCCAGTATAAAATAATTATAGCCCCAAATAATATCTATAGCATCCCCCCCAGTATAAAATAATTATAGCCCCAAATAATATATATAGCATCCCCCCCAGTATAAAATAATTATAGCCCCAAATAATATCTATAGCATCCCCCCCAGTATAAAATAATTATAGCCCCAAATAATATCTATAGCACCCCCCCCAGTATAAAATAATTATAGCCCCAAATAATATCTATAGCATCCCCCCCAGTATAAAATAATTATAGCCCCAAATAATATATATAGCATCCCCCCCAGTATAAAATAATTATAGCCCCAAATAATATCTATAGCATCCCCCCCAGTATAAAATAATTATAGCCCCAAATAATATATATAGCATCCCCCCCAGTATAAAATAATTATAGCCCCAAATAATATCTATAGCATCCCCCCCAGTATAAAATAATTATAGCCCCAAATAATATCTATAGCATCCCCCCCCCAGTATAAAATAATTATAGCCCCAAATAATATATATAGCATCCCCCCAGTATAAAATAATTATAGCCCCAAATAATATCTATAGCATCCCCCCCCCAGTATAAAATAATTATAGCCCCAAATAATATCTATAGCATCCCCCCCCAGTATAAAATAATTATAGCCCCAAATAATATCTATAGCATCCCCCCCTGTATAAAATAATTATAGCCCCAAATAATATCTATAGCATCCCACCCCAGTATAAAATAATTATAGCCCCAAATAATATCTATAGCACCCCCCAGTATAAAATAATATATAGCCCCAAATAATATCTATAGCACCCCCCCCCAGTATAAAATAATTATAGCCCCAAATAATATCTATAGCACTCCCCCAGTATAAAATAATTATAGCCCCAAATAATATCTAAAGCATTCCCCCCAGTATAAAATATTTATAGCCCCAAATAATATATATATAGCATCCCCCCAGTATAAAATAATTATAGCCCCAAATAATATCTATAGCATCCCACCCCAGTATAAAATAATTATAGCCCCAAATAATATCTATAGTACCCCCCAGTATAAAATAATATATAGCCCCAAATAATATCTATAGCACCCCCCCCAGTATAAAATAATTATAGCCCCAAATAATATCTATAGCACTCCCCCAGTATAAAATAATTATAGCCCCAAATAATATCTTTAGCATCCCCCCAGTATAAAATAATTATAGCCCCAAATAATATCTATAGCATCCCCCCCAGTATAAAATAATTATAGCCCCAAATAATATCTATAGCATCCCCCCCCAGTATAAAATAATTATAGCCCCAAATAATATCTATAGCATCCCCCCCAGTATAAAATAATTATAGCCCCAAATAATATATCTATAGCATCCCCCCCAGTATAAAATAATTATAGCCCCAAATAATATATATATATAGCATCCCCCTAGTAAAAATAATTATAGCCCCAAATAATATATATATATAGCATCCCCCCCAGTATAAAATAATTATAGCCCCAAATAATATCTATAGCATCCCCCCAGTATAAAATAATTATAGCTTCAAATAATATCTATAGCATCCCCCCCAGTATAAAATAATTATAGCCCCAAATAATATATATAGCATCCCCCCAGTATAAAATAATTATAGCCCCAAATAATATATATAGCATCCCCCCCCAGTATAAAATAATTATAGCCCCAAATAATATCTATAGCACCCCCCCAGTATAAAATAATTATAGCCCCAAATAATATATATATATAGCATCCCCCCAGTATAAAATAATTATAGCCTCAAATAATATCTATAGCATCCCCCCCAGTATAAAATAATTATAGCCCCAAATAATATCTATAGCATTCCCCCAGTATAAAATAATTATAGCCCCAAATAATATCTATAGCACCCCCCCCAGTATAAAATAATTATAGCCCAAAATAATATCTATAGCATCCCCCCCAGTATAAAATGATTATAGCCCCAAATAATATATATATATAGCATCCCCCCAGTATAAAATAATTATAGCCTCAAATAATATCTATAGCATCCCCCCCAGTATAAAATAATTATAGCCCCAAATAATATCTATAGCATCCCCCCAGTATAAAATAATTATAGCCCCAAATAATATCTATAGCATCCCCCCCCCAGTATAAAATAATTATAGCCCCAAATAATATCTATAGCATCCCCCCCAGTATAAAATGATTATAGCCCCAAATAATATATATATATAGCATCCCCCCAGTATAAAATAATTATAGCCCCAAATAATATCTATAGCACCCCCCCCCCAGTATAAAATAATTATAGCCCCAAATAATATCTATAGCATCCCCCCCAGTATAAAATAATTATAGCCCCAAATAATATCTATAGCATCCCCCCCCCTAGTATTAAATAATTATAGCCCCAAATAATATCTATAGCATCCCCCCCCAGTATAAAATATTTATAGCCCAAAATAATATATATATATAGCACCCCCCCCAGTATAAAATAATTATAGCCCCAAATAATATCTATAGCATCCCCCCCAGTATAAAATAATTATAGCCCCAAATAATATCTATAGCACCCCCCCCCAGAATAAAATATTTATAGCCCAAAATAATATATATATATAGCACCCCCCCCAGTATAAAATAATTATAGCCCCAAATAATATCTATAGCACCCCCCCCAGTATAAAATAATTATAGCCCCAAATAATATATATAGCATCCCCCCAGTATAAAATAATTATAGCCCCAAATAATATCTATAGCATCCCCCCCCAGTATAAAATAATTATAGCCCCAAATAATATCTATAGCATCCCCCCCAGTATAAAATAATTATAGCCCCAAATAATATCTATAGCACCCCCCCCAGTATAAAATATTTATAGCCCCAAATAATTTATATATAGCATCCCCGCCCAGTATAAAATAATTATAGCCCCAAATAATATCTATAGAATCCCCCCAGTATAAAATAATTATAGCCCCAAATAATATCTATAGCACCCCCCCCCAGTATAAAATGATTATAGCCCCAAATAATATATATATATAGCATCCCCCCAGTATAAAATAATTATAGCCTCAAATAATATCTATAGTTCCCCCCCCAGTATAAAATAATTATTGCCCCAAATAATATCTATAGCACCCCCCCCAGTATAAAATAATTATAGCCCCAAATAATATCTATAGCATCCCCCCCAGTATAAAATATTTATAGCCCCAAATAATATATATATAGCATCCCCCCGGTATAAAACAATTATAGCCCCAAATAATATCTATAGCATCCCCCCAGTATAAAATAATTATAGCCCCAAATAATATCTATAGCATCCCCCCCCAGTATAAAATAATTATAGCCCCAAATAATATCTATAGCATCCCCCCCCAGTATAAAATAATTATAGCCCCAAATAATATCTATAGCATCCCCCCCCCCAGTATAAAATAATTATAGCCCCAAATAATATCTATAGCATCCCCCCCAGTATAAAATATTTATAGCCCCAAATAATATATATATAGCAACCCCCCAGTATAAAATAATTATAGCCCCAAATAATATATATATAGAATCCCCCCCAGGATAAAATATTTATAGCCCCAAATAATATTTATAGCACCCCCCAGTATAAAATAATTATAGCCCCAAATAATATCTATAGCATCCCCCCCAGTATAAAATAATTATAGCCCCAAATAATATCTATAGCATCCCCCCCCAGTATAAACTAATTATAGCCCCAAATTATATATATAGCATCCCCCCCCAGTATAAAATAATTATAGCCCCAAATAATATCTATAGCATCCCCCCAGTATAAAATAATTATAGCCCCAAATAATATCTATAGCACCCCCCCAGTATAAAATATTTATAGCCCCAAATAATTTATATATAGCATCCCCCCCCAGTATAAAATAATTATAGCCCCAAATAATATCTATAGCATCCCACCCAGTATAAAATAATTATAGCCCCAAATAATATCTATAGCATCCCCCCCAGTATAAAATAATTATAGCCCCAAATAATATCTATAGCACCCCCCCAGTATAAAATAATTATAGCCCCAAATAATATATATATAGAATCCCCCCCAGGATAAAATATTTATAGCCCCAAATAATATTTATAGCACCCCCCAGTATAAAATAATTATAGCCCCAAATAATATCTATAGCATCCCCCCCAGTATAAAATAATTATAGCCCCAAATAATATCTATAGCATCCCCCCCCAGTATAAAATAATTATAGCCCCAAATTATATATATAGCATCCCCCCCAGTATAAAATAATTATAGCCCCAAATAATATCTATAGCATCCCCCCAGTATAAAATAATTATAGCCCCAAATAATATCTATAGCACCCCCCCAGTATAAAATATTTATAGCCCCAAATAATTTATATATAGCATCCCCCCCCAGTATAAAATAATTATAGCCCCAAATAATATATATATAGAATCCCCCCCAGGATAAAATATTTATAGCCCCAAATAATATTTATAGCACCCCCCAGTATAAAATAATTATAGCCCCAAATAATATCTATAGCATCCCCCCCAGTATAAAATAATTATAGCCCCAAATAATATCTATAGCATCCCCCCCCAGTATAAAATAATTATAGCCCCAAATTATATATATAGCATCCCCCCCCAGTATAAAATAATTATAGCCCCAAATAATATCTATAGCATCCCCCCAGTATAAAATAATTATAGCCCCAAATAATATCTATAGCACCCCCCCAGTATAAAATATTTATAGCCCCAAATAATTTATATATAGCATCCCCCCCCAGTATAAAATAATTATAGCCCCAAATAATATCTATAGCATCCCCCCCAGTATAAAATAATTATAGCCCCAAATAATATCTATAGCATCCCCCCCAGTATAAAATAATTAGAGCCCCAAATAATATCTATAGCATCCCCCCAGTATAAAATAATTATAGCCCCAAATAATATATATAGCACCCCCCCAGTATAAAATAATTATAGCCCCAAATAATATCTATAGCATCCCCCCCAGTATAAAATAATTATAGCCCCAAATAATATCTATAGCATCCCCCCCAGTATAAAATAATTATAGCCCCAAATAATATCTATAGCATCCCCCCCCAGTATAAAATAATTATAGACCCAAATAATATCTATAGCATCCCCCCCAGTATAAAATAATTATAGCCCCAAATAATTTATATATAGCATCCCCCCCAGTATAAAATAATTATAGCCCCAAATAATATCTATAGCACCCCCCCCAGTATAAAATAATTATAGCCCCAAATAATTTATATATAGCTTCCCCCCCCCAGTATAAAATAATTATAGCACCCCCCAGAATAAAATAATTATAGCCCCAAATAATATCTATAGCATCCCCCCCCCGTATAAAATAATTATAGCCCCAAATAATATCTATAGCATCCCCCCCAGTATAAAATAATTATAGCCCCAAATAATATCTATAGCATCCCCCCCAGTATAAAATAATTATAGCCCCAAATTATATATATAGCATCCCCCCCCAGTATAAAATAATTATAGCCCCAAATAATATCTATAGCATCCCCCCAGTATAAAATAATTATAGCCCCAAATAATATCTATAGCACCCCCCCAGTATAAAATATTTATAGCCCCAAATAATTTATATATAGCATCCCCCCCCAGTATAAAATAATTATAGCCCCAAATAATATCTATAGCATCCCCCCCCAGTATAAAATAATTATAGCCCCAAATAATATCTATAGCATCCCCCCCAGTATAAAATAATTAGAGCCCCAAATAATATCTATAGCATCCCCCCCAGTATAAAATAATTATAGCCCCAAATAATATCTATAGCATCCCCCCAGTATAAAATAATTATAGCCCCAAATAATATATATAGCACCCCCCCAGTATAAAATAATTATAGCCCCAAATAATATCTATAGCATCCCCCCCAGTATAAAATAATTATAGCCCCAAATAATATCTATAGCATCCCCCCAGTATAAAATAATTATAGACCCAAATAATATCTATAGCATCCCACCCCAGTATAAAATAATTATAGCCCCAAATAATATCTATAGCACCCCCCCAGTATAAAATAATTATAGCCCCAAATAATATCTATAGCATCCCCCCCAGTATAAAATAATTATAGCCCCAAATAATATCTATAGCATCCCACCCCAGTATAAAATAATTATAGCCCCAAATAATATCTATAGCACCCCCCAGTATAAAATAATATATAGCCCCAAATAATATCTATAGCACCCCTCCCCCCAGTATAAAATAATTATAGCCCCAAATAATATCTATAGCACTCCCCCAGTATAAAATAATTATAGCCCCAAATAATATCTATAGAATCCCCCCCAGTATAAAATATTTATAGCCCCAAATAATATATATATAGCATCCCCCCCAGTATAAAATAATTATAGCCCCAAATAATATCTATAGCATCCCCCCCCAGTATAAAATAATTATAGCCCCAAATAATATCTATAGCACCCCCCCCAGTATAAAATAATTATAGCCCCAAATAATTTATATATAGCATCCCCCCCCAGTATAAAATAATTATAGCACCCCCCCAGTATAAAATAATTATAGCCCCAAATAATATCTATAGCATCCCCCCCCGTATAAAATAATTATAGCCCCAAATAATATCTATAGCATCCCCCCCAGTATAAAATAATTATAGCCCCAAATAATATCTATAGCATCCCCCCCAGTATAAAATAATTATAGCCCCAAATAATATCTATAGCATCCCCCCCCAGTATAAAATAATTATAGACCCAAATAATATCTATAGCACCCCCCAGTATAAAATAATTATAGCCCCAAATGATATCTATAGCATCCCCCCCAGTATAAAATAATTATAGCCCCAAATAATTTATATATAGCTTCCCCCCCCCAGTATAAAATAATTATAGCCCCAAATAATATCTATAGCATCCCCCCCAGTATAAAATAATTATAGCCCCAAATAATATCTATAGCACCCCCCCAGTATAAAATAATTATAGCCCCAAATAATATCTATAGCATCGCCCCCAGTATAAAATATTTATAGCCCCAAATAATATATATATAGCATCCCCCCCGTATAAAATAATTATAGCCCCAAATAATATCTATAGCATCCCCCCCCAGTATAAAATAATTATAGCCCCAAATAATATCTATAGCATCCCCCCCAGTATAAAATAATTATAGCCCCAAATAATATCTATAGCATCCCCCCCCAGTATAAAATAATTATAGCCCCAAATAATATCTATAGCATCCCCCCCCAGTATAAAATAATTATAGCCCCAAATAATATCTATAGCATCCCCCCCCCAGTATAAAATAATTATAGCCCCAAATAATATCTATAGCATCCCCCCCAGTATAAAATATTTATAGCCCCAAATAATATATATATAGCAACCCCCCAGTATAAAATAATTATAGCCCCAAATAGTATCTATAGCATCCCCCCCAGTATAAAATAATTATAGCCCCAAATAATATCTATAGCATCCCCCCCCAGTATAAAATAATTATAGCCCCAAATAATATCTATAGCATCCCCCCCAGTATAAAATAATTATAGCCCCAAATAATATCTATAGCATCCCCCCCAGTATAAAATAATTATAGCCCCAAATAATATCTATAGCATCGCCCCCAGTATAAAATATTTATAGCCCCAAATAATATATATATAGCATCCCCCCCCGTATAAAATAATTATAGCCCCAAATAATATCTATAGCATCCCCCCCAGTATAAAATAATTATAGCCCCAAATAATATCTATAGCATCCCCCCCAGTATAAAATAATTATAGCCCCAAATAATATCTATAGCATCCCCCCCCAGTATAAAATAATTATAGCCCCAAATAATATCTATAGCATCCCCCCCCCAGTATAAAATAATTATAGCCCCAAATAATATCTATAGCTTCCCCCCCCCAGTATAAAATAATTATAGCCCCAAATAATATCTATAGCATCCCCCCCAGTATAAAATATTTATAGCCCCAAATAATATATATATAGCAACCCCCCAGTATAAAATAATTATAGCCCCAAATAGTATCTATAGCATCCCCCCCAGTATAAAATAATTATAGCCCCAAATAATATATATAGCATCCCCCCCAGTATAAAATAATTATAGCCCCAAATAATATCTATAGCATCCCCCCCAGTATAAAATAATTATAGCCCCAAATAATATCTATAGCACCCCCCCAGTATAAAATAATTATAGCCCCAAATAATATCTATAGCATCCCCCCCCAGTATAAAATAATTATAGCCCCAAATAATATATATAGCATCCCCCCCAGTATAAAATAATTATAGCCCCAAATAATATCTATAGCATCCCCCCAGTATAAAATAATTATAGCCCCAAATAATATCTATAGCACCCCCCCCAGTATAAAATAATTATAGCCCCAAATAATATCTATAGCATCCCCCCCCAGTATAAAATAATTATAGCCCCAAATAATATCTATAGCATCCCCCCCCCAGTATAAAATAATTATAGCCCCAAATAATATCTATAGCATCCCCCCCCCAGTATAAAATAATTATAGCCCCAAATAATATCTATAGCAACCCCCCCAGTATAAAATAATTATAGCCCCAAATAATTTATATATAGCATCCCCCCCAGTATAAAATAATTATAGCCCCAAATAATATCTATAGCATCCCCCCCAGTATAAAATAATTATAGCCCCAAATAATATCTATAGCATCCCACCCCAGTATAAAATAATTATAGCCCCAAATAATATCTATAGCACCCCCCAGTATAAAATAATATATAGCCCCAAATAATATCTATAGCACCCCTCCCCCCAGTATAAAATAATTATAGCCCCAAATAATATCTATAGCACTCCCCCAGTATAAAATAATTATAGCCCCAAATAATATCTATAGAATCCCCCCCAGTATAAAATATTTATAGCCCCAAATAATATATATATAGCATCCCCCCCAGTATAAAATAATTATAGCCCCAAATAATATCTATAGCATCCCCCCCCAGTATAAAATAATTATAGCCCCAAATAATATCTATAGCACCCCCCCCAGTATAAAATAATTATAGCCCCAAATAATTTATATATAGCATCCCCCCCCAGTATAAAATAATTATAGCACCCCCCCAGTATAAAATAATTATAGCCCCAAATAATATCTATAGCATCCCCCCCCGTATAAAATAATTATAGCCCCAAATAATATCTATAGCATCCCCCCCAGTATAAAATAATTATAGCCCCAAATAATATCTATAGCATCCCCCCCAGTATAAAATAATTATAGCCCCAAATAATATCTATAGCATCCCCCCCCAGTATAAAATAATTATAGACCCAAATAATATCTATAGCACCCCCCAGTATAAAATAATTATAGCCCCAAATAATATCTATAGCACCCCCCAGTATAAAATAATATATAGCCCCAAATAATATCTATAGCACCCCTCCCCCCAGTATAAAATAATTATAGCCCCAAATAATATCTATAGCATCCCCCCCAGTATAAAATAATTATAGCCCAAAATAATATATATATAGCATCCCCCCCAGTATAAAATAATTATAGCCCCAAATAATATCTATAGCATCCCCCCCCCCAGTATAAAATAATTATAGCCCCAAATAATATCTATAGCATCCCCCCCAGTATAAAATATTTATAGCCCCAAATAATATATATAGCATCCACCCCAGTATAAAATAATTATAGCCCCAAATAATATCTATAGCATCCCCCCAGTATAAAATAATTATAGCCCCAAATAATATCTATAGCACCCCCCAGTATAAAATAATTATAGCCCCAAATAATATCTATAGCATCCCCCCAGTATAAAATAATTATAGCCCCAAATAATATCTATAGCATTCCCCCCAGTATAAAATGATTATAGCCCCAAATAATATATATATATAGCATCCCCCCAGTATAAAATAATTATAGCCTCAAATAATATCTATAGTTCCCCCCCCAGTATAAAATAATTATAGCCCCAAATAATATCTATAGCACCCCCCCCAGTATAAAATAATTATAGCCCCAAATAATATCTATAGCATCACCCCCAGTATAAAATATTTATAGCCCCAAATAATATATATATAGCATCCCCCCAGTATAAAACAATTATAGCCCCAAATAATATCTATAGCATCCCCCCCAGTATAAAATATTTATAGCCCCAAATAATATATATATAGCATCCCCCCAGTATAAAACAATTATAGCCCCAAATAATATCTATAGCATCCCCCCAGTATAAAATAATTATAGCCCCAAATTATATATATAGCATCCCCCCCCAGTATAAAATAATTATAGCCCCAAATAATATATATATAGCATCCCCCCCAGTATAAAATATTTATAGCCCCAAATAATATTTATAGCACCCCCCAGTATAAAATAATTATAGCCCCAAATAATATCTATAGCATCCCCCCCAGTATAAAATAATTATAGCCCCAAATAATATCTATTTCATCCCCCCCCCAGTATAAAATAATTATAGCCCCAAATAATATCTATAGCATCCCCCCCAGTATAAAATAATTATAGCCCCAAATAATATCTATAGCATCCCCCCAGTATAAAATATTTATAGCCCCAAATAATATATATATAGCATCCCCCCAGTATAAAATAATTATAGCCCCAAATAATATCTATAGCATCCCCCCAGTATAAAATATTTATAGCCCCAAATAATATATATATAGCATCCCCCCAGTATAAAATAATTATAGCCCCAAATAATATCGATAGCATCCCCCCAGTATAAAATAATTATAGCCCCAAATAATATCTATAGCATCCCCCCCCAGTATAAAATAATTATAGCCCCAAATAATATCTATAGCATCCCCCCCAGTATAAAATAATTATAGCCCCAAATAATATCTATAGCATCCCCCCCAGTATAAAATAATTAGAGCCCCAAATAATATCTATAGCATCCCCCCAGTATAAAATAATTATAGCCCCAAATAATATATATAGCACCCCCCCAGTATAAAATAATTATAGCCCCAAATAATATATATAGCATCCCCTCAGTATAAAAAAATTATAGCCCCAAATAATATCTATAGCACCCCCCCCAGTATAAAATAATTATAGCCCCAAATAATATCTATAGCATCCCCCCCAGTATAAAATAATTATAGCCCAAAATAATATATATATAGCATCCCCCCCAGTATAAAATAATTATAGCCCCAAATAATATCTATAGCATCCCCCCCCCCAGTATAAAATAATTATAGCCCCAAATAATATC
This sequence comes from Engystomops pustulosus, assembly GCF_040894005.1. Lineage (NCBI taxonomy): Eukaryota > Metazoa > Chordata > Amphibia > Anura > Leptodactylidae > Engystomops > Engystomops pustulosus. The sequence goes on from NC_092419.1 coordinate 330,585, forward strand.
TATAGCATCCCCCCAGTATAAAATAATTATAGCCCCAAATAATATCTATAGCACCCCCCAGTATAAAATAATTATAGCCCCAAATAATATCTATAGCATCCCCCCAGTATAAAATAATTATAGCCCCAAATAATATCTATAGCATCCCCCCCAGTACAAAATAATTATAGCCCCAAATAATATATATATAGCATCCCCCCCAGTATAAAATAATTATAGCCCCAAATAATATCTATAGCATCCCCCCCAGTACAAAATAATTATAGCCCCAAATAATATATATATAGCATCCCCCCCAGTATAAAATTATTATAGCCCCAAATAATATCTATAGCATCCCCCCCAGTATAAAATAATTATAGCCCCAAATAATATCTATAGCATCCCCCCAGTATAAAATAATTATAGCCCCAAATAATATCTATAGCATCCCCCCAGTATAAAATAATTATAGCCCCAAATAATATCTATAGCACCCCCCCATTATAAAATAATTATAGCCCCAAATAATTTATATATAGCTTCCCCCCCCAGTATAAAATAATTATAGCACCCCCCCAGTATAAAATAATTATAGCCCCAAATAATATCTATAGCACCCCCCCCAGTATAAAATAATTATAGCCCCAAATAATTTATATATAGCTTCCCCCCCCAGTATAAAATAATTATAGCACCCCCCCAGTATAAAATAATTATAGCCCCAAATAATATCTATAGCATTCCCCCGTATAAAATAATTATAGCCCCAAATAATATCTATAGCATCCCCCCCCCAGTATAAAATAATTATAGCCCCAAATAATATATATATAAAGCACCCACCCAGTATAAATAATTATAGCCCCAAATAATATCTATAGCATCCCCCCCAGTATAAAATAATTATAGCCCCAAATAATATCTATAGCACCCCCCCCAGTATAAAATAATTATAGCCCCAAATAATATATAAAGCATCCCCCCCAGTATAAAATAATTATAGCCCCAAATAATATATATAGCATCCCCCCCCAGTATAAAATAATTATAGCCCCAAATAATATATAAAGCATCCCCCCCCAGTATAAAATAATTATAGCCCCAAATAATATCTATAGCATCCCCCCCCAGTATAAAATAATTATAGCCCCAAATAATATGTTTAGCATCCCCCAAGTATCAAATAATTATAGCCCCAAATAATATATATAGCATCCACCCCAGTATAAAATAATTATAGCCCCAAATAATATCTATAGCATCCCCCCCCCCAGTATAAAATAATTGTAGCCCCAAATATTATCTATAGCATCCCCCCAGTATAAAATGATTATAGCCCCAAATAATATATATATATATATATATATAGCATCCCCCCAGTATAAAATAATTATAGCCCCAAATAATATCTATAGCATCCCCCCAGTATAAAATAATTATAGCCCCAAATAATATCTATAGCATCCCCCCCCAGTATAAAATAATTATAGCCCCAAATAATATCTATAGCATCCCCCCCAGTACAAAATAATTATAGCCCCAAATAATATATATATAGCATCCCCCCCAGTATAAAATAATTATAGCCCCAAATAATATCTATAGCACCCCCCAGTATAAAATAATTATAGCCCCAAATAATATCTATAGCACCCCCCCCCAGTATAAAATAATTATAGCCCCAAGTAATATCTATAGCATCCCCCCCAGTATAAAATAATTATAGCCCCAAATAATATCTATAGCATCCCCCCCCAGTATAAAATAATTATAGCCCCAAATAATATATATATAGCATCCCCCCCAGTATAAAATATTTATAGCCCCAAATAATATCTATAGCATCCCCCCCAGTATAAAATAATTATAGCCCCAAATAATATCTATAGCATCCCCCCCAGTATAAAATAATTATAGCCCCAAATAATATCTATAGCATCCCCCCCAGTATAAAATAATTATAGCCCCAAATAATATCTATAGCATCCCCCCCCAGTATAAAATAATTATAGCCCCAAATAATATCTATTTCATCCCCCCCAGTATAAAATATTTATAGCCCCAAATAATATATATATAGCATCCCCCCAGTATAAAATAATTATAGCCCCAAATAATATCTATAGCATCCCCCCCAGTGTAAAATAATTATAGCCCCAAATAATATCTATAGCATCCCCCCCAGTATAAAATAATTATAGCCCCAAATTATATATATAGCATCCCCCCCAGTATAAAATAATTATAGCCCCAAATAATATCTATAGCATCCCCCCCAGTATAAAATAATTATAGCCCCAAATAATATCTATAGCACCCCCCCCAGTATAAAATATTTATAGCCCCAAATAATTTATATATAGCATCCCCCCCCAGTATAAAATAATTATAGCCCCAAATAATATGTTTAGCATCCCCCAAGTATCAAATAATTATAGCCCCAAATAATATATATAGCATCCACCCCAGTATAAAATAATTATAGCCCCAAATAATATCTATAGCATCCCCCCCCCCAGTATAAAATAATTGTAGCCCCAAATATTATCTATAGCATCCCCCCAGTATAAAATGATTATAGCCCCAAATAATATATATATATATATATATATATAGCATCCCCCCAGTATAAAATAATTATAGCCCCAAATAATATCTATAGCATCCCCCCAGTATAAAATAATTATAGCCCCAAATAATATCTATAGCATCCCCCCCCAGTATAAAATAATTATAGCCCCAAATAATATCTATAGCATCCCCCCCAGTACAAAATAATTATAGCCCCAAATAATATATATATAGCATCCCCCCCAGTATAAAATAATTATAGCCCCAAATAATATCTATAGCACCCCCCAGTATAAAATAATTATAGCCCCAAATAATATCTATAGCATCCCCCCCAGTATAAAATAATTATAGCCCCAAATAATATATATATAGCACACCCCCAGTATAAAATAATTATAGCCCCAAATAATATCTATAGCACCCCCCCCCAGTATAAAATAATTATAGCCCCAAGTAATATCTATAGCATCCCCCCCAGTATAAAATAATTATAGCCCCAAATAATATCTATAGCATCCCCCCCCAGTATAAAATAATTATAGCCCCAAATAATATATATATAGCATCCCCCCAGTATAAAATATTTATAGCCCCAAATAATATCTATAGCATCCCCCCCAGTATAAAATAATTATAGCCCCAAATAATATCTATAGCATCCCCCCCAGTATAAAATAATTATAGCCCCAAATAATATCTATAGCATCCCCCCCAGTATAAAATAATTATAGCCCCAAATAATATCTATAGCACCCCCCCAGTATAAAATAATTATAGCCCCAAATAATATCTATAGCATCCCCCCCAGTATAAAATAATTATAGCCCCAAATAATATCTATTTCATCCCCCCCAGTATAAAATATTTATAGCCCCAAATAATATATATATAGCATCCCCCCAGTATAAAATAATTATAGCCCCAAATAATATCTATAGCATCCCCCCCAGTGTAAAATAATTATAGCCCCAAATAATATCTATAGCATCCCCCCCAGTATAAAATAATTATAGCCCCAAATTATATATATAGCATCCCCCCCCAGTATAAAATAATTATAGCCCCAAATAATATCTATAGCATCCCCCCCAGTATAAAATAATTATAGCCCCAAATAATATCTATAGCACCCCCCCCAGTATAAAATATTTATAGCCCCAAATAATTTATATATAGCATCCCCCCCCAGTATAAAATAATTATAGCCCCAAATAATATCTATAGCATCCCCCCCCAGTATAAAATAATTATAGCCCCAAATAATATCTATAGCACCCCCCCAGTATAAAATATTTATAGCCCCAAATAATTTATATATAGCATCCCCCCCCCAGTATACAATAATTATAGCCCCAAATAATATCTATAGCATCCCCCCCAGTATAAAATAATTATAGCCCCAAATAATATCTATAGCATCCCCCCCAGTATAAAATAATTATAGCCCCAAATAATATCTATAGCATCCACCCCCCAGTATAAAATAATTATAGCCCCAAATTATATATATAGCACCCCCCCAGTATAAAATAATTATAGCCCCAAATAATATCTATAGCATCCCCCCCAGTATAAAATATTTATAGCCCCAAATAATATATATATAGCATCCCCCCAGTATAAAACAATTATAGCCCCAAATAATATCTATAGCATCCCCCCAGTATAAAATAATTATAGCCCCAAATAATATCTATAGCATCCCCCCAGTATAAAATAATTATAGCCCCAAATAATATCTATAGCATCCCCCCCCAGTATAAAATAATTATAGCCCCAAATAATATCTATAGCATCCCCCCCCAGTATAAAATATTTATAGCCCCAAATAATATATATATAGCACACCCCCAGTATAAAATAATTATAGCCCCAAATAATATCTATAGCATCCCCCCCAGTATAAAATAATTATAGCCCCAAATTATATATATAGCATCCCCCCCAGTATAAAATAATTATAGCCCCAAATTATATATATAGCATCCCCCCCCAGTATAAAATAATTATAGCCCCAAATAATATCTATAGCATCCCCTCCCAGTATAAAATAATTATAGCCCCAAATTATATATATAGCATCCCCCCCCAGTATAAAATAATTATAGCCCCAAATAATATATATATAGCATCCCCCCCCAGTATAAAATATTTATAGCCCCAAATAATATTTATAGCACCCCCCAGTATAAAATAATTATAGCCCCAAATAATATCTATAGCATCCCCCCCAGTATAAAATAATTATAGCCCCAAATAATATCTATAGCATCCCCCCCAGTATAAAATAATTATAGCCCCAAATAATATCTATAGCATCCCCCCCAGTATAAAATAATTATTGCCCCAAATAATATCTATTTCATCCCCCCCCCAGTATAAAATAATTATAGCCCCAAATAATATCTATAGCATCCCCCCCAGTATAAAATAATTATAGCCCCAAATAATATCTATAGCATCCCCCCAGTATAAAATATTTATAGCCCCAAATAATATATATATAGCATCCCCCCAGTATAAAACAATTATAGCCCCAAATAATATCTATAGCATCCCCCCAGTATAAAATAATTATAGCCCCAAATAATATCTATAGCATCCCCCCAGTATAAAATAATTATAGCCCCAAATAATATCTATAGCATCCCCCCCCAGTATAAAATAATTATAGCCCCAAATAATATCTATAGCATCCCCCCCAGTATAAAATAATTATAGCCCCAAATAATATCTATAGCATCCCCCCCAGTATAAAATAATTAGAGCCCCAAATAATATCTATAGCATCCCCCCAGTATAAAATAATTATAGCCCCAAATAATATATATAGCACCCCCCCAGTATAAAATAATTATAGCCCCAAATAATATCTATAGCATCCCCCCCAGTATAAAATAATTATAGCCCAAAATAATATATATATAGCATCCCCCCCAGTATAAAATAATTATAGCCCCAAATAATATCTATAGCATCCCCCCCCCCAGTATAAAATAATTATAGCCCCAAATAATATCTATAGCATCCCCCCCAGTATAAAATATTTATAGCCCCAAATAATATATATAGCATCCACCCCAGTATAAAATAATTATAGCCCCAAATAATATCTATAGCATCCCCCCAGTATAAAATAATTATAGCCCCAAATAATATCTATAGCACCCCCCAGTATAAAATAATTATAGCCCCAAATAATATCTATAGCATCCCCCCAGTATAAAATAATTATAGCCCCAAATAATATCTATAGCATCCCCCCCAGTATAAAATGATTATAGCCCCAAATAATATATATATATAGCATCCCCCCAGTATAAAATAATTATAGCCTCAAATAATATCTATAGTTCCCCCCCCAGTATAAAATAATTATAGCCCCAAATAATATCTATAGCACCCCCCCCAGTATAAAATAATTATAGCCCCAAATAATATCTATAGCATCACCCCCAGTATAAAATATTTATAGCCCCAAATAATATATATATAGCATCCCCCCAGTATAAAACAATTATAGCCCCAAATAATATCTATAGCATCCCCCCCAGTATAAAATATTTATAGCCCCAAATAATATATATATAGCATCCCCCCAGTATAAAACAATTATAGCCCCAAATAATATCTATAGCATCCCCCCAGTATAAAATAATTATAGCCCCAAATAATATCTATAGCATCCCCTCCCAGTATAAAATAATTATAGCCCCAAATTATATATATAGCATCCCCCCCCAGTATAAAATAATTATAGCCCCAAATAATATATATATAGCATCCCCCCCAGTATAAAATATTTATAGCCCCAAATAATATTTATAGCACCCCCCAGTATAAAATAATTATAGCCCCAAATAATATCTATAGCATCCCCCCCAGTATAAAATAATTATAGCCCCAAATAATATCTATTTCATCCCCCCCCCAGTATAAAATAATTATAGCCCCAAATAATATCTATAGCATCCCCCCCAGTATAAAATAATTATAGCCCCAAATAATATCTATAGCATCCCCCCAGTATAAAATATTTATAGCCCCAAATAATATATATATAGCATCCCCCCAGTATAAAACAATTATAGCCCCAAATAATATCTATAGCATCCCCCCAGTATAAAATAATTATAGCCCCAAATAATATCGATAGCATCCCCCCAGTATAAAATAATTATAGCCCCAAATAATATCTATAGCATCCCCCCCCAGTATAAAATAATTATAGCCCCAAATAATATCTATAGCATCCCCCCAGTATAAAATAATTATAGCCCCAAATAATATCTATAGCATCCCCCCCAGTATAAAATAATTAGAGCCCCAAATAATATCTATAGCATCCCCCCAGTATAAAATAATTATAGCCCCAAATAATATATATAGCACCCCCCCAGTATAAAATAATTATAGCCCCAAATAATATATATAGCATCCCCTCAGTATAAAAAAATTATAGCCCCAAATAATATCTATAGCACCCCCCCCAGTATAAAATAATTATAGCCCCAAATAATATCTATAGCATCCCCCCCAGTATAAAATAATTATAGCCCAAAATAATATATATATAGCATCCCCCCCAGTATAAAATAATTATAGCCCCAAATAATATCTATAGCATCCCCCCCCCAGTATAAAATAATTATAGCCCCAAATAATATCTATAGCATCCCCCCAGTATAAAATAATTATAGCCCCAAATAATATCTATAGCACCCCCCAGTATAAAATAATTATAGCCCCAAATAATATCTATAGCATCCCCCCAGTATAAAATAATTATAGCCCCAAATAATATCTATAGCATCCCCCCCAGTATAAAATGATTATAGCCCCAAATAATATATATATATAGCATCCCCCCAGTATAAAATAATTATAGCCTCAAATAATATCTATAGTTCCCCCCCCCAGTATAAAATAATTATAGCCCCAAATAATATCTATAGCATCCCCCCCAGTATAAAATAATTATAGCCCCAAATAATATCTATAGCATCCCCCCCAGTATAAAATAATTATAGCCCCAAATAATATCTATAGCATCACCCCCAGTATAAAATATTTATAGCCCCAAATAATATATATATAGCATCCCCCCAGTATAAAACAATTATAGCCCCAAATAATATCTATAGCATCCCCCCCAGTATAAAATATTTATAGCCCCAAATAATATATATATAGCATCCCCCCAGTATAAAACAATTATAGCCCCAAATAATATCTATAGCATCCCCCCAGTATAAAATAATTATAGCCCCAAATAATATCTATAGCACCCCCCCCAGTATAAAATAATTATAGCCCCAAATAATATCTATAGCATCCCCCCCAGTATAAAATAATTATAGCCCAAAATAATATATATATAGCATCCCCCCCAGTATAAAATAATTATAGCCCCAAATAATATCTATAGCATCCCCCCCCCAGTATAAAATAATTATAGCCCCAAATAATATCTATAGCATCCCCCCAGTATAAAATAATTATAGCCCCAAATAATATCTATAGCACCCCCCAGTATAAAATAATTATAGCCCCAAATAATATCTATAGCATCCCCCCAGTATAAAATAATTATAGCCCCAAATAATATCTATAGCATCCCCCCCAGTATAAAATGATTATAGCCCCAAATAATATATATATATAGCATCCCCCCAGTATAAAATAATTATAGCCTCAAATAATATCTATAGTTCCCCCCCCCAGTATAAAATAATTATAGCCCCAAATAATATCTATAGCATCCCCCCCAGTATAAAATAATTATAGCCCCAAATAATATCTATAGCATCCCCCCCAGTATAAAATAATTATAGCCCCAAATAATATCTATAGCATCACCCCCAGTATAAAATATTTATAGCCCCAAATAATATATATATAGCATCCCCCCAGTATAAAACAATTATAGCCCCAAATAATATCTATAGCATCCCCCCCAGTATAAAATATTTATAGCCCCAAATAATATATATATAGCATCCCCCCAGTATAAAACAATTATAGCCCCAAATAATATCTATAGCATCCCCCCAGTATAAAATAATTATAGCCCCAAATAATATCTATAGCATCCCCCCAGTATAAAATAATTATAGCCCCAAATAATATCTATAGCATCCCCCACCAGTATAAAATAATTATAGCCCCAAATAATATCTATAGCATACCCCCCCCAGTATAAAATATTTATAGCCCCAAATAATATATATATAGCATCCCCCCCAGTATAAAATAATTATAGCCCCAAATAATATCTATAGCATCCCCCCCAGTATAAAATAATTATAGCCCCAAATAATATCTATAGCACCCCCCCCCCAGTATAAAATAATTATAGCCCCAAATAATATCTATAGCATCCCCCCCAGTATAAAATAATTATAGCCCCAAATTATATATATAGCATCCCCCCCAGTATAAAATAATTATAGCCCCAAATAATATCTATAGCATCCCCCCCAGTATAAAATAATTATAGCCCCAAATAATATCTATAGCATCCCCCCCCAGTATAAAATAATTATAGCCCCAAATAATATCTATAGCATCCCCCCCCAGTATAAAATAATTATAGCCCCAAATAATATCTATAGCATCCCCCCCAGTATAAAATAATTATAGCCCCAAATAATATCTATAGCATCCCCCAGTATAAAATAATTATAGCCCCAAATAATATCTATAGCACCCCCCCAGTATAAAATAATTATAGCCCCAAATAATATCTATAGCATCCCCCCAGTATAAAATAATTATAGCCCCAAATAATATCTATAGCATCCCCCCCAGTGTAAAATAATTATAGCCCCAAATAATATCTATAGCATCGCCCCCAGTATAAAATATTTATAGCCCCAAATAGTATATATATAGCATCCCTCCCAGTATAAAATAATTATAGCCCCAAATAACATCTATAGCATCCCCCCCAGTATAAAATAATTATAGCCCCAAATAATATCTATAGCACCCCCCCCAGTATAAAATAATTATAGCCCCAAATAATATCTATAGCATCCCCCCCCAGTATAAAATAATTATAGCCCCAAATAATATCTATAGCATCCCCCCCAGTATAAAATAATTATAGCCCCAAATAATATCTATAGCATCCCCCCCAGTATAAAATATTTATAGCCCCAAATAATATATATATAGCATCCCCCCCAGTATAAAATAATTATAGCCCCAAATAATATATATATAGCATCCCCCCCAGTATAAAATAATTATAGCCCCAAATAATATCTATAGCATCCCCCCCCCAGTATAAAATAATTATAGCCCCAAATAATATATATAGCATCCACCCCAGTATAAAATAATTATAGCCCCAAATAATATCTATAGCATCCCCCCCCAGTATAAAATTATTATAGCCCCAAATATTATCTATAGCATCCCCCCCAGTATAAAATGATTATAGCCCCAAATAATATATATATATAGCATCCCCCCAGTATAAAATAATTATAGCCCCAAATAATATCTATAGCATCCCCCCCAGTATAAAATAATTATAGCCCCAAATAATATCTATAGCATCCCCCAGTATAAAATAATTATGGCCCCAAATAATATCTATAGCACCCCTTCCCCCAGTATAAAATAATTATAGCCCCAAATAATATCTATAGCATCCCCCCAGTATAAAATAATTATAGCCCCAAATAATATCTATAGCATCCCCCCCAGTGTAAAATAATTATAGCCCCAAATAATATCTATAGCATCGCCCCCAGTATAAAATATTTATAGCCCCAAATAGTATATATATAGCATCCCTCCCAGTATAAAATATTTATAGCCCCAAATAACATCTATAGCATCCCCCCCAGTATAAAATAATTATAGCCCCAAATAATATCTATAGCACCCCCCCCAGTATAAAATAATTATAGCCCCAAATAATATCTATAGCATCCCCCCAGTATAAAATAATTATAGCCCCAAATAATATATATAGCACCCCCCCCAGTATAAAATAATTAGAGCCCCAAATAATATCTATAGCATCCCCCCAGTATAAAATAATTATAGCCCCAAATAATATATATAGCACCCCCCCCAGTATAAAATAATTATAGCCCCAAATAATATATATAGCATCCACCCCAGTATAAAATAATTATAGCCCCAAATAATATCTATAGCATCCCCCCAGTATAAAATAATTATAGCCCCAAATAATATCTATAGCATCCCCCCCCCAGTATAAAATAATTATAGCCCCAAATAATATCTATAGCATCCCCCCCAGTACAAAATAATTATAGCCCCAAATAATATATATATAGCATCCCCCCCAGTATAAAATAATTATAGCCCCAAATAATATCTATAGCACCCCCCAGTATAAAATAATTATAGCCCCAAATAATATCTATAGCACCCCCCCCCAGTATAAAATAATTATAGCCCCAAATAATATCTATAGCATCCCCCCCAGTATAAAATAATTATAGCCCCAAATAATATATATATAGCACACCCCCAGTATAAAATAATTATAGCCCCAAATAATATCTATAGCACCCCCCCCCCAGTATAAAATAATTATAGCCCCAAGTAATATCTATAGCATCCCCCCCAGTATAAAATAATTATAGCCCCAAATAATATCTATAGCACCCCCCCAGTATAAAATAATTATAGCCCCAAATAATATCTATAGCATCCCCCCCAGTATAAAATAATTATAGCCCAAAATAATATCTATAGCATCCCCCCCAGTATAAAATAATTATAGCCCCAAATAATATATATATAGCATCCCCCCCAGTATAAAATATTTATAGCCCCAAATAATATCTATAGCATCCCCCCCAGTATAAAATAATTATAGCCCCAAATAATATCTATAGCATCCCCCCCAGTATAAAATAATTATAGCCCCAAATAATATCTATAGCATCCCCCCCAGTATAAAATAATTATAGCCCCAAATAATATCTATAGCATCCCCCCCCAGTATAAAATAATTATAGCCCCAAATAATATCTATAGCATCCACCCCCCAGTATAAAATAATTATAGCCCCAAATTATATATATAGCACCCCCCCAGTATAAAATAATTATAGCCCCAAATAATATCTATAGCATCCCCCCCAGTATAAAATATTTATAGCCCCAAATAATATATATATAGCATCCCCCCAGTATAAAACAATTATAGCCCCAAATAATATCTATAGCATCCCCCCAGTATAAAATAATTATAGCCCCAAATAATATCTATAGCATCCCCCCAGTATAAAATAATTATAGCCCCAAATAATATCTATAGCATCCCCCCCCAGTATAAAATAATTATAGCCCCAAATAATATCTATAGCATCCCCCCCCAGTATAAAATATTTATAGCCCCAAATAATATATATATAGCACACCCCCAGTATAAAATAATTATAGCCCCAAATAATATCTATAGCATCCCCCCCAGTATAAAATAATTATAGCCCCAAATTATATATATAGCATCCCCCCCAGTATAAAATAATTATAGCCCCAAATTATATATATAGCATCCCCCCCCAGTATAAAATAATTATAGCCCCAAATAATATCTATAGCATCCCCTCCCAGTATAAAATAATTATAGCCCCAAATTATATATATAGCATCCCCCCCCAGTATAAAATAATTATAGCCCCAAATAATATATATATAGCATCCCCCCCCAGTATAAAATATTTATAGCCCCAAATAATATTTATAGCACCCCCCAGTATAAAATAATTATAGCCCCAAATAATATATATAGCACCCCCCCCAGTATAAAATAATTAGAGCCCCAAATAATATCTATAGCATCCCCCCAGTATAAAATAATTATAGCCCCAAATAATATATATAGCACCCCCCCCAGTATAAAATAATTATAGCCCCAAATAATATATATAGCATCCACCCCAGTATAAAATAATTATAGCCCCAAATAATATCTATAGCATCCCCCCAGTATAAAATAATTATAGCCCCAAATAATATCTATAGCATCCCCCCCAGTATAAAATAATTATAGCCCCAAATAATATCTATAGCATCCCCCCCAGTACAAAATAATTATAGCCCCAAATAATATATATATAGCATCCCCCCCAGTATAAAATAATTATAGCCCCAAATAATATCTATAGCACCCCCCAGTATAAAATAATTATAGCCCCAAATAATATCTATAGCACCCCCCCCCAGTATAAAATAATTATAGCCCCAAATAATATCTATAGCATCCCCCCCAGTATAAAATAATTATAGCCCCAAATAATATATATATAGCACACCCCCAGTATAAAATAATTATAGCCCCAAATAATATCTATAGCACCCCCCCCCAGTATAAAATAATTATAGCCCCAAGTAATATCTATAGCATCCCCCCCAGTATAAAATAATTATAGCCCCAAATAATATCTATAGCACCCCCCCAGTATAAAATAATTATAGCCCCAAATAATATCTATAGCATCCCCCCCAGTATAAAATAATTATAGCCCAAAATAATATCTATAGCATCCCCCCCAGTATAAAATAATTATAGCCCCAAATAATATATATATAGCATCCCCCCCAGTATAAAATATTTATAGCCCCAAATAATATCTATAGCATCCCCCCCAGTATAAAATAATTATAGCCCCAAATAATATCTATAGCATCCCCCCTAGTATAAAATAATTATAGCCCCAAATAATATCTATAGCATCCCCCCCAGTATAAAATAATTATAGCCCCAAATAATATCTATAGCATCCCCCCCCAGTATAAAATAATTATAGCCCCAAATAATATCTATTTCATCCCCCCCAGTATAAAATATTTATAGCCCCAAATAATATATATATAGCATCCCCCCAGTATAAAATAATTATAGCCCCAAATAATATCTATAGCACCCCCCCCAGTATAAAATATTTATAGCCCCAAATAATTTATATATAGCATCCCCCCCCAGTATAAAATAATTATAGCCCCAAATAATATCTATAGCATCCCCCCCAGTATAAAATAATTATAGCCCAAAATAATATATATATAGCATCCCCCCCAGTATAAAATAATTATAGCCCCAAATAATATCTATAGCATCCCCCCCCCAGTATAAAATAATTATAGCCCCAAATAATATCTATAGCATCCACCCCCCAGTATAAAATAATTATAGCCCCAAATTATATATATAGCACCCCCCCAGTATAAAATAATTATAGCCCCAAATAATATCTATAGCATCCCCCCCAGTATAAAATATTTATAGCCCCAAATAATATATATATAGCATCCCCCCAGTATAAAACAATTATAGCCCCAAATAATATCTATAGCATCCCCCCAGTATAAAATAATTATAGCCCCAAATAATATCTATAGCATCCCCCCAGTATAAAATAATTATAGCCCCAAATAATATCTATAGCATCCCCCCCCAGTATAAAATAATTATAGCCCCAAATAATATCTATAGCATCCCCCCCCAGTATAAAATATTTATAGCCCCAAATAATATATATATAGCACACCCCCAGTATAAAATAATTATAGCCCCAAATAATATCTATAGCATCCCCCCCCAGTATAAAATAATTATAGCCCCAAATAATATCTATAGCATCCCCTCCCAGTATAAAATAATTATAGCCCCAAATTATATATATAGCATCCCCCCCCAGTATAAAATAATTATAGCCCCAAATAATATATATATAGCATCCCCCCCCAGTATAAAATATTTATAGCCCCAAATAATATTTATAGCACCCCCCAGTATAAAATAATTATAGCCCCAAATAATATCTATAGCATCCCCCCCAGTATAAAATAATTATAGCCCCAAATAATATCTATAGCATCCCCCCCAGTATAAAATAATTATAGCCCCAAATAATATCTATAGCATCCCCCCCAGTATAAAATAATTATTGCCCCAAATAATATCTATTTCATCCCCCCCCCAGTATAAAATAATTATAGCCCCAAATAATATCTATAGCATCCCCCCCAGTATAAAATAATTATAGCCCCAAATAATATCTATAGCATCCCCCCAGTATAAAATATTTATAGCCCCAAATAATATATATATAGCATCCCCCCAGTATAAAACAATTATAGCCCCAAATAATATCTATAGCATCCCCCCAGTATAAAATAATTATAGCCCCAAATAATATCTATAGCATCCCCCCAGTATAAAATAATTATAGCCCCAAATAATATCTATAGCATCCCCCCCAGTATAAAATAATTATAGCCCCAAATAATATCTATAGCATCCCCCCCAGTATAAAATAATTATAGCCCCAAATAATATCTATAGCATCCCCCCCAGTATAAAATAATTAGAGCCCCAAATAATATCTATAGCATCCCCCCAGTATAAAATAATTATAGCCCCAAATAATATATATAGCACCCCCCCAGTATAAAATAATTATAGCCCCAAATAATATCTATAGCATCCCCCCCAGTATAAAATAATTATAGCCCAAAATAATATATATATAGCATCCCCCCCAGTATAAAATAATTATAGCCCCAAATAATATCTATAGCATCCCCCCCCCCAGTATAAAATAATTATAGCCCCAAATAATATCTATAGCATCCCCCCCAGTATAAAATATTTATAGCCCCAAATAATATATATAGCATCCACCCCAGTATAAAATAATTATAGCCCCAAATAATATCTATAGCATCCCCCCAGTATAAAATAATTATAGCCCCAAATAATATCTATAGCACCCCCCAGTATAAAATAATTATAGCCCCAAATAATATCTATAGCATCCCCCCAGTATAAAATAATTATAGCCCCAAATAATATCTATAGCATCCCCCCCAGTATAAAATGATTATAGCCCCAAATAATATATATATATAGCATCCCCCACCAGTATAAAATAATATATAGCCTCAAATAATATCTATAGCATCCCCCCCAGTATAAAATGATTATAGCCCCAAATAATATATATATATAGCATCCCCCACCAGTATAAAATAATTATAGCCTCAAATAATATCTATAGTTCCCCCCCCAGTATAAAATAATTATAGCCCCAAATAATATCTATAGCACCCCCCCCAGTATAAAATAATTATAGCCCCAAATAATATCTATAGCATCCCCCCCAGTATAAAATATTTATAGCCCCAAATAATATTTATAGCACCCCCCAGTATAAAATAATTATAGCCCCAAATAATATCTATAGCATCCCCCCCAGTATAAAATAATTATAGCCCCAAATAATATCTATTTCATCCCCCCCCCAGTATAAAATAATTATAGCCCCAAATAATATCTATAGCATCCCCCCCAGTATAAAATAATTATAGCCCCAAATAATATCTATAGCATCCCCCCAGTATAAAATATTTATAGCCCCAAATAATATATATATAGCATCCCCCCAGTATAAAACAATTATAGCCCCAAATAATATCTATAGCATCCCCCCAGTATAAAATAATTATAGCCCCAAATAATATCGATAGCATCCCCCCAGTATAAAATAATTATAGCCCCAAATAATATCTATAGCATCCCCCCCCAGTATAAAATAATTATAGCCCCAAATAATATCTATAGCATCCCCCCCAGTATAAAATAATTATAGCCCCAAATAATATCTATAGCATCCCCCCCAGTATAAAATAATTAGAGCCCCAAATAATATCTATAGCATCCCCCCAGTATAAAATAATTATAGCCCCAAATAATATATATAGCACCCCCCCAGTATAAAATAATTATAGCCCCAAATAATATATATAGCATCCCCTCAGTATAAAAAAATTATAGCCCCAAATAATATCTATAGCACCCCCCCCAGTATAAAATAATTATAGCCCCAAATAATATCTATAGCATCCCCCCCAGTATAAAATAATTATAGCCCAAAATAATATATATATAGCATCCCCCCCAGTATAAAATAATTATAGCCCCAAATAATATCTATAGCATCCCCCCCCCCAGTATAAAATAATTATAGCCCCAAATAATATCTATAGCATCCCCCCAGTATAAAATAATTATAGCCCCAAATAATATCTATAGCACCCCCCAGTATAAAATAATTATAGCCCCAAATAATATCTATAGCATCCCCCCAGTATAAAATAATTATAGCCCCAAATAATATCTATAGCATCCCCCCCAGTATAAAATGATTATAGCCCCAAATAATATATATATATAGCATCCCCCCAGTATAAAATAATTATAGCCTCAAATAATATCTATAGTTCCCCCCCCCCAGTATAAAATAATTATAGCCCCAAATAATATCTATAGCATCCCCCCCAGTATAAAATAATTATAGCCCCAAATAATATCTATAGCATCCCCCCCAGTATAAAATAATTATAGCCCCAAATAATATCTATAGCATCACCCCCAGTATAAAATATTTATAGCCCCAAATAATATATATATAGCATCCCCCCAGTATAAAACAATTATAGCCCCAAATAATATCTATAGCATCCCCCCCAGTATAAAATATTTATAGCCCCAAATAATATATATATAGCATCCCCCCAGTATAAAACAATTATAGCCCCAAATAATATCTATAGCATCCCCCCAGTATAAAATAATTATAGCCCCAAATAATATCTATAGCATCCCCCCAGTATAAAATAATTATAGCCCCAAATAATATCTATAGCATCCCCCACCAGTATAAAATAATTATAGCCCCAAATAATATCTATAGCATACCCCCCCAGTATAAAATATTTATAGCCCCAAATAATATATATATAGCATCCCCCCCAGTATAAAATAATTATAGCCCCAAATAATATCTATAGCATCCCCCCCAGTATAAAATAATTATAGCCCCAAATAATATCTATAGCACCCCCCCCCCAGTATAAAATAATTATAGCCCCAAATAATATCTATAGCATCCCCCCCAGTATAAAATAATTATAGCCCCAAATTATATATATAGCATCCCCCCCAGTATAAAATAATTATAGCCCCAAATAATATCTATAGCATCCCCCCCAGTATAAAATAATTATAGCCCCAAATAATATCTATAGCATCCCCCCCCAGTATAAAATAATTATAGCCCCAAATAATATCTATAGCATCCCCCCCCAGTATAAAATAATTATAGCCCCAAATAATATCTATAGCATCCCCCCCAGTATAAAATAATTATAGCCCCAAATAATATCTATAGCATCCCCCAGTATAAAATAATTATAGCCCCAAATAATATCTATAGCACCCCCCCCAGTATAAAATAATTATAGCCCCAAATAATATCTATAGCATCCCCCCAGTATAAAATAATTATAGCCCCAAATAATATCTATAGCATCCCCCCCAGTGTAAAATAATTATAGCCCCAAATAATATCTATAGCATCGCCCCCAGTATAAAATATTTATAGCCCCAAATAGTATATATATAGCATCCCTCCCAGTATAAAATAATTATAGCCCCAAATAACATCTATAGCATCCCCCCCAGTATAAAATAATTATAGCCCCAAATAATATCTATAGCACCCCCCCCAGTATAAAATAATTATAGCCCCAAATAATATCTATAGCATCCCCCCCCAGTATAAAATAATTATAGCCCCAAATAATATCTATAGCATCCCCCCCAGTATAAAATAATTATAGCCCCAAATAATATCTATAGCATCCCCCCCAGTATAAAATATTTATAGCCCCAAATAATATATATATAGCATCCCCCCCAGTATAAAATAATTATAGCCCCAAATAATATCTATAGCATCCCCCCCAGTATAAAATAATTATAGCCCCAAATAATATCTATAGCATCCCCCCCAGTATAAAATAATTATAGCCCCAAATAATATCTATAGCACCCCCCCCAGTATAAAATAATTATAGCCCCAAATAATATATATAGCATCCCCCCAGTATAAAATAATTATAGCCCCAAATAATATCTATAGCATCCCCCCCCCAGTATAAAATAATTATAGCCCCAAATAATATCTATAGCATCCCCCCCCAGTATAAAATTATTATAGCCCCAAATATTATCTATAGCATCCCCCCCAGTATAAAATGATTATAGCCCCAAATAATATATATATATAGCATCCCCCCAGTATAAAATAATTATAGCCCCAAATAATATCTATAGCATCCCCCCCAGTATAAAATAATTATAGCCCCAAATAATATCTATAGCATCCCCCAGTATAAAATAATTATGGCCCCAAATAATATCTATAGCACCCCCCCCCCCAGTATAAAATAATTATAGCCCCAAATAATATCTATAGCATCCCCCCAGTATAAAATAATTATAGCCCCAAATAATATCTATAGCATCCCCCCCAGTGTAAAATAATTATAGCCCCAAATAATATCTATAGCATCGCCCCCAGTATAAAATATTTATAGCCCCAAATAGTATATATATAGCATCCCTCCCAGTATAAAATATTTATAGCCCCAAATAACATCTATAGCATCCCCCCCAGTATAAAATAATTATAGCCCCAAATAATATCTATAGCACCCCCCCCAGTATAAAATAATTATAGCCCCAAATAATATCTATAGCATCCCCCCAGTATAAAATAATTATAGCCCCAAATAATATATATAGCACCCCCCCCAGTATAAAATAATTAGAGCCCCAAATAATATCTATAGCATCCCCCCAGTATAAAATAATTATAGCCCCAAATAATATATATAGCACCCCCCCCAGTATAAAATAATTATAGCCCCAAATAATATATATAGCATCCACCCCAGTATAAAATAATTATAGCCCCAAATAATATCTATAGCATCCCCCCAGTATAAAATAATTATAGCCCCAAATAATATCTATAGCATCCCCCCCCAGTATAAAATAATTATAGCCCCAAATAATATCTATAGCATCCCCCCCAGTACAAAATAATTATAGCCCCAAATAATATATATATAGCATCCCCCCCAGTATAAAATAATTATAGCCCCAAATAATATCTATAGCACCCCCCAGTATAAAATAATTATAGCCCCAAATAATATCTATAGCACCCCCCCCAGTATAAAATAATTATAGCCCCAAATAATATCTATAGCATCCCCCCCAGTATAAAATAATTATAGCCCCAAATAATATATATATAGCACACCCCCAGTATAAAATAATTATAGCCCCAAATAATATCTATAGCACCCCCCCCCAGTATAAAATAATTATAGCCCCAAATAATATCTATAGCATCCCCCCCCAGTATAAAATAATTATAGCCCCAAATAATATATATATAGCATCCCCCCCAGTATAAAATATTTATAGCCCCAAATAATATCTATAGCATCCCCCCCAGTATAAAATAATTATAGCCCCAAATAATATCTATAGCATCCCCCCCAGTATAAAATAATTATAGCCCCAAATAATATCTATAGCATCCCCCCCAGTATAAAATAATTATAGCCCCAAATAATATCTATAGCATCCCCCCCCAGTATAAAATAATTATAGCCCCAAATAATATCTATTTCATCCCCCCCAGTATAAAATATTTATAGCCCCAAATAATATATATATAGCATCCCCCCAGTATAAAATAATTATAGCCCCAAATAATATCTATAGCACCCCCCCCAGTATAAAATATTTATAGCCCCAAATAATTTATATATAGCATCCCCCCCCAGTATAAAATAATTATAGCCCCAAATAATATCTATAGCATCCCCCCCAGTATAAAATAATTATAGCCCAAAATAATATATATATAGCATCCCCCCCAGTATAAAATAATTATAGCCCCAAATAATATCTATAGCATCCCCCCCCCCAGTATAAAATAATTATAGCCCCAAATAATATCTATAGCATCCCCCCCAGTATAAAATATTTATAGCCCCAAATAATATATATAGCATCCACCCCAGTATAAAATAATTATAGCCCCAAATAATATCTATAGCATCCCCCCAGTATAAAATAATTATAGCCCCAAATAATATCTATAGCACCCCCCAGTATAAAATAATTATAGCCCCAAATAATATCTATAGCATCCCCCCAGTATAAAATAATTATAGCCCCAAATAATATCTATAGCATCCCCCCCAGTATAAAATGATTATAGCCCCAAATAATATATATATATAGCATCCCCCCAGTATAAAATAATTATAGCCTCAAATAATATCTATAGTTCCCCCCCCAGTATAAAAAAATTATAGCCCCAAATAATATCTATAGCACCCCCCCCAGTATAAAATAATTATAGCCCCAAATAATATCTATAGCATCACCCCCAGTATAAAATATTTATAGCCCCAAATAATATATATATAGCATCCCCCCAGTATAAAACAATTATAGCCCCAAATAATATCTATAGCATCCCCCCCAGTATAAAATATTTATAGCCCCAAATAATATATATATAGCATCCCCCCAGTATAAAACAATTATAGCCCCAAATAATATCTATAGCATCCCCCCAGTATAAAATAATTATAGCCCCAAATAATATCTATAGCATCCCCTCCCAGTATAAAATAATTATAGCCCCAAATTATATATATAGCATCCCCCCCCAGTATAAAATAATTATAGCCCCAAATAATATATATATAGCATCCCCCCCCAGTATAAAATATTTATAGCCCCAAATAATATTTATAGCACCCCCCAGTATAAAATAATTATAGCCCCAAATAATATCTATAGCATCCCCCCCAGTATAAAATAATTATAGCCCCAAATAATATCTATAGCATCCCCCCCAGTATAAAATAATTATAGCCCCAAATAATATCTATAGCATCCCCCCCCAGTATAAAATAATTATTGCCCCAAATAATATCTATTTCATCCCCCCCCCCAGTATAAAATAATTATAGCCCCAAATAATATCTATAGCATCCCCCCCAGTATAAAATAATTATAGCCCCAAATAATATCTATAGCATCCCCCCAGTATAAAATATTTATAGCCCCAAATAATATATATATAGCATCCCCCCAGTATAAAACAATTATAGCCCCAAATAATATCTATAGCATCCCCCCAGTATAAAATAATTATAGCCCCAAATAATATCTATAGCATCCCCCCAGTATAAAATAATTATAGCCCCAAATAATATCTATAGCATCCCCCCCCAGTATAAAATAATTATAGCCCCAAATAATATCTATAGCATCCCCCCCAGTATAAAATAATTATAGCCCCAAATAATATCTATAGCATCCCCCCCAGTATAAAATAATTAGAGCCCCAAATAATATCTATAGCATCCCCCCAGTATAAAATAATTATAGCCCCAAATAATATATATAGCACCCCCCCAGTATAAAATAATTATAGCCCCAAATAATATATATAGCATCCCCTCAGTATAAAAAAATTATAGCCCCAAATAATATCTATAGCACCCCCCCCAGTATAAAATAATTATAGCCCCAAATAATATCTATAGCATCCCCCCCAGTATAAAATAATTATAGCCCAAAATAATATATATATAGCATCCCCCCCAGTATAAAATAATTATAGCCCCAAATAATATCTATAGCATCCCCCCCCCAGTATAAAATAATTATAGCCCCAAATAATATATATAGCATCCACCCCAGTATAAAATAATTATAGCCCCAAATAATATCTATAGCATCCCCCCAGTATAAAATAATTATAGCCCCAAATAATATCTATAGCACCCCCCAGTATAAAATAATTATAGCCCCAAATAATATCTATAGCATCCCCCCAGTATAAAATAATTATAGCCCCAAATAATATCTATAGCATCCCCCCCAGTATAAAATGATTATAGCCCCAAATAATATATATATAGCATCCCCCCAGTATAAAATAATTATAGCCTCAAATAATATCTATAGTTCCCCCCCCCAGTATAAAATAATTATAGCCCCAAATAATATCTATAGCACCCCCCCAGTATAAAATAATTATAGCCCCAAATAATATCTATAGCATCACCCCCAGTATAAAATATTTATAGCCCCAAATAATATATATATAGCATCCCCCCAGTATAAAACAATTATAGCCCCAAATAATATCTATAGCATCCCCCCCAGTATAAAATATTTATAGCCCCAAATAATATATATATAGCATCCCCCCAGTATAAAACAATTATAGCCCCAAATAATATCTATAGCATCCCCCCAGTATAAAATAATTATAGCCCCAAATAATATCTATAGCATCCCCCCAGTATAAAATAATTATAGCCCCAAATAATATCTATAGCATCCCCCACCAGTATAAAATAATTATAGCCCCAAATAATATCTATAGCATCCCCCCCAGTATAAAATAATTATAGCCCCAAATTATATATATAGCATCCCCCCCAGTATAAAATAATTATAGCCCCAAATAATATCTATAGCATCCCCCCCCAGTATAAAATAATTATAGCCCCAAATAATATCTATAGCATCCCCCCCCAGTATAAAATAATTATAGCCCCAAATAATATCTATAGCATCCCCCCCAGTATAAAATAATTATAGCCCCAAATAATATCTATAGCATCCCCCAGTATAAAATAATTATAGCCCCAAATAATATCTATAGCACCCCCCCCAGTATAAAATAATTATAGCCCCAAATAATATCTATAGCATCCCCCCAGTATAAAATAATTATAGCCCCAAATAATATCTATAGCATCCCCCCCAGTGTAAAATAATTATAGCCCCAAATAATATCTATAGCATCGCCCCCAGTATAAAATATTTATAGCCCCAAATAGTATATATATAGCATCCCTCCCAGTATAAAATAATTATAGCCCCAAATAACATCTATAGCATCCCCCCCAGTATAAAATAATTATAGCCCCAAATAATATCTATAGCACCCCCCCCAGTATAAAATAATTATAGCCCCAAATAATATCTATAGCATCCCCCCCCAGTATAAAATAATTATAGCCCCAAATAATATCTATAGCATCCCCCCCAGTATAAAATAATTATAGCCCCAAATAATATCTATAGCATCCCCCCCAGTATAAAATATTTATAGCCCCAAATAATATATATATAGCATCCCCCCCAGTATAAAATAATTATAGCCCCAAATAATATCTATAGCATCCCCCCCAGTATAAAATAATTATAGCCCCAAATAATATCTATAGCATCCCCCCCAGTATAAAATAATTATAGCCCCAAATAATATCTATAGCACCCCCCCCCAGTATAAAATAATTATAGCCCCAAATAATATATATAGCATCCCCCCAGTATAAAATAATTATAGCCCCAAATAATATCTATAGCATCCCCCCCCCAGTATAAAATAATTATAGCCCCAAATAATATCTATAGCATCCCCCCCAGTATAAAATAATTATAGCCCCAAATAATATCTATAGCACCCCCCCCAGTATAAAATATTTATAGCCCCAAATAATATATATATAGCATCCCCCCAGTATAAAATAATTATAGCCCCAAATAATATATATATAGCATCCCCCCCAGTATAAAATAATTATAGCCCCAAATAATATCTATAGCATCCCCCCCCCCAGTATAAAATAATTATAGCCCCAAATAATATATATAGCATCCACCCCAGTATAAAATAATTATAGCCCCAAATAATATCTATAGCATCCCCCCCCAGTATAAAATTATTATAGCCCCAAATATTATCTATAGCATCCCCCCCAGTATAAAATGATTATAGCCCCAAATAATATATATATATAGCATCCCCCCAGTATAAAATAATTATAGCCCCAAATAATATCTATAGCATCCCCCCCAGTATAAAATAATTATAGCCCCAAATAATATCTATAGCATCCCCCAGTATAAAATAATTATGGCCCCAAATAATATCTATAGCACCCCCCCCCCAGTATAAAATAATTATAGCCCCAAATAATATCTATAGCATCCCCCCAGTATAAAATAATTATAGCCCCAAATAATATCTATAGCATCCCCCCCAGTGTAAAATAATTATAGCCCCAAATAATATCTATAGCATCGCCCCCAGTATAAAATATTTATAGCCCCAAATAGTATATATATAGCATCCCTCCCAGTATAAAATAATTATAGCCCCAAATAACATCTATAGCATCCCCCCCAGTATAAAATAATTATAGCCCCAAATAATATCTATAGCACCCCCCCCAGTATAAAATAATTATAGCCCCAAATAATATCTATAGCATCCCCCCAGTATAAAATAATTATAGCCCCAAATAATATATATAGCACCCCCCCCAGTATAAAATAATTAGAGCCCCAAATAATATCTATAGCATCCCCCCAGTATAAAATAATTATAGCCCCAAATAATATATATAGCACCCCCCCCAGTATAAAATAATTATAGCCCCAAATAATATATATAGCATCCACCCCAGTATAAAATAATTATAGCCCCAAATAATATCTATAGCATCCCCCCCCAGTATTAAATAATTGTAGCCCCAAATATTATCTATAGCATCCCCCCCAGTATAAAATGATTATAGCCCCAAATAATATATATATATATATATATATATAGCATCCCCCCAGTATAAAATAATTATAGCCCCAAATAATATCTATAGCATCTTCCCCCCAGTATAAAATAATTATAGCCCCAAATAATATCTATAGCATCCCCCCAGTATAAAATAATTATAGCCCCAAATAATATCTATAGCATCCCCCCAGTATAAAATAATTATAGCCCCAAATAATATCTATAGCACCCCCCCAGTATAAAATAATTATAGCCCCAAATAATATCTATAGCATCCCCCCCAGTATAAAATAATTATAGCCCCAAATAATATCTATAGCATCCCCCCCAGTATAAAATAATTATAGCCCCAAATAATATCTATAGCATCCCCTCCCAGTATAAAATAATTATAGCCCCAAATAATATCTATAGCATCCCCCCCAGTATAAAATATTTATAGCCCCAAATAATATATATATAGCATCCCCCCAGTATAAAATAATTATAGCCTCAAATAATATCTATAGTTCCCCCCCAGTATAAAATAATTATAGCCCCAAATAATATCTATAGCACCCCCCCCAGTATAAAATAATTATAGCCCCAAATAATATCTATAGCATCCCCCCCAGTATAAAATAATTATAGCCCCAAATAATATCTATAGCATCCCCCCCAGTATAAAATATTTATAGCCCCAAATAATATATATATAGCATCCCCCCGGTATAAAACAATCATAGCCCCAAATAATATCTATAGCATCCCCCCAGTATAAAATAATTATAGCCGCAAATAATATCTATAGCATCCCCCCCCAGTATAAAATAATTATAGCCGAAAATAATATCTATAGCATCCCCCCCCAGTATAAAATATTTATAGCCCCAAATAATATATATATAGCATCCCCCCCAGTATAAAATAATTATAGCCCCAAATAATATCTATAGCATCCCCCCCAGTATAAAATAATTATAGCCCCAAATAATATATATATATAGCATCCCCCCAGTATAAAATAATTATAGCCTCAAATAATATCTATAGTTCCCCCCCCAGTATAAAATAATTATAGCCCCAAATAATATCTATAGCACCCCCCCAGTATAAAATAATTATAGCCCCAAATAATATCTATAGCATCTCCCCCAGTATAAAATAATTATAGCCCCAAATAATATCTATAGCACCCCCCCCCCCAGTATAAAATAATTATAGCCCCAAATAATATCTATAGCATCCCCCCCAGTATAAAATATTTATAGCCCCAAATAATATATATAGCATCCCCCCAGTATAAAATAATTATAGCCCCAAATAATATCTATAGCATCCCCCCAGTATAAAATAATTATAGCCCCAAATAATATCTATAGCATCCCCCCCAGTATAAAATAATTATAGCCGAAAATAATATCTATAGCATCCCCCCCAGTATAAAATATTTATAACCCCAAATAATATATATATAGCATCCCCCCGGTATAAAACAATTATAGCCCCAAATAATATCTATAGCATCCCCCCCCCAGTATAAAATAATTATAGCCCCAAATTATATATATAGCATCCCCCCAGTATAAAATAATTATAGCCCCAAATTATATATATAGCATCCCCCCCCAGTATAAAATAATTATAGCCCCAAATAATATCTATAGCATCCCCCCCCAGTATAAAATAATTATAGCCCCAAATTATATATATAGCATCCCCCCCCAGTATAAAATAATTATAGCCCCAAATAATATATATATAGCATCCCCCCCCAGTATAAAATATTTATAGCCCCAAATAATATTTATAGCACCCCCAGTATAAAATAATTATAGCCCCAAATAATATCTATAGCATCCCCCCCAGTATAAAATAATTATAGCCCCAAATAATATCTATAGCATCCCCCCCAGTATAAAATAATTATAGCCCCAAATAATATCTATAGCATCCCCCCCCCAGTATAAAATAATTATAGCCCCAAATAATATCTATAGCATCGCCCCCAGTATAAAATATTTATAGCCCCAAATAATATCTATAGCATCGCCCCCAGTATAAAATAATTATAGCCCCAAATAATATCTATAGCATCCCCCCCAGTATAAAATAATTATAGCCCCAAATAATATCTATAGCACCCCCCCCCCAGTATAAAATAATTATAGCCCCAAATAATATCTATAGCATCCCCCCCCAGTATAAAATAATTATAGCCCCAAATAATATCTATAGCATCCCCCCCCCAGTATAAAATAATTATAGCCCCAAATAATATCTATAGTATCCCCCCCCAGTATAAAATAATTATAGCCCCAAATAATATATATATAGCATCCCCCCCAGTATAAAATATTTATAGCCCCAAATAATATATATATAGCATCCCCCCCAGTATAAAATAATTATAGCCCCAAATAATATCTATAGCACCCCCCCCAGTATAAAATAATTATAGCCCCAAATAATATATATAGCATCCCCCTAGTATAAAATAATTATAGCCCCAAGTAATATCTATAGCATCCCCCCCCAGTATAAAATAATTATAGCCCCAAATAATATCTATAGCATCCCCCCCAGTATAAAATAATTATAGCCCCAAATAATATCTATAGCACCCCCCCCAGTATAAAATAATTATAGCCCCAAATAATATCTATAGCATCCCCCCCCAGTATAAAATAATTATAGCCCCAAATAATATCTATAGCATCCCCCCCCAGTATAAAATAATTATAGCCCCAAATTACATATATAGCACCCCCCCCAGTATAAAATAATTATAGCCCCAAATAATATCTATAGCATCCCCCCCAGTATAAAATAATTATAGCCCCAAATAATATCTATAGCACCCCCCCCCAGTATAAAATAATTATAGCCCCAAATAATATCTATAGCATCCCCCCCAGTATAAAATATTTATAGCCCCAAATAATATATATATAGCATCCCCCCCAGTATAAAATAATTATAGCCCCAAATAATATCTATAGCATCCCCCCCAGTATAAAATAATTATAGCCCCAAATAATATCTATAGCATCCCCCCCAGTATAAAATAATTATAGCCCCAAATAATATCTATAGCACCCCCCCCAGTATAAAATAATTATAGCCCCAAATAATATATATAGCATCCCCCCAGTATAAAATAATTATAGCCCCAAATAATATCTATAGCATCCCCCCCCCAGTATAAAATAATTATAGCCCCAAATAATATCTATAGCATCCCCCCCAGTATAAAATAATTATAGCCCCAAATAATATCTATAGCACCCCCCCCAGTATAAAATATTTATAGCCCCAAATAATATATATATAGCATCCCCCCAGTATAAAATAATTATAGCCCCAAATAATATATATATAGCATCCCCCCCAGTATAAAATAATTATAGCCCCAAATAATATCTATAGCATCCCCCCCCAGTATAAAATAATTATAGCCCCAAATAATATATATAGCATCCACCCCAGTATAAAATAATTATAGCCCCAAATAATATCTATAGCATCCCCCCCCAGTATAAAATTATTATAGCCCCAAATATTATCTATAGCATCCCCCCCAGTATAAAATGATTATAGCCCCAAATAATATATATATATAGCATCCCCCCAGTATAAAATAATTATAGCCCCAAATAATATCTATAGCATCCCCCCCAGTATAAAATAATTATAGCCCCAAATAATATCTATAGCATCCCCCCAGTATAAAATAATTATAGCCCCAAATAATATCTATAGCATCCCCCCAGTATAAAATAATTATAGCCCCAAATAATATCTATAGCATCCCCCCCAGTATAAAATAATTATAGCCCCAAATAATATCTATAGCATCCCCCCCAGTATAAAATGATTATAGCCCCAAATAATATATATAGCATCCCCCCAGTATAAAATAATTATAGCCCCAAATAATATCTATAGCATCCCCCCCAGTACAAAATGATTATAGCCCCAAATAATATATATATATAGCATCCCCCCAGTATAAAATAATTATAGCCCCAAATAATATATATATATAGCATCCCCCCAGTATAAAATAATTATAGCCCCAAATAATATCTATAGCATCCCCCCCCAGTATAAAATAATTATAGCCCCAAATAATATCTATAGCATCCCCCCAGTATAAAATAATTATAGCCCCAAATAATATCTATAGCATCCCCCCCAGTATAAAATAATTAGAGCCCCAAATAATATCTATAGCATCCCCCCAGTATAAAATAATTATAGCCCCAAATAATATATATAGCACCCCCCCCAGTATAAAATAATTATAGCCCCAAATAATATATATAGCATCCACCCCAGTATAAAATAATTATAGCCCCAAATAATATCTATAGCATCCCCCCCCAGTATTAAATAATTGTAGCCCCAAATATTATCTATAGCATCCCCCCCAGTATAAAATGATTATAGCCCCAAATAATATATATATATATATATATATATATATATATATATATATAGCATCCCCCCAGTATAAAATAATTATAGCCCCAAATAATATCTATAGCATCCCCCCCCAGTATAAAATAATTATAGCCCCAAA
Organism: Engystomops pustulosus; assembly: GCF_040894005.1. NCBI lineage: Eukaryota > Metazoa > Chordata > Amphibia > Anura > Leptodactylidae > Engystomops > Engystomops pustulosus. Next base: position 360,239 of record NC_092419.1, read on the forward strand.
TAATATCTATAGCATCCCCCCAGTATAAAATAATTATAGCCCCAAATAATATCTATAGCATCCCCCCAGTATAAAATAATTATAGCCCCAAATAATATCTATAGCACCCCCCCAGTATAAAATAATTATAGCCCCAAATAATATCTATAGCATCCCCCCCAGTATAAAATAATTATAGCCCCAAATAATATCTATAGCATCCCCCCCAGTATAAAATAATTATAGCCCCAAATAATATCTATAGCATCCCCCCCCCAGTATAAAATAATTATAGCCCCAAATAATATCTATAGCATCCCCCCCAGTATAAAATATTTATAGCCCCAAATAATATATATATAGCATCCCCCCAGTATAAAATAATTATAGCCTCAAATAATATCTATAGTTCCCCCCCCAGTATAAAATAATTATAGCCCCAAATAATATCTATAGCACCCCCCCCCAGTATAAAATAATTATAGCCCCAAATAATATCTATAGCATCCCCCCCAGTATAAAATAATTATAGCCCCAAATAATATCTATAGCATCCCCCCCAGTATAAAATATTTATAGCCCCAAATAATATATATATATAGCATCCCCCCGGTATAAAACAATTATAGCCCCAAATAATATCTATAGCATCCCCCCCCCAGTATAAAATAATTATAGCCCCAAATTATATATATAGCATCCCCCCAGTATAAAATAATTATAGCCCCAAATTATATATATAGCATCCCCCCCCAGTATAAAATAATTATAGCCCCAAATAATATCTATAGCATCCCCCCCCAGTATAAAATAATTAAAGCCCCAAATTATATATATAGCATCCCCCCCCAGTATAAAATAATTATAGCCCCAAATAATATATATATAGCATCCCCCCCCAGTATAAAATATTTATAGCCCCAAATAATATTTATAGCACCCCCAGTATAAAATAATTATAGCCCCAAATAATATCTATAGCATCCCCCCCAGTATAAAATAATTATAGCCCCAAATAATATCTATAGCATCCCCCCAGTATAAAATAATTATAGCCCCAAATAATATCTATAGCATCCCCCCCCCAGTATAAAATAATTATAGCCCCAAATAATATCTATAGCATCCCCCCCCAGTATAAAATAATTATAGCCCCAAATAATATCTATAGCATCCCCCCCCAGTATAAAATAATTATAGCCCCAAATAATATCTATAGCATCCCCCCCAGTATAAAATAATTATAGCCCCAAATAATATCTATAGCATCCCCCCCAGTATAAAATACTTATAGCCCCAAATAATATCTATAGCATCGCCCCCAGTATAAAATATTTATAGCCCCAAATAATATATATATAGCATCCCCCCCCCAGTATAAAATAATTATAGCCCCAAATAATATCTATAGTATCCCCCCCCAGTATAAAATAATTATAGCCCCAAATAATATATATATAGCATCCCCCCCAGTATAAAATATTTATAGCCCCAAATAATATATATATAGCATCCCCCCCAGTATAAAATAATTATAGCCCCAAATAATATCTATAGCATCCCCCCCAGTATAAAATAATTATAGCCCCAAATAATATCTATAGCACCCCCCCCAGTATAAAATAATTATAGCCCCAAATAATATCTATAGCATCCCCCCCCAGTATAAAATAATTATAGCCCCAAATAATATCTATAGCATCCCCCCCAGTATAAAATAATTATAGCCCCAAATTACATATATAGCACCCCCCCCAGTATAAAATAATTATAGCCCCAAATAATATATATATAGCATCCCCCCCAGTATAAAATATTTATAGCCCCAAATAATATTTATAGCACCCCCCAGTATAAAATAATTATAGCCCCAAATAATATCTATAGCATCCCCCCCAGTATAAAATAATTATAGCCCCAAATAATATCTATAGCATCCCCCCCAGTATAAAATAATTATAGCCCCAAATTATATATATAGCATCCCCCCCCAGTATAAAATAATTATAGCCCCAAATAATATCTATAGCATCCCCCCCAGTATAAAATAATTATAGCCCCAAATAATATCTATAGCACCCCCCCAGTATAAAATAATTATAGCCCCAAATAATATCTATAGCACCCCCCCCAGTATAAAATAATTAGAGCCCCAAATAATATCTATAGCATCCCCCCCAGTATAAAATATTTATAGCCCCAAATAATATATATATATAGCATCCCCCCGGTATAAAACAATTATAGCCCCAAATAATATCTATAGCATCCCCCCCCCAGTATAAAATAATTATAGCCCCAAATTATATATATAGCATCCCCCCAGTATAAAATAATTATAGCCCCAAATTATATATATAGCATCCCCCCCCAGTATAAAATAATTATAGCCCCAAATAATATCTATAGCATCCCCCCCCAGTATAAAATAATTAAAGCCCCAAATTATATATATAGCATCCCCCCCCAGTATAAAATAATTATAGCCCCAAATAATATATATATAGCATCCCCCCCCAGTATAAAATATTTATAGCCCCAAATAATATTTATAGCACCCCCAGTATAAAATAATTATAGCCCCAAATAATATCTATAGCATCCCCCCCAGTATAAAATAATTATAGCCCCAAATAATATCTATAGCATCCCCCCCAGTATAAAATAATTATAGCCCCAAATAATATCTATAGCATCCCCCCCCCAGTATAAAATAATTATAGCCCCAAATAATATCTATAGCATCCCCCCCCAGTATAAAATAATTATAGCCCCAAATAATATCTATAGCATCCCCCCCCAGTATAAAATAATTATAGCCCCAAATAATATCTATAGCATCCCCCCCAGTATAAAATAATTATAGCCCCAAATAATATCTATAGCATCCCCCCCAGTATAAAATACTTATAGCCCCAAATAATATCTATAGCATCGCCCCCAGTATAAAATATTTATAGCCCCAAATAATATATATATAGCATCCCCCCCCCAGTATAAAATAATTATAGCCCCAAATAATATCTATAGTATCCCCCCCCAGTATAAAATAATTATAGCCCCAAATAATATATATATAGCATCCCCCCCAGTATAAAATATTTATAGCCCCAAATAATATATATATAGCATCCCCCCCAGTATAAAATAATTATAGCCCCAAATAATATCTATAGCACCCCACCCAGTATAAAATAATTATAGCCCCAAATAATATATATAGCATCCCCCTAGTATAAAATAATTATAGCCCCAAGTAATATCTATAGCATCCCCCCCCAGTATAAAATAATTATAGCCCCAAATAATATCTATAGCATCCTTCCCAGTATAAAATAATTATAGCCCCAAATAATATCTATAGCATCCCCCCCAGTATAAAATAATTATAGCCCCAAATAATATCTATAGCACCCCCCCCAGTATAAAATAATTATAGCCCCAAATAATATCTATAGCATCCCCCCCCAGTATAAAATAATTATAGCCCCAAATAATATCTATAGCATCCCCCCCCAGTATAAAATAATTATAGCCCCAAATTACATATATAGCACCCCCCCCAGTATAAAATAATTATAGCCCCAAATAATATATATATAGCATCCCCCCCAGTATAAAATATTTATAGCCCCAAATAATATTTATAGCACCCCCCAGTATAAAATAATTATAGCCCCAAATAATATCTATAGCATCCCCCCCAGTATAAAATAATTATAGCCCCAAATAATATCTATAGCATCCCCCCCAGTATAAAATAATTATAGCCCCAAATTATATATATAGCATCCCCCCCAGTATAAAATAATTATAGCCCCAAATAATATCTATAGCATCCCCCCCAGTATAAAATAATTATAGCCCCAAATAATATCTATAGCACCCCCCCAGTATAAAATAATTATAGCCCCAAATAATATCTATAGCACCCCCCCCAGTATAAAATAATTAGAGCCCCAAATAATATCTATAGCATCCCCCCCAGTATAAAATAATTATAGCCCAAAATAATATATATATAGCATCCCCCCCAGTATAAAATAATTATAGCCCCAAATAATATCTATAGCATCGCCCCCAGTATAAAATAATTATAGCCCCAAATAATATCTATAGCATCCCCCCAGTATAAAATAATTATAGCCCCAAATAATATCTATAGCATCCCCCCAGTATAAAATAATTATAGCCCCAAATAATATCTATAGCATCCCCCCCAGTATAAAATAATTATAGCCCCAAATAATATCTATAGCATCCCCCCCAGTATAAAATGATTATAGCCCCAAATAATATATATAGCATCCCCCCAGTATAAAATAATTATAGCCCCAAATAATATCTATAGCATCCCCCCCAGTACAAAATGATTATAGCCCCAAATAATATATATATATAGCATCCCCCCAGTATAAAATAATTATAGCCCCAAATAATATATATATATAGCATCCCCCCAGTATAAAATAATTATAGCCCCAAATAATATCTATAGCATACCCCCCAGTATAAAATAATTATAGCCCCAAATAATATCTATAGCATCCCCCCAGTATAAAATAATTATAGCCCCAAATAATATCTATAGCATCCCCCCCAGTATAAAATAATTAGAGCCCCAAATAATATCTATAGCATCCCCCCAGTATAAAATAATTATAGCCCCAAATAATATATATAGCACCCCCCCCAGTATAAAATAATTATAGCCCCAAATAATATATATAGCATCCACCCCAGTATAAAATAATTATAGCCCCAAATAATATCTATAGCATCCCCCCCCAGTATTAAATAATTGTAGCCCCAAATATTATCTATAGCATCCCCCCCAGTATAAAATGATTATAGCCCCAAATAATATATATATATATATATATATATAGCATCCCCCCAGTATAAAATAATTATAGCCCCAAATAATATCTATAGCATCCCCCCCCCCAGTATAAAATAATTATAGCCCCAAATAATATCTATAGCATCCCCCCAGTATAAAATAATTATAGCCCCAAATAATATCTATAGCATCCCCCCAGTATAAAATAATTATAGCCCCAAATAATATCTATAGCACCCCCCCAGTATAAAATAATTATAGCCCCAAATAATATCTATAGCACCCCCCCCCAGTATAAAATAATTATAGCCCCAAATAATATCTATAGCATCCCCCCCAGTATAAAATAATTATAGCCCCAAATAATATCTATAGCATCCCCCCCAGTATAAAATAATTATAGCCCCAAATAATATCTATAGCATCCCCCCAGTATAAAATAATTATAGCCCCAAATAATATATATAGCACCCCCCCAGTATAAAATAATTATAGCCTCAAATAATATCTATAGTTCCCCCCCCAGTATAAAATAATTATAGCCCCAAATAATATCTATAGCACCCCCCCCCAGTATAAAATAATTATAGCCCCAAATAATATCTATAGCATCCCCCCCAGTATAAAATAATTATAGCCCCAAATAATATCTATAGCATCCCCCCCAGTATAAAATATTTATAGCCCCAAATAATATATATATAGCATCCCCCCGGTATAAAACAATCATAGCCCCAAATAATATCTATAGCATCCCCCCAGTATAAAATAATTATAGCCCCAAATAATATCTATAGCATCCCCCCCCAGTATAAAATAATTATAGCCGAAAATAATATCTATAGCATCCCCCCCCAGTATAAAATATTTATAGCCCCAAATAATATATATATAGCATCCCCCCCAGTATAAAATAATTATAGCCCCAAATAATATCTATAGCATCCCCCCCAGTATAAAATAATTATAGCCCCAAATAATATATATAAATAGCATCCCCCCAGTATAAAATAATTATAGCCTCAAATAATATCTATAGTTCCCCCCCCAGTATAAAATAATTATAGCCCCAAATAATATCTATAGCACCCCCCCCAGTATAAAATAATTATAGCCCCAAATAATATCTATAGCATCTCCCCCAGTATAAAATAATTATAGCCCCAAATAATATCTATAGCACCCCCCCCCAGTATAAAATAATTATAGCCCCAAATAATATCTATAGCATCCCCCCCAGTATAAAATATTTATAGCCCCAAATAATATATATATAGCATCCCCCCGGTATAAAACAATTATAGCCCCAAATAATATCTATAGCATCCCCCCAGTATAAAATAATTATAGCCCCAAATAATATCTATAGCATCCCCCCCCAGTATAAAATAATTATAGCCGAAAATAATATCTATAGCATCCCCCCCAGTATAAAATATTTATAGCCCCAAATAATATATATATAGCATCCCCCCCAGTATAAAATAATTATAGCCCCAAATAATATCTATAGCATCCCCCCCAGTATAAAATAATTATAGCCCCAAATTATATATATAGCATCCCCCCAGTATAAAATAATTATAGCCCCAAATTATATATATAGCATCCCCCCCCAGTATAAAATAATTATAGCCCCAAATAATATCTATAGCATCCCCCCCCAGTATAAAATAATTATAGCCCCAAATTATATATATAGCATCCCCCCCCAGTATAAAATAATTATAGCCCCAAATAATATATATATAGCATCCCCCCCAGTATAAAATATTTATAGCCCCAAATAATATTTATAGCACCCCCAGTATAAAATAATTATAGCCCCAAATAATATCTATAGCATCCCCCCCAGTATAAAATAATTATAGCCCCAAATAATATCTATAGCATCCCCCCCAGTATAAAATAATTATAGCCCCAAATAATATCTATAGCATCCCCCCCCCCAGTATAAAATAATTATAGCCCCAAATAATATCTATAGCATCCCCCCCCAGTATAAAATAATTATAGCCCCAAATAATATCTATAGCATCCCCCCCCAGTATAAAATAATTATAGCCCCAAATAATATCTATAGCATCCCCCCCAGTATAAAATAATTATAGCCCCAAATAATATCTATAGCATCCCCCCCAGTATAAAATACTTATAGCCCCAAATAATATCTATAGCATCGCCCCCAGTATAAAATATTTATAGCCCCAAATAATATATATATAGCATCCCCCCCAGTATAAAATAATTATAGCCCCAAATAATATCTATAGCATCCCCCCCAGTATAAAATAATTATAGCCCCAAATAATATCTATAGCACCCCCCCCCCAGTATAAAATAATTATAGCCCCAAATAATATCTATAGCATCCCCCCCCAGTATAAAATAATTATAGCCCCAAATAATATCTATAGCATCCCCCCCCAGTATAAAATAATTATAGCCCTAAATAATATCTATAGTATCCCCCCCCAGTATAAAATAATTATAGCCCCAAATAATATATATATAGCATCCCCCCCAGTATAAAATAATTATAGCCCCAAATAATATCTATAGCACCCCCCCAGTATAAAATAATTATAGCCCCAAATAATATATATAGCATCCCCCTAGTATAAAATAATTATAGCCCCAAGTAATATCTATAGCATCCCCCCCCAGTATAAAATAATTATAGCCCCAAATAATATCTATAGCATCCCCCCCAGTATAAAATAATTATAGCCCCAAATAATATCTATAGCATCCCCCCCAGTATAAAATAATTATAGCCCCAAATAATATCTATAGCACCCCCCCCCAGTATAAAATAATTATAGCCCCAAATAATATCTATAGCATCCCCCCCCAGTATAAAATAATTATAGCCCCAAATAATATCTATAGCATCCCCCCCCAGTATAAAATAATTATAGCCCCAAATTACATATATAGCACCCCCCCAGTATAAAATAATTATAGCCCCAAATAATATATATATAGCATCCCCCCCAGTATAAAATATTTATAGCCCCAAATAATATTTATAGCACCCCCCAGTATAAAATAATTATAGCCCTAAATAATATCTATAGCATCCCCCCCAGTATAAAATAATTATAGCCCCAAATAATATCTATAGCATCCCCCCCAGTATAAAATAATTATAGCCCCAAATTATATATATAGCATCCCCCCCCAGTATAAAATAATTATAGCCCCAAATAATATCTATAGCATCCCCCCCAGTATAAAATAATTATAGCCCCAAATAATATCTATAGCACCCCCCCCAGTATAAAATAATTATAGCCCCAAATAATATCTATAGCACCCCCCCCAGTATAAAATAATTAGAGCCCCAAATAATATCTATAGCATCCCCCCCAGTATAAAATAATTATAGCCCAAAATAATATATATATAGCATCCCCCCCAGTATAAAATAATTATAGCCCCAAATAATATCTATAGCATCCCCCCCCCCAGTATAAAATAATTATAGCCCCAAATAATATCTATAGCATCCCCCCCAGTATAAAATAATTATAGCCCCAAATAATATCTATAGCATCCCCCCAGTATAAAATATTTATAGCCCCAAATAATATATATGTAGGATCCCCCCCAAAATAAAATAATTATAGCCCCAAATAATATCTATAGCATCCCCCCCCCAGTATAAAATAATTATAGCCCCAAATAATATCTATAGCATCCCCCCCAGTATAAAATAATTATAGCCCCAAATAATATCTATAGCATCCCCCCCAGTATAAAATAATTATAGCCCCAAATTATATATATAGCACCCCCCCCAGTATAAAATAATTAGAGCCCCAAATAATATCTATAGCACCCCCCCAGTATAAAATAATTATAGCCCCAAATAATATATATAGCATCCCCCCAGTATAAAAAAATTATAGCCCCAAATAATATCTATAGCACCCCCCCCAGTATAAAATAATTATAGCCCCAAATAATATCTATAGCATCCCCCCCCCAGTATAAAATAATTATAGCCCCAAATAATATCTATAGCATCCCCCCCAGTATAAAATAATTATAGCCCCAAAAAATATCTATAGCATCCCCCCCAGTATAAAATATTTATAGCCCCAAATAATATATATGTAGGATCCCCCCCAAAATAAAATAATTATAGCCCCAAATAATATCTATAGCATCCCCCCCCAGTATAAAATAATTATAGCCCCAAATAATATCTATAGCATCCGCCCCAGTATAAAATAATTATAGCCCCAAATAATATCTATAGCATCCCCCCCCAGTATAAAATATTTATAGCCCCAAATAATATATATATAGCATCCCCCCAGTATAAAATAATTATAGCCCCAAATAATATCTATAGCATCCCCCCCAGTATAAAATAATTATAGCCCCAAATAATTTATATATAGCTTCCCCCCCCAGTATAAAATAATTATAGCACCCCCCCAGTATAAAATAATTATAGCCCCAAATAATATCTATAGCACCCCCCCAGTATAAAATAATTATAGCCCCAAATAATTTATATATAGCTTCCCCCCCCAGTATAAAATAATTATAGCACCCCCCCAGTATAAAATAATTATAGCCCCAAATAATATCTATAGCATTCCCCCGTATAAAATAATTATAGCCCCAAATAATATCTATAGCATCCCCCCCAGTATAAAATAATTATAGCCCCAAATAATATCTATAGCATCCCCCCCAGTATAAAATAATTATAGCCCCAAATAATATATATAGCATCCCCCCCAGTATAAAATAATTATAGCCCCAAATAATATCTATAGCATCCCCCCCAGTATAAAATAATTATAGCCCCAAATAATATCTATAGCACCCCCCCAGTATAAAATAATTATAGCCCCAAATAATTTATATATAGCTTCCCCCCCCAGTATAAAATAATTATAGCACCCCCCCAGTATAAAATAATTATAGCCCCAAATAATATCTATAGCACCCCCCCAGTATAAAATAATTATAGCCCCAAATAATTTATATATAGCTTCCCCCCCCAGTATAAAATAATTATAGCACCCCCCCAGTAAAAAAAATAATTATAGCCCCAAATAATATCTATAGCATTCCCCCGTATAAAATAATTATAGCCCCAAATAATATCTATAGCATCCCCCCCAGTATAAAATAATTATAGCCCCAAATAATATCTATAGCATCCCCCCCAGTATAAAATAATTATAGCCCCAAATAATATATATAGCATCCCCCCCAGTATAAAATAATTATAGCCCCAAATAATATCTATAGCATCCCCCCCAGTATAAAATAATTATAGCCCCAAATAATATCTATAGCACCCCCCCCAGTATAAAATAATTATAGCCCCAAATAATATCTATAGCATCCCCCCCAGTATAAAATAATTATAGCCCCAAATAATATATATAGCATCCCCCCCAGTATAAAATAATTATAGCCCCAAATAATATCTATAGCATCCCCCCCAGTATAAAATAATTATAGCCCCAAATAATATATATAGCATCCCCCCCAGTATAAAATAATTATAGCCCCAAATAATATCTATAGCATCCCCCCCAGTATAAAATAATTATAGCCCCAAATAATATCTATAGCATCCCCCCCCCAGTATAAAATAATTATAGCCCCAAATAATATATATAGCATCCCCCCAGTATAAAATAATTATAGCCCCAAATAATATCTATAGCATCCCCCCCCCCAGTATAAAATAATTATAGCCCCAAATAATATCTATAGCATCCCCCCCCAGTATAAAATAATTATAGCCCCAAATAATATCTATAGCATCCCCCCCTGTATAAAATAATTATAGCCCCAAATAATATCTATAGCATCCCACCCCAGTATAAAATAATTATAGCCCCAAATAATATCTATAGCACCCCCCAGTATAAAATAATATATAGCCCCAAATAATATCTATAGCACCCCCCCCCAGTATAAAATAATTATAGCCCCAAATAATATCTATAGCACTCCCCCAGTATAAAATAATTATAGCCCCAAATAATATCTAAAGCATTCCCCCCAGTATAAAATATTTATAGCCCCAAATAATATATATATAGCATCCCCCCAGTATAAAATAATTATAGCCCCAAATAATATCTATAGCATCCCACCCCAGTATAAAATAATTATAGCCCCAAATAATATCTATAGTACCCCCCAGTATAAAATAATATATAGCCCCAAATAATATCTATAGCACCCCCCCCAGTATAAAATAATTATAGCCCCAAATAATATCTATAGCACTCCCCCAGTATAAAATAATTATAGCCCCAAATAATATCTTTAGCATCCCCCCAGTATAAAATAATTATAGCCCCAAATAATATCTATAGCATCCCCCCCAGTATAAAATAATTATAGCCCCAAATAATATCTATAGCATCCCCCCCCAGTATAAAATAATTATAGCCCCAAATAATATCTATAGCATCCCCCCCAGTATAAAATAATTATAGCCCCAAATAATATATCTATAGCATCCCCCCCAGTATAAAATAATTATAGCCCCAAATAATATATATATATAGCATCCCCCTAGTAAAAATAATTATAGCCCCAAATAATATATATATATAGCATCCCCCCCAGTATAAAATAATTATAGCCCCAAATAATATCTATAGCATCCCCCCAGTATAAAATAATTATAGCTTCAAATAATATCTATAGCATCCCCCCCAGTATAAAATAATTATAGCCCCAAATAATATATATAGCATCCCCCCAGTATAAAATAATTATAGCCCCAAATAATATATATAGCATCCCCCCCCAGTATAAAATAATTATAGCCCCAAATAATATCTATAGCACCCCCCCAGTATAAAATAATTATAGCCCCAAATAATATATATATATAGCATCCCCCCAGTATAAAATAATTATAGCCTCAAATAATATCTATAGCATCCCCCCCAGTATAAAATAATTATAGCCCCAAATAATATCTATAGCATTCCCCCAGTATAAAATAATTATAGCCCCAAATAATATCTATAGCACCCCCCCCAGTATAAAATAATTATAGCCCAAAATAATATCTATAGCATCCCCCCCAGTATAAAATGATTATAGCCCCAAATAATATATATATATAGCATCCCCCCAGTATAAAATAATTATAGCCCCAAATAATATCTATAGCACCCCCCCCCAGTATAAAATAATTATAGCCCCAAATAATATCTATAGCATCCCCCCCAGTATAAAATAATTATAGCCCCAAATAATATCTATAGCATCCCCCCCCCTAGTATTAAATAATTATAGCCCCAAATAATATCTATAGCATCCCCCCCCAGTATAAAATATTTATAGCCCAAAATAATATATATATATAGCACCCCCCCCAGTATAAAATAATTATAGCCCCAAATAATATCTATAGCATCCCCCCCAGTATAAAATAATTATAGCCCCAAATAATATCTATAGCACCCCCCCCCAGAATAAAATATTTATAGCCCAAAATAATATATATATATAGCACCCCCCCCAGTATAAAATAATTATAGCCCCAAATAATATCTATAGCACCCCCCCCAGTATAAAATAATTATAGCCCCAAATAATATATATAGCATCCCCCCAGTATAAAATAATTATAGCCCCAAATAATATCTATAGCATCCCCCCCCAGTATAAAATAATTATAGCCCCAAATAATATCTATAGCATCCCCCCCAGTATAAAATAATTATAGCCCCAAATAATATCTATAGCACCCCCCCCAGTATAAAATATTTATAGCCCCAAATAATTTATATATAGCATCCCCGCCCAGTATAAAATAATTATAGCCCCAAATAATATCTATAGAATCCCCCCAGTATAAAATAATTATAGCCCCAAATAATATCTATAGCACCCCCCCCCAGTATAAAATGATTATAGCCCCAAATAATATATATATATAGCATCCCCCCAGTATAAAATAATTATAGCCTCAAATAATATCTATAGTTCCCCCCCCAGTATAAAATAATTATTGCCCCAAATAATATCTATAGCACCCCCCCCAGTATAAAATAATTATAGCCCCAAATAATATCTATAGCATCCCCCCCAGTATAAAATATTTATAGCCCCAAATAATATATATATAGCATCCCCCCGGTATAAAACAATTATAGCCCCAAATAATATCTATAGCATCCCCCCAGTATAAAATAATTATAGCCCCAAATAATATCTATAGCATCCCCCCCCAGTATAAAATAATTATAGCCCCAAATAATATCTATAGCATCCCCCCCCAGTATAAAATAATTATAGCCCCAAATAATATCTATAGCATCCCCCCCCCCAGTATAAAATAATTATAGCCCCAAATAATATCTATAGCATCCCCCCCAGTATAAAATATTTATAGCCCCAAATAATATATATATAGCAACCCCCCAGTATAAAATAATTATAGCCCCAAATAATATATATATAGAATCCCCCCCAGGATAAAATATTTATAGCCCCAAATAATATTTATAGCACCCCCCAGTATAAAATAATTATAGCCCCAAATAATATCTATAGCATCCCCCCCAGTATAAAATAATTATAGCCCCAAATAATATCTATAGCATCCCCCCCCAGTATAAACTAATTATAGCCCCAAATTATATATATAGCATCCCCCCCCAGTATAAAATAATTATAGCCCCAAATAATATCTATAGCATCCCCCCAGTATAAAATAATTATAGCCCCAAATAATATCTATAGCACCCCCCCAGTATAAAATATTTATAGCCCCAAATAATTTATATATAGCATCCCCCCCCAGTATAAAATAATTATAGCCCCAAATAATATCTATAGCATCCCACCCAGTATAAAATAATTATAGCCCCAAATAATATCTATAGCACCCCCCCAGTATAAAATAATTATAGCCCCAAATAATATATATATAGAATCCCCCCCAGGATAAAATATTTATAGCCCCAAATAATATTTATAGCACCCCCCAGTATAAAATAATTATAGCCCCAAATAATATCTATAGCATCCCCCCCAGTATAAAATAATTATAGCCCCAAATAATATCTATAGCATCCCCCCCCAGTATAAAATAATTATAGCCCCAAATTATATATATAGCATCCCCCCCAGTATAAAATAATTATAGCCCCAAATAATATCTATAGCATCCCCCCAGTATAAAATAATTATAGCCCCAAATAATATCTATAGCACCCCCCCAGTATAAAATATTTATAGCCCCAAATAATTTATATATAGCATCCCCCCCCAGTATAAAATAATTATAGCCCCAAATAATATATATATAGAATCCCCCCCAGGATAAAATATTTATAGCCCCAAATAATATTTATAGCACCCCCCAGTATAAAATAATTATAGCCCCAAATAATATCTATAGCATCCCCCCCAGTATAAAATAATTATAGCCCCAAATAATATCTATAGCATCCCCCCCCAGTATAAAATAATTATAGCCCCAAATTATATATATAGCATCCCCCCCCAGTATAAAATAATTATAGCCCCAAATAATATCTATAGCATCCCCCCAGTATAAAATAATTATAGCCCCAAATAATATCTATAGCACCCCCCCAGTATAAAATATTTATAGCCCCAAATAATTTATATATAGCATCCCCCCCCAGTATAAAATAATTATAGCCCCAAATAATATCTATAGCATCCCCCCCAGTATAAAATAATTATAGCCCCAAATAATATCTATAGCATCCCCCCCAGTATAAAATAATTAGAGCCCCAAATAATATCTATAGCATCCCCCCAGTATAAAATAATTATAGCCCCAAATAATATATATAGCACCCCCCCAGTATAAAATAATTATAGCCCCAAATAATATCTATAGCATCCCCCCCAGTATAAAATAATTATAGCCCCAAATAATATCTATAGCATCCCCCCCAGTATAAAATAATTATAGCCCCAAATAATATCTATAGCATCCCCCCCCAGTATAAAATAATTATAGACCCAAATAATATCTATAGCATCCCCCCCAGTATAAAATAATTATAGCCCCAAATAATTTATATATAGCATCCCCCCCAGTATAAAATAATTATAGCCCCAAATAATATCTATAGCACCCCCCCCAGTATAAAATAATTATAGCCCCAAATAATTTATATATAGCTTCCCCCCCCAGTATAAAATAATTATAGCACCCCCCAGAATAAAATAATTATAGCCCCAAATAATATCTATAGCATCCCCCCCCCGTATAAAATAATTATAGCCCCAAATAATATCTATAGCATCCCCCCCAGTATAAAATAATTATAGCCCCAAATAATATCTATAGCATCCCCCCCAGTATAAAATAATTATAGCCCCAAATTATATATATAGCATCCCCCCCCAGTATAAAATAATTATAGCCCCAAATAATATCTATAGCATCCCCCCAGTATAAAATAATTATAGCCCCAAATAATATCTATAGCACCCCCCCAGTATAAAATATTTATAGCCCCAAATAATTTATATATAGCATCCCCCCCCAGTATAAAATAATTATAGCCCCAAATAATATCTATAGCATCCCCCCCCAGTATAAAATAATTATAGCCCCAAATAATATCTATAGCATCCCCCCCAGTATAAAATAATTAGAGCCCCAAATAATATCTATAGCATCCCCCCCAGTATAAAATAATTATAGCCCCAAATAATATCTATAGCATCCCCCCAGTATAAAATAATTATAGCCCCAAATAATATATATAGCACCCCCCCAGTATAAAATAATTATAGCCCCAAATAATATCTATAGCATCCCCCCCAGTATAAAATAATTATAGCCCCAAATAATATCTATAGCATCCCCCCAGTATAAAATAATTATAGACCCAAATAATATCTATAGCATCCCACCCCAGTATAAAATAATTATAGCCCCAAATAATATCTATAGCACCCCCCCAGTATAAAATAATTATAGCCCCAAATAATATCTATAGCATCCCCCCCAGTATAAAATAATTATAGCCCCAAATAATATCTATAGCATCCCACCCCAGTATAAAATAATTATAGCCCCAAATAATATCTATAGCACCCCCCAGTATAAAATAATATATAGCCCCAAATAATATCTATAGCACCCCTCCCCCCAGTATAAAATAATTATAGCCCCAAATAATATCTATAGCACTCCCCCAGTATAAAATAATTATAGCCCCAAATAATATCTATAGAATCCCCCCCAGTATAAAATATTTATAGCCCCAAATAATATATATATAGCATCCCCCCCAGTATAAAATAATTATAGCCCCAAATAATATCTATAGCATCCCCCCCCAGTATAAAATAATTATAGCCCCAAATAATATCTATAGCACCCCCCCCAGTATAAAATAATTATAGCCCCAAATAATTTATATATAGCATCCCCCCCCAGTATAAAATAATTATAGCACCCCCCCAGTATAAAATAATTATAGCCCCAAATAATATCTATAGCATCCCCCCCCGTATAAAATAATTATAGCCCCAAATAATATCTATAGCATCCCCCCCAGTATAAAATAATTATAGCCCCAAATAATATCTATAGCATCCCCCCCAGTATAAAATAATTATAGCCCCAAATAATATCTATAGCATCCCCCCCCAGTATAAAATAATTATAGACCCAAATAATATCTATAGCACCCCCCAGTATAAAATAATTATAGCCCCAAATGATATCTATAGCATCCCCCCCAGTATAAAATAATTATAGCCCCAAATAATTTATATATAGCTTCCCCCCCCCAGTATAAAATAATTATAGCCCCAAATAATATCTATAGCATCCCCCCCAGTATAAAATAATTATAGCCCCAAATAATATCTATAGCACCCCCCCAGTATAAAATAATTATAGCCCCAAATAATATCTATAGCATCGCCCCCAGTATAAAATATTTATAGCCCCAAATAATATATATATAGCATCCCCCCCGTATAAAATAATTATAGCCCCAAATAATATCTATAGCATCCCCCCCCAGTATAAAATAATTATAGCCCCAAATAATATCTATAGCATCCCCCCCAGTATAAAATAATTATAGCCCCAAATAATATCTATAGCATCCCCCCCCAGTATAAAATAATTATAGCCCCAAATAATATCTATAGCATCCCCCCCCAGTATAAAATAATTATAGCCCCAAATAATATCTATAGCATCCCCCCCCCAGTATAAAATAATTATAGCCCCAAATAATATCTATAGCATCCCCCCCAGTATAAAATATTTATAGCCCCAAATAATATATATATAGCAACCCCCCAGTATAAAATAATTATAGCCCCAAATAGTATCTATAGCATCCCCCCCAGTATAAAATAATTATAGCCCCAAATAATATCTATAGCATCCCCCCCCAGTATAAAATAATTATAGCCCCAAATAATATCTATAGCATCCCCCCCAGTATAAAATAATTATAGCCCCAAATAATATCTATAGCATCCCCCCCAGTATAAAATAATTATAGCCCCAAATAATATCTATAGCATCGCCCCCAGTATAAAATATTTATAGCCCCAAATAATATATATATAGCATCCCCCCCCGTATAAAATAATTATAGCCCCAAATAATATCTATAGCATCCCCCCCCAGTATAAAATAATTATAGCCCCAAATAATATCTATAGCATCCCCCCCAGTATAAAATAATTATAGCCCCAAATAATATCTATAGCATCCCCCCCCAGTATAAAATAATTATAGCCCCAAATAATATCTATAGCATCCCCCCCCCAGTATAAAATAATTATAGCCCCAAATAATATCTATAGCTTCCCCCCCCCAGTATAAAATAATTATAGCCCCAAATAATATCTATAGCATCCCCCCCAGTATAAAATATTTATAGCCCCAAATAATATATATATAGCAACCCCCCAGTATAAAATAATTATAGCCCCAAATAGTATCTATAGCATCCCCCCCAGTATAAAATAATTATAGCCCCAAATAATATATATAGCATCCCCCCCAGTATAAAATAATTATAGCCCCAAATAATATCTATAGCATCCCCCCCAGTATAAAATAATTATAGCCCCAAATAATATCTATAGCACCCCCCCAGTATAAAATAATTATAGCCCCAAATAATATCTATAGCATCCCCCCCCAGTATAAAATAATTATAGCCCCAAATAATATATATAGCATCCCCCCCAGTATAAAATAATTATAGCCCCAAATAATATCTATAGCATCCCCCCAGTATAAAATAATTATAGCCCCAAATAATATCTATAGCACCCCCCCCAGTATAAAATAATTATAGCCCCAAATAATATCTATAGCATCCCCCCCCAGTATAAAATAATTATAGCCCCAAATAATATCTATAGCATCCCCCCCCCAGTATAAAATAATTATAGCCCCAAATAATATCTATAGCATCCCCCCCCCAGTATAAAATAATTATAGCCCCAAATAATATCTATAGCAACCCCCCCAGTATAAAATAATTATAGCCCCAAATAATTTATATATAGCATCCCCCCCAGTATAAAATAATTATAGCCCCAAATAATATCTATAGCATCCCCCCCAGTATAAAATAATTATAGCCCCAAATAATATCTATAGCATCCCACCCCAGTATAAAATAATTATAGCCCCAAATAATATCTATAGCACCCCCCAGTATAAAATAATATATAGCCCCAAATAATATCTATAGCACCCCTCCCCCCAGTATAAAATAATTATAGCCCCAAATAATATCTATAGCACTCCCCCAGTATAAAATAATTATAGCCCCAAATAATATCTATAGAATCCCCCCCAGTATAAAATATTTATAGCCCCAAATAATATATATATAGCATCCCCCCCAGTATAAAATAATTATAGCCCCAAATAATATCTATAGCATCCCCCCCCAGTATAAAATAATTATAGCCCCAAATAATATCTATAGCACCCCCCCCAGTATAAAATAATTATAGCCCCAAATAATTTATATATAGCATCCCCCCCCAGTATAAAATAATTATAGCACCCCCCCAGTATAAAATAATTATAGCCCCAAATAATATCTATAGCATCCCCCCCCGTATAAAATAATTATAGCCCCAAATAATATCTATAGCATCCCCCCCAGTATAAAATAATTATAGCCCCAAATAATATCTATAGCATCCCCCCCAGTATAAAATAATTATAGCCCCAAATAATATCTATAGCATCCCCCCCCAGTATAAAATAATTATAGACCCAAATAATATCTATAGCACCCCCCAGTATAAAATAATTATAGCCCCAAATAATATCTATAGCACCCCCCAGTATAAAATAATATATAGCCCCAAATAATATCTATAGCACCCCTCCCCCCAGTATAAAATAATTATAGCCCCAAATAATATCTATAGCACTCCCCCAGTATAAAATAATTATAGCCCCAAATAATATCTATAGAATCCCCCCCAGTATAAAATATTTATAGCCCCAAATAATATATATAGCATCCCCCCAGTATAAAATAATTATAGCCCCAAATAATATCTATAGCATCCCCCCCAGTATAAAATAATTATAGCCCCAAATAATATCTATAGCACCCCCCCAGTATAAAATAATTATAGCCCCAAATAATATCTATAGCATCCCCCCCCAGTATAAAATAATTATAGCCCCAAATAATATCTATAGCACCCCCCCCAGTATAAAATAATTATAGCCCCAAATAATTTATATATAGCATCCCCCCCCAGTATAAAATAATTATAGCACCCCCCCAGTATAAAATAATTATAGCCCCAAATAATATCTATAGCATCCCCCCCCGTATAAAATAATTATAGCCCCAAATAATATCTATAGCATCCCCCCCAGTATAAAATAATTATAGCCCCAAATAATATCTATAGCATCCCCCCCAGTATAAAATAATTATAGCCCCAAATAGTATCTATAGCATCCCCCCCAGTATAAAATAATTATAGCCCCAAATAATATGTATAGCATCCCCCCCAGTATAAAATAATTATAGCCCCAAATAATATCTATAGCATCCCCCCCAGTATAAAATAATTATAGCCCCAAATAATATCTATAGCACCCCCCCCAGTATAAAATAATTATAGCCCCAAATAATATCTATAGCATCGCCCCCAGTATAAAATATTTATAGCCCCAAATAATATATATATAGCATCCCCCCCAGTATAAAATAATTATAGCCCCAAATAATATCTATAGCATCCCCCCCCAGTATAAAATAATTATAGCCCCAAATAATATCTATAGCATCCCCCCCAGTATAAAATAATTATAGCCCCAAATAATATCTATAGCATCCCCCCCCAGTATAAAATAATTATAGCCCCAAATAATATCTATAGCATCCCCCCCCAGTATAAAATAATTATAGCCCCAAATAATATCTATAGCATCCCCCCCCCAGTATAAAATAATTATAGCCCCAAATAATATCTATAGCATCCCCCCCAGTATAAAATATTTATAGCCCCAAATAATATATATATAGCAACCCCCCAGTATAAAATAATTATAGCCCCAAATAGTATCTATAGCATCCCCCCCAGTATAAAATAATTATAGCCCCAAATAATATCTATAGCATCCCCCCCCAGTATAAAATAATTATAGCCCCAAATAATATCTATAGCATCCCCCCCAGTATAAAATAATTATAGCCCCAAATAATATCTATAGCATCCCCCCCAGTATAAAATAATTATAGCCCCAAATAATATCTATAGCATCGCCCCCAGTATAAAATATTTATAGCCCCAAATAATATATATATAGCATCCCCCCCAGTATAAAATAATTATAGCCCCAAATAATATCTATAGCATCCCCCCCCAGTATAAAATAATTATAGCCCCAAATAATATCTATAGCATCCCCCCCAGTATAAAATAATTATAGCCCCAAATAATATCTATAGCATCCCCCCCCAGTATAAAATAATTATAGCCCCAAATAATATCTATAGCATCCCCCCCCCAGTATAAAATAATTATAGCCCCAAATAATATCTATAGCATCCCCCCCCCAGTATAAAATAATTATAGCCCCAAATAATATCTATAGCATCCCCCCCAGTATAAAATATTTATAGCCCCAAATAATATATATATAGCAACCCCCCAGTATAAAATAATTATAGCCCCAAATAGTATCTATAGCATCCCCCCCAGTATAAAATAATTATAGCCCCAAATAATATATATAGCATCCCCCCCAGTATAAAATAATTATAGCCCCAAATAATATCTATAGCATCCCCCCCAGTATAAAATAATTATAGCCCCAAATAATATCTATAGCACCCCCCCCAGTATAAAATAATTATAGCCCCAAATAATATCTATAGCATCCCCCCCCCAGTATAAAATAATTATAGCCCCAAATAATATATATAGCATCCCCCCCAGTATAAAATAATTATAGCCCCAAATAATATCTATAGCATCCCCCCAGTATAAAATAATTATAGCCCCAAATAATGTCTATAGCACCCCCCCCAGTATAAAATAATTATAGCCCCAAATAATATCTATAGCATCCCCCCCAGTATAAAATAATTATAGCCCCAAATAATATCTATAGCATCCCCCCCCCAGTATAAAATAATTATAGCCCCAAATAATATCTATAGCATCCCCCCCCAGTATAAAATAATTATAGCCCCAAATAATATCTATAGCAACCCCCCCAGTATAAAATAATTATAGCCCCAAATAATTTATATATAGCATCCCCCCCAGTATAAAATAATTATAGCCCCAAATAATATCTATAGCACCCCCCCAGTATAAAATAATTATAGCCCCAAATAATATCTATAGCATCCCACCCCAGTATAAAATAATTATAGCCCCAAATAATATCTATAGCACCCCCCAGTATAAAATAATATATAGCCCCAAATAATATCTATAGCACCCCTCCCCCCAGTATAAAATAATTATAGCCCCAAATAATATCTATAGCACTCCCCCAGTATAAAATAATTATAGCCCCAAATAATATCTATAGAATCCCCCCCAGTATAAAATATTTATAGCCCCAAATAATATATATATAGCATCCCCCCCAGTATAAAATAATTATAGCCCCAAATAATATCTATAGCACTCCCCCAGTATAAAATAATTATAGCCCCAAATAATATCTATAGAATCCCCCCCAGTATAAAATATTTATAGCCCCAAATAATATATATATAGCATCCCCCCCAGTATAAAATAATTATAGCCCCAAATAATATCTATAGCATCCCCCCCCAGTATAAAATAATTATAGCCCCAAATAATATCTATAGCACCCCCCCCAGTATAAAATAATTATAGCCCCAAATAATTTATATATAGCACCCCCCCAGTATAAAATAATTATAGCCCCAAATAATATCTATAGCATCCCCCCCCGTATGAAATAATTATAGCCCCAAATAATATCTATAGCATCCCCCCCAGTATAAAATAATTATAGCCCCAAATAATATCTATAGCATCCCCCCCAGTATAAAATAATTATAGCCCCAAATAATATCTATAGCATCCCCCCCCAGTATAAAATAATTATAGACCCAAATAATATCTATAGCACCCCCCAGTATAAAATAATTATAGCCCCAAATGATATCTATAGCATCCCCCCCAGTATAAAATAATTATAGCCCCAAATAATTTATATATAGCTTCCCCCCCCAGTATAAAATAATTATAGCACCCCCCCAGTATAAAATAATTATAGCCCCAAATAATATCTATAGCATCCCCCCCGTATAAAATAATTATAGCCCCAAATAATATCTATAGCATCCCCCCCAGTATAAAATAATTATAGCCCCAAATAATATCTATAGCATCCCCCCCAGTATAAAATAATTATAGCCCCAAATAATATCTATAGCATCCCCCCCAGTACAAAATAATTATAGCCCCAAATAATATCTATAGCATCCCCCCCCAGAATAAAATAATTATAGCCCCAAATTATATATATAGCATCCCCCCCCAGTATAAAATAATTATAGCCCCAAATAATATCTATAGCATCCCCCCAGTATAAAATAATTATAGCCCCAAATAATATCTATAGCACCCCCCCAGTATAAAATAATTATAGCCCCAAATAATATATATATAGAATCCCCCCCAGGATAAAATATTTATAGCCCCAAATAATATTTATAGCACCCCCCAGTATAAAATAATTATAGCCCCAAATAATATCTATAGCATCCCCCCCAGTATAAAATAATTATAGCCCCAAATAATATCTATAGCATCCCCCCCCCAGTATAAACTAATTATAGCCCCAAATTATATATATAGCATCCCCCCCCAGTATAAAATAATTATAGCCCCAAATAATATCTATAGCATCCCCCCAGTATAAAATAATTATAGCCCCAAATAATATCTATAGCACCCCCCCAGTATAAAATATTTATAGCCCCAAATAATTTATATATAGCATCCCCCCCCAGTATAAAATAATTATAGCCCCAAATAATATCTATAGCATCCCCCCCAGTATAAAATAATTATAGCCCCAAATAATATCTATAGCATCCCCCCCAGTATAAAATAATTATAGCCCCAAATAATATCTATAGCACCCCCCCAGTATAAAATAATTATAGCCCCAAATAATATATATATAGAATCCCCCCCAGGATAAAATATTTATAGCCCCAAATAATATTTATAGCACCCCCCAGTATAAAATAATTATAGCCCCAAATAATATCTATAGCATCCCCCCCAGTATAAAATAATTATAGCCCCAAATAATATCTATAGCATCCCCCCCCAGTATAAAATAATTATAGCCCCAAATTATATATATAGCATCCCCCCCCAGTATAAAATAATTATAGCCCCAAATAATATCTATAGCATCCCCCCAGTATAAAATAATTATAGCCCCAAATAATATCTATAGCACCCCCCCAGTATAAAATATTTATAGCCCCAAATAATTTATATATAGCATCCCCCCCCAGTATAAAATAATTATAGCCCCAAATAATATCTATAGCATCCCCCCCAGTATAAAATAATTATAGCCCCAAATAATATCTATAGCATCCCCCCCAGTATAAAATAATTAGAGCCCCAAATAATATCTATAGCATCCCCCCAGTATAAAATAATTATAGCCCCAAGTAATATATATAGCACCCCCCCAGTATAAAATAATTATAGCCCCAAATAATATCTATAGCATCCCCCCCAGTATAAAATAATTATAGCCCCAAATAATATCTATAGCATCCCCCCCAGTATAAAATAATTATAGCCCCAAATAATATCTATAGCATCCCCCCCCAGTATAAAATAATTATAGACCCAAATAATATCTATAGCATCCCCCCCAGTATAAAATAATTATAGCCCCAAATAATTTATATATAGCATCCCCCCCAGTATAAAATAATTATAGCCCCAAATAATATCTATAGCACCCCCCCAGTATAAAATAATTATAGCCCCAAATAATTTATATATAGCTTCCCCCCCCAGTATAAAATAATTATAGCACCCCCCAGAATAAAATAATTATAGCCCCAAATAATATCTATAGCATCCCCCCCCGTATAAAATAATTATAGCCCCAAATAATATCTATAGCATCCCCCCCAGTATAAAATAATTATAGCCCCAAATAATATCTATAGCATCCCCCCCCCAGTATAAAATAATTATAGCCCCAAATTATATATATAGCATCCCCCCCCAGTATAAAATAATTATAGCCCCAAATAATATCTATAGCATCCCCCCAGTATAAAATAATTATAGCCCCAAATAATATCTATAGCACCCCCCCAGTATAAAATATTTATAGCCCCAAATAATTTATATATAGCATCCCCCCCCAGTATAAAATAATTATAGCCCCAAATAATATCTATAGCATCCCCCCCCAGTATAAAATAATTATAGCCCCAAATAATATCTATAGCATCCCCCCCAGTATAAAATAATTAGAGCCCCAAATAATATCTATAGCATCCCCCCCAGTATAAAATAATTATAGCCCCAAATAATATCTATAGCATCCCCCCAGTATAAAATAATTATAGCCCCAAATAATATATATAGCACCCCCCCAGTATAAAATAATTATAGCCCCAAATAATATCTATAGCATCCCCCCCAGTATAAAATAATTATAGCCCCAAATAATATCTATAGCATCCCCCCCAGTATAAAATAATTATAGCCCCAAATAATATCTATAGCATCCCCCCAGTATAAAATAATTATAGACCCAAATAATATCTATAGCATCCCACCCCAGTATAAAATAATTATAGCCCCAAATAATATCTATAGCACCCCCCCAGTATAAAATAATTATAGCCCCAAATAATATCTATAGCATCCCCCCCAGTATAAAATAATTATAGCCCCAAATAATATCTATAGCATCCCACCCCAGTATAAAATAATTATAGCCCCAAATAATATCTATAGCACCCCCCAGTATAAAATAATATATAGCCCCAAATAATATCTATAGCACCCCTCCCCCCAGTATAAAATAATTATAGCCCCAAATAATATCTATAGCACTCCCCCAGTATAAAATAATTATAGCCCCAAATAATATCTATAGAATCCCCCCCAGTATAAAATATTTATAGCCCCAAATAATATATATATAGCATCCCCCCCAGTATAAAATAATTATAGCCCCAAATAATATCTATAGCATCCCCCCCCAGTATAAAATAATTATAGCCCCAAATAATATCTATAGCACCCCCCCCAGTATAAAATAATTATAGCCCCAAATAATTTATATATAGCATCCCCCCCCAGTATAAAATAATTATAGCACCCCCCCAGTATAAAATAATTATAGCCCCAAATAATATCTATAGCATCCCCCCCCGTATAAAATAATTATAGCCCCAAATAATATCTATAGCATCCCCCCCAGTATAAAATAATTATAGCCCCAAATAATATCTATAGCATCCCCCCCAGTCTAAAATAATTATAGCCCCAAATAATATCTATAGCATCCCCCCCCAGTATAAAATAATTATAGACCCAAATAATATCTATAGCACCCCCCAGTATAAAATAATTATAGCCCCAAATGATATCTATAGCATCCCCCCCAGTATAAAATAATTATAGCCCCAAATAATTTATATATAGCTTCCCCCCCCCAGTATAAAATAATTATAGCCCCAAATAATATCTATAGCATCCCCCCCAGTATAAAATAATTATAGCCCCAAATAATATCTATAGCATCCCCCCCCAGTATAAAATAATTATAGCCCCAAATAATATCTATAGCATCCCCCCAGTATAAAATAATTATAGCCCCAAATAATATCTATAGCATCCCCCCCAGTATAAAATAATTATAGCCCCAAATAATATCTATAGCATCGCCCCCAGTATAAAATATTTATAGCCCCAAATAATATATATATAGCATCCCCCCCCGTATAAAATAATTATAGCCCCAAATAATATCTATAGCATCCCCCCCCAGTATAAAATAATTATAGCCCCAAATAATATCTATAGCATCCCCCCCAGTATAAAATAATTATAGCCCCAAATAATATCTATAGCATCCCCCCCCAGTATAAAATAATTATAGCCCCAAATAATATCTATAGCATCCCACCCCCAGTATAAAATAATTATAGCCCCAAATAATATCTATAGCTTCCCCCCCCCAGTATAAAATAATTATAGCCCCAAATAATATCTATAGCATCCCCCCCAGTATAAAATATTTATAGCCCCAAATAATATATATATAGCAACCCCCCAGTATAAAATAATTATAGCCCCAAATAGTATCTATAGCATCCCCCCCAGTATAAAATAATTATAGCCCCAAATAATATATATAGCATCCCCCCCAGTATAAAATAATTATAGCCCCAAATAATATCTA
This sequence comes from Engystomops pustulosus, assembly GCF_040894005.1. NCBI lineage: Eukaryota > Metazoa > Chordata > Amphibia > Anura > Leptodactylidae > Engystomops > Engystomops pustulosus. The sequence goes on from NC_092419.1 coordinate 387,037, forward strand.
TAGCATCCCCCCCAGTATAAAATAATTATAGCCCCAAATAATATCTATAGCACCCCCCCCAGTATAAAATAATTATAGCCCCAAATAATATCTATAGCATCCCCCCCCAGTATAAAATAATTATAGCCCCAAATAATATATATAGCATCCCCCCCAGTATAAAATAATTATAGCCCCAAATAATATCTATAGCATCCCCCCAGTATAAAATAATTATAGCCCCAAATAATATCTATAGCACCCCCCCCAGTATAAAATAATTATAGCCCCAAATAATATCTATAGCATCCCCCCCCAGTATAAAATAATTATAGCCCCAAATAATATCTATAGCATCCCCCCCCCAGTATAAAATAATTATAGCCCCAAATAATATCTATAGCATCCCCCCCCCAGTATAAAATAATTATAGCCCCAAATAATATCTATAGCAACCCCCCCAGTATAAAATAATTATAGCCCCAAATAATTTATATATAGCATCCCCCCCAGTATAAAATAATTATAGCCCCAAATAATATCTATAGCATCCCCCCCAGTATAAAATAATTATAGCCCCAAATAATATCTATAGCATCCCACCCCAGTATAAAATAATTATAGCCCCAAATAATATCTATAGCACCCCCCAGTATAAAATAATATATAGCCCCAAATAATATCTATAGCACCCCTCCCCCCAGTATAAAATAATTATAGCCCCAAATAATATCTATAGCACTCCCCCAGTATAAAATAATTATAGCCCCAAATAATATCTATAGAATCCCCCCCAGTATAAAATATTTATAGCCCCAAATAATATATATATAGCATCCCCCCCAGTATAAAATAATTATAGCCCCAAATAATATCTATAGCATCCCCCCCAGTATAAAATAATTATAGCCCCAAATAATATCTATAGCACCCCCCCCAGTATAAAATAATTATAGCCCCAAATAATTTATATATAGCATCCCCCCCCAGTATAAAATAATTATAGCACCCCCCCAGTATAAAATAATTATAGCCCCAAATAATATCTATAGCATCCCCCCCGTATAAAATAATTATAGCCCCAAATAATATCTATAGCATCCCCCCCAGTATAAAATAATTATAGCCCCAAATAATATCTATAGCATCCCCCCCAGTATAAAATAATTATAGCCCCAAATAATATCTATAGCATCCCCCCCCAGTATAAAATAATTATAGACCCAAATAATATCTATAGCACCCCCCAGTATAAAATAATTATAGCCCCAAATAATATCTATAGCACCCCCCAGTATAAAATAATATATAGCCCCAAATAATATCTATAGCACCCCTCCCCCCAGTATAAAATAATTATAGCCCCAAATAATATCTATAGCACTCCCCCAGTATAAAATAATTATAGCCCCAAATAATATCTATAGAATCCCCCCCAGTATAAAATATTTATAGCCCCAAATAATATATATAGCATCCCCCCAGTATAAAATAATTATAGCCCCAAATAATATCTATAGCATCCCCCCCCAGTATAAAATAATTATAGCCCCAAATAATATCTATAGCACCCCCCCCAGTATAAAATAATTATAGCCCCAAATAATATCTATAGCATCCCCCCCCAGTATAAAATAATTATAGCCCCAAATAATATCTATAGCACCCCCCCCAGTATAAAATAATTATAGCCCCAAATAATTTATATATAGCATCCCCCCCCAGTATAAAATAATTATAGCACCCCCCCAGTATAAAATAATTATAGCCCCAAATAATATCTATAGCATCCCCCCCCGTATAAAATAATTATAGCCCCAAATAATATCTATAGCATCCCCCCCAGTATAAAATAATTATAGCCCCAAATAATATCTATAGCATCCCCCCCAGTATAAAATAATTATAGCCCCAAATAGTATCTATAGCATCCCCCCCAGTATAAAATAATTATAGCCCCAAATAATATATATAGCATCCCCCCCAGTATAAAATAATTATAGCCCCAAATAATATCTATAGCATCCCCCCCAGTATAAAATAATTATAGCCCCAAATAATATCTATAGCACTCCCCCAGTATAAAATAATTATAGCCCCAAATAATATCTATAGCATCGCCCCCAGTATAAAATATTTATAGCCCCAAATAATATATATATAGCATCCCCCCCAGTATAAAATAATTATAGCCCCAAATAATATCTATAGCATCCCCCCCCAGTATAAAATAATTATAGCCCCAAATAATATCTATAGCATCCCCCCCAGTATAAAATAATTATAGCCCCAAATAATATCTATAGCATCCCCCCCCAGTATAAAATAATTATAGCCCCAAATAATATCTATAGCATCCCCCCCCAGTATAAAATAATTATAGCCCCAAATAATATCTATAGCATCCCCCCCCCAGTATAAAATAATTATAGCCCCAAATAATATCTATAGCATCCCCCCCAGTATAAAATATTTATAGCCCCAAATAATATATATATAGCAACCCCCCAGTATAAAATAATTATAGCCCCAAATAGTATCTATAGCATCCCCCCCAGTATAAAATAATTATAGCCCCAAATAATATCTATATCATCCCCCCCAGTATAAAATAATTATAGCCCCAAATAATATCTATAGCATCCCCCCCCAGTATAAACTAATTATAGCCCCAAATTATATATATAGCATCCCCCCCCAGTATAAAATAATTATAGCCCCAAATAATATCTATAGCATCCCCCCAGTATAAAATAATTATAGCCCCAAATAATATCTATAGCACCCCCCCAGTATAAAATATTTATAGCCCCAAATAATTTATATATAGCATCCCCCCCCAGTATAAAATAATTATAGCCCCAAATAATATCTATAGCATCCCCCCCAGTATAAAATAATTATAGCCCCAAATAATATCTATAGCATCCCCCCCAGTATAAAATAATTATAGCCCCAAATAATATCTATAGCACCCCCCCAGTATAAAATAATTATAGCCCCAAATAATATATATATAGAATCCCCCCCAGGATAAAATATTTATAGCCCCAAATAATATTTATAGCACCCCCCAGTATAAAATAATTATAGCCCCAAATAATATCTATAGCATCCCCCCCAGTATAAAATAATTATAGCCCCAAATAATATCTATAGCATCCCCCCCCAGTATAAAATAATTATAGCCCCAAATTATATATATAGCATCCCCCCCCAGTATAAAATAATTATAGCCCCAAATAATATCTATAGCATCCCCCCAGTATAAAATAATTATAGCCCCAAATAATATCTATAGCACCCCCCCAGTATAAAATATTTATAGCCCCAAATAATTTATATATAGCATCCCCCCCCAGTATAAAATAATTATAGCCCCAAATAATATCTATAGCATCCCCCCCCAGTATAAAATAATTATAGCCCCAAATAATATCTATAGCATCCCCCCCAGTATAAAATAATTAGAGCCCCAAATAATATCTATAGCATCCCCCCAGTATAAAATAATTATAGCCCCAAATAATATATATAGCACCCCCCCAGTATAAAATAATTATAGCCCCAAATAATATCTATAGCATCCCCCCCAGTATAAAATAATTATAGCCCCAAATAATATCTATAGCATCCCCCCCAGTATAAAATAATTATAGCCCCAAATAATATCTATAGCATCCCCCCCCAGTATAAAATAATTATAGACCCAAATAATATCTATAGCATCCCCCCCAGTATAAAATAATTATAGCCCCAAATAATTTATATATAGCATCCCCCCCAGTATAAAATAATTATAGCCCCAAATAATATCTATAGCATCCCCCCCCAGTATAAAATATTTATAGCCCCAAATAATATATATATAGCACACCCCCAGTATAAAATAATTATAGCCCCAAATAATTTATATATAGCTTCCCCCCCCCAGTATAAAATAATTATAGCACCCCCCAGTATAAAATAATTATAGCCCCAAATAATATCTATAGCATCCCCCCCCCGTATAAAATAATTATAGCCCCAAATAATATCTATAGCATCCCCCCCAGTATAAAATAATTATAGCCCCAAATAATATCTATAGCATCCCCCCCCAGTATAAAATAATTATAGCCCCAAATTATATATATAGCATCCCCCCCCAGTATAAAATAATTATAGCCCCAAATAATATCTATAGCATCCCCCCAGTATAAAATAATTATAGCCCCAAATAATATCTATAGCACCCCCCCAGTATAAAATATTTATAGCCCCAAATAATTTATATATAGCATCCCCCCCCAGTATAAAATAATTATAGCCCCAAATAATATCTATAGCATCCCCCCCCAGTATAAAATAATTATAGCCCCAAATAATATCTATAGCATCCCCCCCAGTATAAAATAATTAGAGCCCCAAATAATATCTATAGCTTCCCCCCCAGTATAAAATAATTATAGCCCCAAATAATATCTATAGCATCCCCCCAGTATAAAATAATTATAGCCCCAAATAATATATATAGCACCCCCCCAGTATAAAATAATTATAGCCCCAAATAATATCTATAGCATCCCCCCCAGTATAAAATAATTATAGCCCCAAATAATATCTATAGCATCCCCCCCAGTATAAAATAATTATAGCCCCAAATAATATCTATAGCATCCCCCCAGTATAAAATAATTATAGACCCAAATAATATCTATAGCATCCCCCCAGTATAAAATAATTATAGACCCAAATAATATCTATAGCATCCCACCCCAGTATAAAATAATTATAGCCCCAAATAATATCTATAGCACCCCCCCAGTATAAAATAATTATAGCCCCAAATAATATCTATAGCATCCCCCCCAGTATAAAATAATTATAGCCCCAAATAATATCTATAGCATCCCACCCCAGTATAAAATAATTATAGCCCCAAATAATATCTATAGCACCCCCCAGTATAAAATAATATATAGCCCCAAATAATATCTATAGAATCCCCCCCAGTATAAAATATTTATAGCCCCAAATAATATATATATAGCATCCCCCCCAGTATAAAATAATTATAGCCCCAAATAATATCTATAGCATCCCCCCCCAGTATAAAATAATTATAGCCCCAAATAATATCTATAGCACCCCCCCCAGTATAAAATAATTATAGCCCCAAATAATTTATATATAGCATCCCCCCCAGTATAAAATAATTATAGCACCCCCCCAGTATAAAATAATTATAGCCCCAAATAATATCTATAGCACCCCCCCCGTATAAAATAATTATAGCCCCAAATAATATCTATAGCATCCCCCCCAGTATAAAATAATTATAGCCCCAAATAATATCTATAGCATCCCCCCCAGTATAAAATAATTATAGCCCCAAATAATATCTATAGCATCCCCCCCCAGTATAAAATAATTATAGACCCAAATAATATCTATAGCACCCCCCAGTATAAAATAATTATAGCCCCAAATGATATCTATAGCATCCCCCCCAGTATAAAATAATTATAGCCCCAAATAATTTATATATAGCTTCCCCCCCCCAGTATAAAATAATTATAGCACCCCCCCAGTATAAAATAATTATAGCCCCAAATAATATCTATAGCATCCCCCCCGTATAAAATAATTATAGCCCCAAATAATATCTATAGCATCCCCCCCAGTATAAAATAATTATAGCCCCAAATAATATCTATAGCATCCCCCCCAGTGTAAAATAATTATAGCCCCAAATAATATCTATAGCATCCCCCCCCAGTATAAAATAATTATAGCCCCAAATTATATATATAGCATCCCCCCCCAGTATAAAATAATTATAGCCCCAAATAATATCTATAGCATCCCCCCAGTATAAAATAATTATAGCCCCAAATAATATCTATAGCACCCCCCCAGTATAAAATAATTATAGCCCCAAATAATATATATATAGAATCCCCCCCAGGATAAAATATTTATAGCCCCAAATAATATTTATAGCACCCCCCAGTATAAAATAATTATAGCCCCAAATAATATCTATAGCATCCCCCCCGTATAAAATAATTATAGCCCCAAATAATATCTATAGCATCCCCCCCAGTATAAAATAATTATAGCCCCAAATAATATCTATAGCATCCCCCCCAGTGTAAAATAATTATAGCCCCAAATAATATCTATAGCATCCCCCCCCAGTATAAAATAATTATAGCCCCAAATTATATATATAGCATCCCCCCCCAGTATAAAATAATTATAGCCCCAAATAATATCTATAGCATCCCCCCAGTATAAAATAATTATAGCCCCAAATAATATCTATAGCACCCCCCCAGTATAAAATATTTATAGCCCCAAATAATTTATATATAGCATCCCCCCCCAGTATAAAATAATTATAGCCCCAAATAATATCTATAGCATCCCCCCCAGTATAAAATAATTATAGCCCCAAATAATATCTATAGCACCCCCCCAGTATAAAATAATTATAGCCCCAAATAATATATATATAGAATCCCCCCCAGGATAAAATATTTATAGCCCCAAATAATATTTATAGCACCCCCCAGTATAAAATAATTATAGCCCCAAATAATATCTATAGCATCCCCCCCAGTATAAAATAATTATAGCCCCAAATAATATCTATAGCATCCCCCCCCAGTATAAAATAATTATAGCCCCAAATTATATATATAGCATCCCCCCCAGTATAAAATAATTATAGCCCCAAATAATATCTATAGCACCCCCCCAGTATAAAATAATTATAGCCCCAAATAATATATATAGCACCCCCCCAGTATAAAATAATTATAGCCCCAAATAATATATATAGCACCCCCACAGTATAAAATAATTATACCCCCAAATAATATCTATACCACCCCCCCCAGTATAAAATAATTATAGCCCCAAATAATATCTATAGCATCCCCCCAGTATAAAATATTTATAGCCCCAAATAATTTATATATAGCATCCCCCCCCAGTATAAAATAATTATAGCCCCAAATAATATCTATAGCACCCCCCCAGTATAAAATATTTATAGCCCCAAATAATTTATATATAGCATCCCCCCCCAGTATAAAATAATTATAGCCCCAAATAATATCTATAGCATCCCCCCCCAGTATAAAATAATTATAGCCCCAAATAATATCTATAGCATCCCCCCCAGTATAAAATAATTAGAGCCCCAAATAATATCTATAGCATCCCCCCAGTATAAAATAATTATAGCCCCAAATAATATATATAGCACCCCCCCAGTATAAAATAATTATAGCCCCAAATAATATCTATAGCATCCCCCCCAGTATAAAATAATTATAGCCCCAAATAATATCTATAGCATCCCCCCAGTATAAAATAATTATAGCCCCAAATAATATCTATAGCATCCCCCCCAGTATAAAATAATTATAGACCCAAATAATATCTATAGCATCCCACCCCAGTATAAAATAATTATAGCCCCAAATAATATCTATAGCACCCCCCCCAGTATAAAATAATTATAGCCCCAAATAATTTATATATAGCTTCCCCCCCCCAGTATAAAATAATTATAGCACCCCCCAGTATAAAATAATTATAGCCCCAAATAATATCTATAGCATCCCCCCCCGTATAAAATAATTATAGCCCCAAATAATATCTATAGCATCCCCCCCAGTATAAAATAATTATAGCCCCAAATAATATCTATAGCATCCCCCCCCAGTATAAAATAATTATAGCCCCAAATTATATATATAGCATCCCCCCCCAGTATAAAATAATTATAGCCCCAAATAATATCTATAGCATCCCCCCAGTATAAAATAATTATAGCCCCAAATAATATCTATAGCACCCCCCCAGTATAAAATATTTATAGCCCCAAATAATTTATATATAGCATCCCCCCCCAGTATAAAATAATTATAGCCCCAAATAATATCTATAGCATCCCCCCCCAGTATAAAATAATTATAGCCCCAAATAATATCTATAGCATCCCCCCCAGTATAAAATAATTAGAGCCCCAAATAATATCTATAGCATCCCCCCCAGTATAAAATAATTATAGCCCCAAATAATATATATAGCACCCCCCCAGTATAAAATAATTATAGCCCCAAATAATATCTATAGCATCCCCCCCAGTATAAAATAATTATAGCCCCAAATAATATCTATAGCATCCCCCCCAGTATAAAATAATTATAGCCCCAAATAATATCTATAGCATCCCCCCCCAGTATAAAATAATTATAGACCCAAATAATATCTATAGCATCCCCCCCAGTATAAAATAATTATAGCCCCAAATAATATATATATAGCATCCCCCCCAGTATAAAATAATTATAGCCCCAAATAATATCTATAGCATCCCACCCCAGTATAAAATAATTATAGCCCCAAATAATATCTATAGCACCCCCCCAGTATAAAATAATTATAGCCCCAAATAATTTATATATAGCTTCCCCCCCCCAGTATAAAATAATTATAGCACCCCCCAGTATAAAATAATTATAGCCCCAAATAATATCTATAGCATCCCCCCCCGTATAAAATAATTATAGCCCCAAATAATATCTATAGCATCCCCCCCAGTATAAAATAATTATAGCCCCAAATAATATCTATAGCATCCCCCCCAGTGTAAAATAATTATAGCCCCAAATAATATCTATAGCATCCCCCCCCAGTATAAAATAATTATAGCCCCAAATTATATATATAGCATCCCCCCCCAGTATAAAATAATTATAGCCTCAAATAATATCTATAGCATCCCCCCAGTATAAAATAATTATAGCCCCAAATAATATCTATAGCACCCCCCCCAGTATAAAATAATTATAGCCCCAAATAATATATATATAGAATCCCCCCCAGGATAAAATATTTATAGCCCCAAAAAATATTTATAGCACCCCCCAGTATAAAATAATTATAGCCCCAAATAATATCTATAGCATCCCCCCCAGTATAAAATAATTATAGCCCCAAATAATATCTATAGCATCCCCCCCCAGTATAAAATAATTATAGCCCCAAATTATATATATAGCATCCCCCCCCAGTATAAAATAATTATAGCCCCAAATAATATCTATAGCATCCCCCCAGTATAAAATAATTATAGCCCCAAATAATATCTATAGCACCCCCCCAGTATAAAATATTTATAGTCCCAAATAATTTATATATAGCATCCCCCCCAGTATAAAATAATTATAGCCCCAAATAATATCTATAGCATCCCCCCCAGTATAAAATAATTATAGCCCCAAATAATATCTATAGCATCCCCCCCAGTATAAAATAATTATAGCCCCAAATAATATCTATAGCACCCCCCCAGTATAAAATAATTATAGCCCCAAATAATATATATATAGAATCCCCCCCAGTATAAAATAATTATAGCCCCAAATAATATCTAAAGCACCCCCCCAGTATAAAATATTTATAGCCCCAAATAATTTATATATAGCATCCCCCCCCAGTATAAAATAATTATAGCCCCAAATAATATCTATAGCATCCCCCCCAGTATAAAATAATTATAGCCCCAAATAATATCTATAGCATCCCCCCCAGTATAATATAATTAGAGCCCCAAATAATATATATAGCATCCCCCCAGTATAAAAAAATTATAGCCCCAAATAATATCTATAGCACCCCCCCCAGTATAAAATAATTATAGCCCCAAATAATATCTATAGCATCCCCCCCAGTATAAAATAATTATAGCCCAAAATAATATATATATATAGCATCCCCCCCAGTATTAAATAATTATAGCCCCAAATAATATCTATAGCATCCCCCCAGTATAAAATAATTATAGCCCCAAATAATATCTATAGCATCCCCCCCCAGTATAAAATAATTATAGCCCCAAATAATATATATAGCATCCCCCCAGTATAAAATAATTATAGCCCCAAATAATATATATAGCATCCCCCCCCAGTATAAAATAATTATAGCCCCAAATAATATCTATAGCACCCCCCCAGTATAAAATAATTATAGCCCCAAATAATATATATATATAGCATCCCCCCAGTATAAAATAATTATAGCCTCAAATAATATCTATAGCATCCCCCCAGTATAAAAAAATTATAGCCCCAAATAATATCTATAGCACCCCCCCCAGTATAAAATAATTATAGCCCCAAATAATATCTATAGCATCCCCCCCAGTATAAAATAATTATAGCCCAAAATAATATATATATATAGCATCCCCCCCAGTATTAAATAATTATAGCCCCAAATAATATCTATAGCATCCCCCCAGTATAAAATAATTATAGCCCCAAATAATATCTATAGCATCCCCCCCCAGTATAAAATAATTATAGCCCCAAATAATATATATAGCATCCCCCCAGTATAAAATAATTATAGCCCCAAATAATATATATAGCATCCCCCCAGTATAAAATAATTATAGCCCCAAATAATATCTATAGCACCCCCCCAGTATAAAATAATTATAGCCCCAAATAATATATATATATAGCATCCCCCCAGTATAAAATAATTATAGCCTCAAATAATATCTATAGCATCCCCCCCAGTATAAAATAATTATAGCCCCAAATAATATCTATAGCATTCCCCCAGTATAAAATAATTATAGCCCCAAATAATATCTATAGCACCCCCCCCAGTATAAAATAATTATAGCCCAAAATAATATCTATAGCATCCCCCCCAGTATAAAATGATTATAGCCCCAAATAATATATATATATAGCATCCCCCCAGTATAAAATAATTATAGCCTCAAATAATATCTATAGCATCCCCCCCAGTATAAAATAATTATAGCCCCAAATAATATCTATAGCACCCCCCCCAGTATAAAATAATTATAGCCCCAAATAATATCTATAGCATCCCCCCCCCCAGTATAAAATAATTATAGCCCCAAATAATATCTATAGCATCCCCCCCAGTATAAAATGATTATAGCCCCAAATAATATATATATATAGCATCCCCCCAGTATAAAATAATTATAGCCCCAAATAATATCTATAGCACCCCCCCCAGTATAAAATAATTATAGCCCCAAATAATATCTATAGCATCCCCCCCAGTATAAAATAATTATAGCCCCAAATAATATCTATAGCACCCCCCCCTAGTATTAAATAATTATAGCCCCAAATAATATCTATAGCATCCCCCCCCAGTATAAAATATTTATAGCCCAAAATAATATATATATATAGCACCCCCCCCAGTATAAAATAATTATAGCCCCAAATAATATCTATAGCATCCCCCCCAGTATAAAATAATTATAGCCCCAAATAATATCTATAGCACCCCCCCCAGTATAAAATAATTATAGCCCCAAATAATATCTATAGCACCCCCCTCCCCAGTATAAAATAATTATAGCCCCAAATAATATATATAGCATCCCCCCAGTATAAAATAATTATAGCCCCAAATAATATCTATAGCATCCCCCCCCAGTATAAAATAATTATAGCCCCAAAAAATATCTATAGCATCCCCCCCAGTATAAAATAATTATAGCCCCAAATAATATCTATAGCACCCCCCCCCAGTATAAAATATTTATAGCCCCAAATAATTTATATATAGCATCCCCGCCCAGTATAAAATAATTATAGCCCCAAATAATATCTATAGCACCCCCCCCCCAGTATAAAATAATTATAGCCCCAAATAATATCTATAGCATCCCCCCCAGTATAAAATAATTATAGCCCCAAATAATATCTATAGCATCCCCCCCAGTATAAAATAATTATAGCCCCAAATAAGATCTATAGCATCCCCCCCAGTATAAAATATTTATAGCCCCAAATAATATATATGTAGGATCCCCCCCAAAATAAAATAATTATAGCCCCAAATAATATCTATAGCATCCCCCCCCAGTATAAAATATTTATAGCCCAAAATAATATATATATATAGCACCCCCCCCAGTATAAAATAATTATAGCCCCAAATAATATCTATAGCATCCCCCCCAGTATAAAATAATTATAGCCCCAAATAATATCTATAGCACCCCCCCCAGTATAAAATAATTATAGCCCCAAATAATATCTATAGCACCCCCCTCCCCAGTATAAAATAATTATAGCCCCAAATAATATATATAGCATCCCCCCAGTATAAAATAATTATAGCCCCAAATAATATCTATAGCATCCCCCCCCAGTATAAAATAATTATAGCCCCAAAAAATATCTATAGCATCCCCCCCAGTATAAAATAATTATAGCCCCAAATAATATCTATAGCACCCCCCCCCAGTATAAAATATTTATAGCCCCAAATAATTTATATATAGCATCCCCGCCCAGTATAAAATAATTATAGCCCCAAATAATATCTATAGCACCCCCCCCCCAGTATAAAATAATTATAGCCCCAAATAATATCTATAGCATCCCCCCCAGTATAAAATAATTATAGCCCCAAATAATATCTATAGCATCCCCCCCAGTATAAAATAATTATAGCCCCAAATAAGATCTATAGCATCCCCCCCAGTATAAAATATTTATAGCCCCAAATAATATATATGTAGGATCCCCCCCAAAATAAAATAATTATAGCCCCAAATAATATCTATAGCATCCCCCCCAGTATAAAATATTTATAGCCCCAAATAATATCTATAGCATCCCCCCCAGTATAAAATAATTATAGCCCCAAATAATATCTATAGCATCCCCCCAGTATAAAATAATTATAGCCCCAAATAATATCTATAGCATCCCCCCCAGTATAAAATAATTATAGCCCCAAATAATATCTATAGCATCCCCCCCAGTATAAAATAATTATAGCCCCAAATTATATATATAGCACCCCCCCCAGTATAAAATAATTAGAGCCCCAAATAATATCTATAGCACCCCCCCAGTATAAAATAATTATAGCCCCAAATAATATATATAGCATCCCCCCAGTATAAAAAATTTTTAGCCCCAAATAATATCTATAGCACCCCCCCAGTATAAAATAATTATAGCCCCAAATAATATCTATAGCATCCCCCCCAGTATAAAATAATTATAGCCCAAAATAATATATATATAGCATCCCCCCCAGTATAAAATAATTATAGCCCCAAATAATATCTATAGCATCCCCCCCCCCAGTATAAAATAATTATAGCCCCAAATAATATCTATAGCATCCCCCCCAGTATAAAATAATTATAGCCCCAAATAATATCTATAGCATCCCCCCCAGTATAAAATATTTATAGCCCCAAATAATATATATGTAGGATCCCCCCCAAAATAAAATAATTATAGCCCCAAATAATATCTATAGCATCCCCCCCCAGTATAAAATAATTTTAGCCCCAAATAATATCTATAGCATCCGCCCCAGTATAAAATAATTATAGCCCCAAATAATATCTATAGCATCCCCCCCCAGTATAAAATATTTATAGCCCCAAATAATATATATATAGCATCCCCCCAGTATAAAATAATTATAGCCCCAAATAATATCTATAGCATCCCCCCCAGTATAAAATAATTATAGCCCCAAATAATTTATATATAGCTTCCCCCCCAGTATAAAATAATTATAGCACCCCCCCAGTATAAAATAATTATAGCCCCAAATAATATCTATAGCACCCCCCCAGTATAAAATAATTATAGCCCCAAATAATTTATATATAGCTTCCCCCCCCAGTATAAAACAATTATAGCCCCAAATAATATCTATAGCATTCCCCCGTATAAAATAATTATAGCCCCAAATAATATCTATAGCATCCCCCCCAGTATAAAATAATTATAGCCCCAAATAATATATATAGCATCCCCCCCAGTATAAAATAATTATAGCCCCAAATAATATCTATAGCATCCCCCCCAGTATAAAATAATTATAGCCCCAAATAATATCTATAGCACCCCCCCCAGTATAAAATAATTATAGCCCCAAATAATTTATATATAGCTTCCCCCCCCAGTATAAAATAATTATAGCACCCCCCCAGTATAAAATAATTATAGCCCCAAATAATATCTATAGCACCCCCCCAGTATAAAATAATTATAGCCCCAAATAATTTATATATAGCTTCCCCCCCAGTATAAAATAATTATAGCACCCCCCCAGTATAAAATAATTATAGCCCCAATTAATATCTATAGCATTCCCCCGTATAAAATAATTATAGCCCCAAATAATATCTATAGCATCCCCCCCAGTATAAAATAATTATAGCCCCAAATAATATCTATAGCATCCCCCCCCCCAGTATAAAATAATTATAGCCCCAAATAATATCTATAGCATCCCCCCCAGTATAAAATAATTATAGCCCCAAATAATATATATAGCATCCCCCCCAGTATAAAATAATTATAGCCCCAAATAATATCTATAGCATTCCCCCGTATAAAATAATTATAGCCCCAAATAATATCTATAGCATCCCCCCCAGTATAAAATAATTATAGCCCCAAATAATATCTATAGCACCCCCCCCAGTATAAAATAATTATAGCCCCAAATAATATCTATAGCATCCCCCCCAGTATAAAATAATTATAGCCCCAAATAATATATATAGCATCCCCCCCAGTATAAAATAATTATAGCCCCAAATAATATCTATAGCATCCCCCCCAGTATAAAATAATTATAGCCCCAAATAATATCTATAGCATCCCCCCCCCCAGTATAAAATAATTATAGCCCCAAATAATATATATAGCATCCCCCCAGTATAAAATAATTATAGCCCCAAATAATATCTATAGCATCCCCCCCCAGTATAAAATAATTATAGCCCCAAATAATATCTATAGCATCCCCCCCCAGTATAAAATAATTATAGCCCCAAATAATTTATATATAGCATCCCCCCCCCAGTATAAAATAATTATAGCCCCAAATAATATCTATAGCATCCCCCCCCAGTATAAAATAATTATAGCCCCAAATAATATCTATAGCATCCCCCCCCAGTATAAAATAATTATAGCCCCAAATAATTTATATATAGCATCCCCCCCAGTATAAAATAATTATAGCCCCAAATAATATCTATAGCATCCCCCCCCTGTATAAAATAATTATAGCCCCAAATAATATCTATAGCATCCCACCCCAGTATAAAATAATTATAGCCCCAAATAATATCTATAGCACCCCCCAGTATAAAATAATATATAGCCCCAAATAATATCTATAGCCACCCCCCCCCAGTATAAAATAATTATAGCCCCAAATAATATCTATAGCACTCCCCCAGTATAAAATAATTATAGCCCCAAATAATATCTAAAGCATCCCCCCCAGTATAAAATAATTATAGCCCCAAATAATATCTATAGCACCCCCCCAGTATAAAATAATTATAGCCCCAAATAATATCTATAGCATCCCCCCAGTATAAAATATTTACAGCCCCAAATAATATATATATAGCATCCCCCCCAGTATAAAATAATTATAGCCCCAAATAATATCTATAGCATCCCACCCCAGTATAAAATAATTATAGCCCCAAATAATATCTATAGCACCCCCCAGTATAAAATAATATATAGCCCCAAATAATATCTATAGCACCCCCCCCCAGTATAAAATAATTATAGCCCCAAATAATATCTATAGCACTCCCCCAGTATAAAATAATTATAGCCCCAAATAATATCTATAGCATCCCCCCCAGTAAAAAATATTTATAGCCCCAAATAATATATATATAGCATCCCCCCCAGTATAAAATAATTATAGCCTCAAATAATATCTATATCACCCCCCAGTATAAAATAATTATAGCCCCAAATAATATCTATAGCATCCCCTTCCAGTATAAAATAATTATAGCCCCAAATAATATCTTTAGCATCCCCCCAGTATAAAATAATTATAGCCCCAAATAATATCTATAGCATCCCCCCCAGTATAAAATAATTATAGCCCCAAATAATATCTATAGCATCCCCCCCCAGTATAAAATAATTATAGCCCCAAATAATATCTATAGCATCCCCCCCAGTATAAAATAATTATAGCCCCAAATAATATATCTATAGCACCCCCCCAGTATAAAATAATAATGGCCCCATATAATATCTATAGCATCCCCCCAGTATAAAATAATTATAGCCCCAAATAATATCTATAGCATCCCCCCCCAGTATAAAATAATTATAGCCCCAAATAATATCTATAGCATCCCCCCCCAGTATAAAATAATTATAGCCCCAAATAATATCTATAGCACCCCCAGTATAAAATAATTATAGCCCCAAATAATATATGTATAGCATCCCCCCCCAGTATAAAATAATTATAGCCCCAAGTAATATCTATAGCATCCCCCCCAGTATAAAATAATTATAGCCCCAAATAATATATATATATAGCATCCCCCCAGTAAAAATAATTATAGCCCCAAATAATATCTATAGCATCCCCCCCCAGTATAAAATAATTATAGCCCCAAATAATATTTATAGCACCCCCAGTATAAAATAATTATAGCCCCAAATAATATATGTATAGCATCCCCCCCCAGTATAAAATAATTATAGCCCCAAGTAATATCTATAGCATCCCCCCCAGTATAAAATAATTATAGCCCCAAATAATATATATATATAGCATCCCCCCAGTAAAAATAATTATAGCCCCAAATAATATATATATATAGCATCCCCCCCAGTATAAAATAATTATAGCCCCAAATAATATCTATAGCATCCCCCCCAGTATAAAATAATTATAGCCCCAAATAATATATATAGCATCCCCCCCCAGTATAAAATAATTATAGCCCCAAATAATATCTATAGCATCCCCCCCAGTATAAAATAATTATAGCCCCAAATAATATCTATAGCATCCCCCCAGTATAAAATAATTATAGCCCCAAATAATATATATAGCATCCCCCCCCAGTATAAAATAATTATAGCCCCAAATAATATCTATAGCATCCCCCCCCCAGTATAAAATAATTATAGCCCCAAATAATATATATATAGCATCCCCCCCAGTATAAAATATTTATAGCCCCAAATAATATTTATAGCACCCCCCAGTATAAAATAATTATAGCCCCAAATAATATATCTATAGCATCCCCCCCCAGTATAAAATAATTATAGCCCCAAGTAATATATATATAGCATCCCCCCCCAGTATAAAATAATTATAGCCCCAAATAATATTTATAGCACCCCCCAGTATAAAATAATTATAGCCCCAAATAATATATCTATAGCATCCCCCCCCAGTATAAAATAATTATAGCCCCAAGTAATATATATATAGCATCCCCCCCCAGTATAAAATAATTATAGCCCCAAGTAATATCTATAGCATCCCCCCCAGTATAAAATAATTATAGCCCCAAATAATATATCTATAGCATCCCCCCCCAGTATAAAATAATTATAGCCCCAAATAATATATATAGCATCCCCCCCCAGTATAAAATATTTATAGCCCCAAATAATATCTATAGCATCCCCCCCCAGTATAAAATAATTATAGCCCCAAATAATATATATAGCATCCCCCCCAGTATAAAATAATTATAGCCCCAAATAATATATATCGCATCCCCCCCCAGTATAAAATATTTATAGCCCCAAATAATATCTATAGCATCCCCCCCCAGTATAAAATAATTATAGCCCCAAATAATATATATAGCATCCCCCCCAGTATAAAATAATTATAGCCCCAAATAATATATATAGCATCCCCCCCAGTATAAAATAATTATAGCCCCAAATAATATATATAGCATCCCCCCCCAGTATAAAATATTTATAGCCCCAAATAATATCTATAGCATCCCCCCCCAGTATAAAATAATTATAGCCCCAAATAATATCTATAGCATCCCCCCCAGTATAAAATAATTAGAGCCCCAAATAATATCTATAGCATCCCCCCAGTATAAAATAATTATAGCCCCAAATAATATCTATAGCATCCCCCCAGTATAAAATAATTATAGCCCCAAATAATATCTATAGCACCCCCCCCAGTATAAAATAATTATGGCCCAAATAATATCTATAGCATCCCCCCAGTATAAAATAATTATAGCCCCAAATAATATCTATAGCATCCCCCCAAGTACAAAATGATTATAGCCCCAAATAATATATATATATAGCATCCCCCCCAGTATAAAATAATTATAGCCCCAAATAATATATATAGCACCCCCCCCAGTATAAAATAATTATAGCCCCAAATAATATCTATAGCACCCCCCCAGTATAAAATAATTATAGCTCCAAATAATATCTATAGCATCCCCCCCAGTATAAAATAATTATAGCCCCAAATAATATCTATAGCATCCCCCCCAGTATAAAATAATTATAGCCCCAAATAATATCTATAGCATCCCCCCCAGTATAAAATAATTATAGCCCCAAATTATATATATAGCATCCCCCCCAGTATAAAATAATTATAGCCCCAAATTATATATATAGCATCCCCCCCAGTATAAAATAATTATAGCCCCAAATATCCCATATACATCCCCAGCTTAGTAATATACTGTACCCCATATACAGCCCCCCAGCTTAGTAATATACTGTACCCCATATACATCCCCCCAGCTTAGTAATATACTGTACCCCATATACATCCCCCCAGCTTAGTAATATACTGTATCCCATATACAGCCCCCCAGCTTAGTAATATACTGTATCCCATATACATCCCCCAGCTTAGTAATATACTGTACCCCATATACATCCCCCAGCTTAGTAATATACTGTATCCCATATACATCCCCCCAGCTTAGTAATATACTGTACCCCATATACATCCCCCCAGCTTAGTAATATACTGTATCCCATATACAGCCCCCCAGCTTAGTAATATACTGTATCCCATATACAGCCCCCCAGCTTAGTAATATACTGTATCCCATATACAGCCCCCCAGCTTAGTAATATACTGTATCCCATATACAGCCCCCCAGCTTAGTAATATACTGTATCCCATATACAGCTCCCCAGCTTAGTAATATACTGTACCCCATATACAGCCTCCCAGCTCAGTGATATACTGTACCCCATATACATCCCCCCAGCTTAGTAATATACTGTATCCCATATACATCCCCCCAGCTTAGTAATATACTGTACCCCATATACATCCCCCAGCTTAGTAATATACTGTATCCCATATACAGCCCCCCAGCTTAGTAATATACTGTATCCCATATACAGCCCCCCAGCTTAGTGATATACTGTATCCCATATACAGCCCCCAGCTTAGTAATATACTGTATCCCATATACAGCCCCCAGCTTAGTAATATACTGTATCCCATATACAGCCCCCCAGCTTAGTAATATACTGTATCCCATATACAGCCCCCAGCTTAGTAATATACTGTATCCCATATACATCCCCCCAGCTTAGTAATATACTGTACCCCATATACAGCCCCCCAGCTTAGTAATATACTGTACCCCATATACATCCCCCAGCTTAGTAATATACTGTATCCCATATACATCCCCCAGCTTAGTAATATACTGTATCCCATATACATCCCCCCAGCTTAGTAATATACTGTATCCCATATACATCCCCACAGCTTAGTAATATACTGTATCCCATATACATCCCCCCAGCTTAGTAATATACTGTACTACATATACATCCCCCAGCTTATTAATATACTGTACCCCATATACAGCCCCTGCAGCTTAGTAATATACTGTATCCCATATACAGCTCCCCAGCTTAGTAATATACTGTATCCCATATACAGCTCCCCAGCTTAGTAATATACTGTATCCCATATACATCCCCCAGCTTAGTAATATACTGTATCCCATATACATCCCCCCAGCTTAGTAATATACTGTATCCCATATACAGCCCCCAGCTTAGTAATATACTGTATCCCATATACAGCCCCCAGCTTAGTAATATACTGTATCCCATATACAGCCCCCAGCTTAGTAATATACTGTATCCCATATACACCCCCCAGCTTAGTAATATACTGTATCCCATATACAGCCCCCCAGCTTAGTAATATACTGTATCCCATAT
Source organism: Engystomops pustulosus (assembly GCF_040894005.1). Taxonomy (NCBI): domain Eukaryota; kingdom Metazoa; phylum Chordata; class Amphibia; order Anura; family Leptodactylidae; genus Engystomops; species Engystomops pustulosus. Next base: position 407,112 of record NC_092419.1, read on the forward strand.
ACAGCCCCCCAGCTTAGTAATATACTGTATCCCATATACAGCCCCCCAGCTTAGTAATATACTGTATCCCATATACATCCCCCAGCTTAGTAATATACTGTATCCCATATACATCCCCCCAGCTTAGTAATATACTGTACCCCATATACAGCCCCCAGCTTAGTAATTGCTGAAATCTGGCCCCATATAACTATATAACCCCCCCCCCCCAGGACAAAAGAATCTGGCCTCATATAATATATACAGCCCCCCAGTATAAAATTATTCTCGCCCCATATAATATATACAGCATCCGCCCCCAGTATAAACTAATTATAGCCCCATATAATATATATAGCATCCCCCCCAGTATTAAACGTTTTCTAGCCCCATAAAATACATACAGTACATAACATGACACCTCCCCACCCACATATCAGCCACATATAATTAATGAAAGTACATGAAAAATAATAAAATCACACTCACCTGCAGGCAGCTGCTCCCTCGGCGCGGCTCCCGTCTTCACCCGGCTCTTCTGTGAGCCGCGGCTCCGCACAGTGACACAGGCGCCGTGACGTCATGACGCCTGTGTCACTGCTTAGAACGGAGCGACGCAGCTGCCGGAAAGGCGCTGCGTCACTCCGCATATAAATCGAGCCTGTGTCTTTTAATTAGGGCCACAAGCAGTGAACTGTGTGAAGATGTATATTTTTCCCCAAAAAACTTTTTGAGCATCATTAAAGATTTGAGAAACTGGAGTTTGATTGGAAATCGGTGGCACATCAGCATCAACAAGAGTGGGTGATTGTGGTGAGGGGTTTGGTGGATTATTGTCCAGTCTCGGGGGGATTAAATCATCAACATCCTTTGTCCCTGCAAGTTATAATAATAATAATTAACCAAAAAAAAGATGCATTTAATATAAAAATACAAACAACTACAGATGAGCGAACATACTCGCCAGCTCGAGAAAATGGCAGCTCCCGCCGTTGTGAGTTTTGGCGGCCAGAAACAGAGCCAATCACAAGCCAGGAGACTCTGCACTCCACCCAGCATGACGTGGTACCCTTACACGTAGATAGCAGTGGTTGGCTGGCCAGATCAGGTGACCCTGGGATAGACTAGCCCCTGCCTGCGCTGCTCGGATCATTCTGTGTCTGGATGCCGCTAGGGAGAGAGCTGCTGCTGGTCAGGGAAAGCGTTAGGGTGTTCTATTAGCTTACTGTTAGGCAGGAGTGATTCTACAAGAACCCAACAGCCCTTCTTAGGGCTACAATAGCGTTATACTTTTTTTTATTTTTTATATTTTTATTTTACTTTCCTCAAGACATACCCCAATCTGTCTGATTTGCTCACGAAGGTGCGCCGCATCTGTGCGCATTTCAGGAAGTCCAGCACAGATGCTGCCACTCTCAGGGCAGCGCAGCGCCGCCTCCAACTGCCCGCTCACCGACTGTTGTGCGACGTGCCCACGAGGTGGAATTCAACATTAACCATGTTATCCAGAGTTTACCAGCAGCGCAGAGCGATTGTAGACTGCCAGATGTCAACTTCCACCAGAACTGGTAGTCAGGTCAGTCAGCTTCCTCAAGTCTACAATGAGGAGTGGACGTGGATGTCTGATATCTGTCAGGTGCTGAGTAACTTTGAGGAGTCAACACAGATGGTCAGTGGCGATGCCGCCATCATCAGCCTCACCATCCCGCTGCTTGGCCTGTTAAAAAACTCTCTGGTCAGCAGGAAGTCGGAAGCTTTGAGCTCGTCACAAGAGACGGGGGAAGAAGATTCCCTTGTTGATAGCCAAAGCACCCTTAGGTCTGTTTCTCAGCGCATATCGGAGGAGGTGGAGGAGGATGAGGAGGAAAAGGAGGAGAATGTTGGCGAGACAGAAGAGGGGAGCATTGTTCAGTCCTTCACTGTTCAGCGTGTATGGGCAGAAGAAGAGGAGTTGGAGGAGGAGGAAATGGGCAGTCAGGCCAGTGAGGGGAGTGAATTCTTGCGCGTTGGGACTCTGGCGCATATGGCAGATTTCATGCTGGGCTGCCTATCCCGTGACCCTCGCGTTCAAAGAATTTATTCCAGCACCGATTACTGGGTATTCACTCTCCTGGACCCACGGTACAAGCAAAATCTTTCCACTCTCATCCCTGGAGAGGAAAGGAGTGTGAGAATGCATGAATACCAGCAGGCCCTGGTGCACAAGCTGAAACACTATTTCCCTTCTGACAGCGCTAGCGGCAGAGTGCGTAGTTCTGCGGGACAAGTAGCGAGGGAGAGTAGGCGAGCAGGCAGCTTGTCCAGCACTGGCAGGGGTACGCTTTACAAGGCATTTGCCAGTTTTATGTCACCCCAGCAAGACACTGTCACCTGTCCCCAGTCTCGGCAGAGTAGGGCTGATCTTTACAGAAAGATGGTGAGGGAGTACGTAGCTGACCATACCATCGTCCTAAATGATCACACAGCTCCCTACAACTACTGGGTTTCAAAGCTGGACATGTGGCACGAACTGGCGCTGTACACCTTGGAGGTTCTTGCCTGCCCTGCCGCTAGCGTGTTGTCCGAGCGGGTTTTCAGTGCATCTGGTGGCATCATCACCGATAAGCGTACACGCCTGTCGACTGACAGCGCTGACAGGCTGACGCTTATCAAGATGAATAAAGCCTGGATTTCTCAGGATTTCCATTCTCCACCAGGTGAAAGAAGCTCAACCTGAATAATGTATGCACTCCTCCTCCTCATTGTCCTCCTTCTCCTCCTCTTTGTACACTAAAGCAGAGGAAACTGGCTATTTTTTGCCAGGGCCAACTGGCTCTAGCTATAGTACTCTATGTATTTAATTTTTCTGGAGGGCCACCTACCCGGTCCTCTGTTTTAAACAATTTTTGGGAGTGCCACATACAGGCACTCAATTTATTTAATTTTTCTGGAGGACCACCTACCTGCTCCTCTGGTTTGAAAACTTTTTTGGACTGCCACATACAGGCAAATTAAATTGTCTCCATAGCAGCCTCCACACGTCGTCTTTTTAGATGCCTCCACACGTTGTCTCCATTGCTACCTCCACACGTCATCGCCATAGCTGCCTCCAAAAGTCGTCCATATAGCTGCCTCCATACATGGTCCCCTTAGCAAACGAGCTGTGTCAGGCAGAATTTTGGGTTGTTTTCATGGCTTCCACATCAAACTTGTTAACTTTGTCGCCACCCTGCTGTGTTATCCACAAAATATACTGGCAAACTTTTATCATTTACCGATATTATTTCAGCGCTTCTTGCGCATCTGTTTACATTCCCCTCACCCGCCATAACCCAAACTTATAAGAACGCTACTACACTTGATCTTATACAAAAGGTTCTTAGAAGTGCTGTTTGGGGAGTAGCCGAGAGACAGGGGCTTGGATAGGCGAAAGCTCGTCTGGCAGCGGAGCGCCAGCTCCATCCCAAGATCCAACTAACATAGTTCTAACTGCCTCCATACATCGTCCCCTTATCAAACGAGCTGTGTCAGGCAGAATTTTCGGGTGTTTCACCAGATACATAGTGGAACTCGGCCCATCTGTCACCGCCATGCTGGAAACCTGAAGTTGCAATCATAGCAGCGCAATATGGATGCCCCATACTGTCGCTCTTAGTCATGGAACCATTTCCGAAAAAACAATTAGAAATAGAACCACTATGCTATTCCATTATTCCTAGGTGAAATATTCAAACGACCCCGCCTGCTTTGAAAATGATAATTTTTTCAAAGTAAACGCTTCTGGCCCCCAGGCCCATTTTGGGTGGGGAGGAGCCGAGAGACAGGGGCTTGGACAGGCGGAAGCTCGCCTGGCAGTGGACCGCCAGCTCCATCCCAAGATTAGGCAGCCTCAGAGGCATCCATGCATGCTGCCCCTGCTGTTTCCTGTCCATTTTGCCTCCACAATCCTCCACAGCGTCCACCAATGTCTCATTTCAACTCTCTATACCCCAGACGCTGGAGCACGAGAGGATATGCAGCACATCATCCCCTTATCAAACAAGCTGTGTAAGGCAGAATTTTCAGGTGTTTCACCAGATACAAAGTGGAAGTCGGCCCATCTGTCGCCGCCATGCTGGAGACCTGAAGTTTCAATCATAGCATCGCAATATGAATGCCCCATACTGTCACTCTTAATCATGGAAGTCGTCTCCATGGCTGCCTCCACATGTCGTCCCCTTATCAAAAGAGCTGTGTCAGGCTAATTTTTCGGGTGTTTCACCAGATACGTTATGAAACTTGGTCACTATGTCGCCACCATGCTGTGTTATCGACTAAATATACCGTCAACCTTTTGTTCACATAAGAAATCATTTCAGCGCTTCTTGCTCACCTCCTTTGGTGAAGCCTGAGTCCATTTAGGGTATGTCGCCATGACACTCTCTAGCCTGCCACTGCTGCCGCTGCCTCTGCATGCCGTCCCCTATAGTGTCAGGGTCAAATATTGGATGTTTTACATGCTATCTAGCCTCATTCGGTCACTCTGTCATGGCCATGCTGTTGCCCATAATTTTGGCATAATGGTGCGATTAAGCAGCCTCAGAGGCATCCATGCATGCTGCCCCTGCTGTTTCCTGTCCATTTCCGTGGTGTTTCCATCCTTTTCTGAGGTTCCCAGGTGTTTGGCCAAGCTTCCCTGTGCAGAGCCTTGGTCCCCTTGAAAAATGCTCGAGTCTCCCATTGACTTCAAGGGGGCTCGTTATTCGAGACGAGCACTCGAGCATCGGGAAAAGTTTGTCTCGAATAATGAGTACCCGAGCATTTTAGTGCTCGCTCATCTCTACAAACAACCATTTGTTAAAATCTAAGGTAATTGATTTGGTGACAAATTTTTGAAAAAATAGCATTGTTCGTACTACGGGGAATTTTAGCGGATTAACGACCAAATAACACATCAAAATTAGCTGCAACCTTAAAAAGAAGAAACAAGGAATACATTTTTATTTATTTTAATTATTATATATAAAAACATTTGGCCATGTGTAGTACATCAAGGGAATGGGTAAAGATAGTGTAAGGCTGTGGTCACACTAACTTATACCTGACCAACTGCACCTAATAGACGACCGAAAATAAACATTGATGTCAATGTAGCATAAAGATACATTAACCCTTTCACGACTACCACAGGGCTACATGGGTCATAATTACACATTCCAGGTGCAGAAAAGAGAATTATAAAGGTCATTACAGTATATTAATGACCAGGCGATCTCCTGAACCAGGCGGAAAAAAAAATTGAGGTTGATTAAAAAGATCAACCCTTTAATATAATGTATGTATTGTGTAATGAGGCTTCACTGAACCAGAAAAATATATTAAAATTATACAAGACAATTACATATTTTGGATCAATACTTGATATCTCGGGGTCTGTGAAGCATCAATGCACAATCATGAGCTAATAATAAGGGTAGAGTCTCCTGTTTCATAGGACTTCATGGGGTTCAGGAGACAAAGGCGTTTGAAGTGCGCCCTCCTCCGGCTGCAGGACTATATGCACCCTCAGCATATGAACACGGGAAAGTGTGATCGAATAATAGTGGACAAATTTATAATATAGTTGCGAATAAATTAATAAAAAATGATTCTGTATAACACTTTAAAAACATTAGTATAGACCAGTGATTTTCAACCTTTTTTGAGCGGCGGCACACTTTTTATACTTAGAAAATCCTGGGGCACACCACCAACCAAAATAGCACAAAATGACACTAAAAGAGTCATATTATACATATAGTTAATAATAAAGATTCTAAATTTATTTTACTCACTCAGTGTGAAACCCGGGCCTGTTTGGATAAACACAAGGGATATCCTGGCAGGAATGGTGGAAAGACACACACGAAGCTCTTCCTCAGCAGTTCTCAGTTACTCCCTGTTTTTAGTATATGGTGCTGATTATTATGTGGCTCATATACAGCAATATAAAGGGGGACAATGAGAAGTACTAAGGCCATGAGGCTCATATACCCAGCATATGAGCTGGTACTTGTAGTACTCCAGCCTCATGACTATAGTATTTCTCATTGTTATATGCAGTATACTGCTGGAGTACTACAAGTACCAGCTCATATGCTGAGTATTCTGCCAACAGTTCATATACTCAGGCAAAAGCTCATATAGTCAGCGTTATTGGTGGCCATTACCTTGGCGGTGGGCAAATGCGGGAGTCTCTCCGCTCTCAGGATGATGCGCCGGCCTCAGTGTCGTCATTTTGTCGCGCGAGGTTCAAAGCTTTCATGTGTTATTGTACACGTCTCCTACATTGTAAGAAGCTGTGACTGCGCATCGCTGCGCATTGCCGGGAAACAAAACACAGGGGGCACCATAGTTTGGGGAACTTTCCCCGCGGCACACCCGACCGTGTGTCGCGGCACACTGGTTGAAAATCACTGGTATAGACAATATTAAATAAGGAAAAAAGAGGTGCAGGTTCAATTTTTACAGGTCATAAAAACAAATATAAATGCCAAAAAAAATTAAAAATTAAAGCGTTAATGTAAATAGTGTAATTTAAGTAATCACTCAGGCCCTCAGTCACGAAGGTGTTAAAAAAACCAAAACCTTGGCTGTTTAATATTATAAGAGGTCACGAACAGAGGCTTAAACAGTACTGTAAAATTCAATCTGCTTGTGATATACTTTGGAAACATATTAACATCTTAAGATACACATTAGTATTTTCAGACAAGTCAGAACACAAACTGCATCCAGTGCACTCCCAGGGGAATCCACACTCCACTCTTCTGTAATATTGGTAGTGGGTAATAATTAAGATGCTACATCAGACACCGGGCCTGGAGCTAATGATGTGGAGGCTCTTGGCAAAGTGCCAGTGGTTGTGGAAGGTGCAGATGTCCTGGGCGTTGGGGTAAGCTTTGGAATTGAGGGTCTCCTCATTGTTTGGCCACAGTTTGCTGCTCATGTGATAGTTTCAGTGAGATTTACCATTTGCGCCTTACTTGCGCCTTAATTTAGTTTGAAGCGCCAAGACATGCTGGGAATCACAAGTGATTCATATGACCCTAAAATCTACTCCTCACAGATGGTTGTAGGGTGTGATAATTCGGGTGCAACAATGCGCCAGAAAAAAGGTGCAGCAACTTCAATTAAGTGCACTAAAGTGAAAAATCTGGCCCCATATGTTTGTCTCAATGTTTCAATCTATGTGCCACTCGCTAATCTTTGCTAAGCTCTACTAATCAATTTACTAATTAACCTTCTTACATGTGTCTTTGTTTATTTTATTTTATCATAACTACAGACTCTGACCTGATGAAGACACCAATACGGTGTTGAAACACGTTGTCAAAATAACCTTTATACTCTTTGTGTACCACCATCCAGCTCCGGGGCTGCAACTTGCACCTTGACCATCAGCCTATTATTCACATGGAAGTGTAGGGGGATCACATTACCATCACTCATACAGTATGAAGGCAAAGTCTGTGGTGTAAAATATATTTTTTTATTGTACAGTATATTCTAAAATAGTTTGTGGAAAAACATATAAAACAGAATTTTGATAACAGATGAGAAGTTGATGGTGAACATCACGTAAGAATAATTCCATACTGCGGTAAATACACATATATCATTGTTCATTGCCATCTTAATAAAATGTTATTCTGCTCTTCGCCATCCACCGTCTCAGGGCGGACTTCATGTCCTTGTTTTTTAGGCTGTAGATCAGTGGATTTAGCATTGGAACAGCAGCTGTGTTGAAAAGTGAGAAGAACTTTTTGTCTGCGATGCTCAGTGTGGTCGGTAATATGTACTGACAGGTCAGGATGACATAGAGAATGGTCACTACAGTCAGATGTGAGGAGCATGTGTAGAAAGCCTTCTGCCTCCCGCTACTGGTTGGGATCTTGATTATGGTTGAAATGATAAAGACATAGGGTACAAAAGTCAAAATGAAGGGCAAGAGGGTTGAAATAATCAGTCCTTCAGTGAGGTTTAGAAGCTCCAGTATCGAGGTATCACTGCAGGTCAACTTCACAAGGGATACCAGGTCGCAGAAGAAGTGGTCAATACGGTTGGATGTATAACAGGTAAAGCCAGATACAATAACAACCGGTGGAATGACTAACAAGAAACCCAACAGCCAACAAGATGAAGCTAAAAGAATGCATGCTCCACTGGTCATGATGGAGTGATACCGCAAAGGGTTACATATAGCTACATACCGGTCATAGCTCATCACGGCCAGGATAAAAAGTTCATGGCCTGTAATGGAAGCAAAGAGGTACACCTGGCTAAGACAACCATGGAAGGAAACCGCATCATTCCCCAAAATGAAGGTAAGGAGAACTTTATGTAGAGTGATTGTCGATGAAGACATGTCAGCTATAGACAGGTTGGCCAAGAAGAAATACATGGGAGTGTGGAGGTGATGATCTAAACATACTAGTAGAAAAATGGTCACGTTTCCAGCAAGGGTTACAAGATATATCAGGAGAACCAGGAGGAATATTGGGAGCTGCAGTTCTGCTACATCTGATATCCCTTTAATAATAAAGTAGAGCACCATAGTCTGGTTTATAGGACTTGGATTCATTGCCATGTTTTTGGATCTGAAAAAAGGAGACAATAGACATATGGTAGTTTAAATTTTTTTGGGGGGGATTTCTCCTCATCCAAACTTGAATATCCATAGACTAGTAACCGACTAAGGTTCTATGAAAAATGTATATAAAATAACCCTGACAAAAGAGCAATAGTATTAAAAATGAGAACCTATATCATTCAGGATATCTATCTATCTATCTATCTATCTATCTATCTATCTATCTATCTTTCTACAAACAGTGGGCCACATGTATTACTGGTTTTCTCTGTTGTTTTTGCGCCTTTTCATAGTGGCACACCGTTTTTGCACCATTTTTGCGATTAAACACCAAACTAGCCACTTAGCAAAAATAACCAGGTTTCCCTCATCTATCTTACCGATCCAGATGTTTTGTTGCGCATAAAACGGGCGCAAAAACACTCCAGCACGAAGGTACCACCAAAGTGTCATGGGAACAAGGATTATCAATAAAACCTCATTACAGACACCTTACAGCTGATTATTGCAGCCTGAGACTAAAGTAACATCCAGAGGCTTCAGCAGACATTGGGCCACATTTATCACTTTTGTGCGCCTAAGTGTAGTAGTTGCGCCTAAATTCTGGCGCACTGTATTGCCAGAATTATCACAAGTTACAACCATCTGTGACAAGTTAATTTTCTGCCTCTTATTAATCACTTTTAACCCAGTTTAGGCGCAATGTTAGATTCGGGCACTCACATGTCATCCTGCTATAAGCTCCTCTCTGCTTCTCCCACATCCCAGAATGAAGATAACACTCACAGCAGCACCCAGGTGTGTGCCCCAGTGCTGATCCCCCTGGTGCACCCCTGTAATTCTGCACAGTATCCCCCTCAGACACCAGTGTGATCATCCTGCTACACGGGGGACACTTTTCTTTACTATATGCAAAATTCTGCAAACTTCTCTCTGAGCTCAGGATTCTGCAGAATGTTTTGTAAATAGAAGGTGATTAACTGTAAATAGTCTGCAGCTCCTGTCTGCAGAGTATCTCATGTCTGTATTATCTGTACTAGTGTCTGTAGTGTATGTAATGTCTGTATTATCTGTACTAGTGTCTGTAGTGTATGTAATGTCTGTATTATCTGTACTAGTGTCTGCAGTGTATGTAATGTCTGTATTATCTGTACTAGTGTCTGTAGTGTATGTAATGTCTGTATTATCTGTACTAGTGTCTGCAGTGTATGTAATGTCTGTATTATCTGTACTAGTGTCTGCAGTGTATGTAGTGACTGTATGATCTGTACTAGTGTCTGCAGTGTATGTAATGTCTGTATTATCTGTACTAGTGTCTGTAATGTATGTAATGTCTGTATTATCTGTACTAGTGTCTGTAGTGTATGTAATGTCTGTATTATCTGTACTAGTGTCTGCAGTGTATGTAATGTCTGTATTATCTGTACTAGTGTCTGTAGTGTATGTAATGTCTGTATTATCTGTACTAGTGTCTGCAGTGTATGTAATGTCTGTATTATCTGTACTAGTGTCTGCAGTGTATGTAGTGACTGTATGATCTGTACTAGTGTCTGCAGTGTATGTAATGTCTGTATTATCTGTACTAGTGTCTGCAGTGTATGTAATGTCTGTATTATCTGTACTAGTGTCTGCAGTGTATGTAATGTCTGTATTATCTGTACTAGTGTCTGCAGTGTATCTAATGTCTGTATTATATGTACTAGTGTCTGCAGTGTATGTAATGTCTGTATTATCTGTACTAGTGTCTGCAGTGTATGTAATGTCTGTATTATCTGTACTAGTGTCTGTAGTGTATGTAATGTCTGTATTATCTGTACTAGTGTCTGCAGTGTATGTAATGTCTGTATTATCTGTACTAGTGTCTGCAGTGTATGTAATGTCTGTATTATCTGTACTAGTGTCTGCAGTGTATGTAATGTCTGTATTATCTGTACTAGTGTCTGTAGTGTATGTAATGTCTGTATTATCTGTACTAGTGTCTGCAGTGTATGTAATGTCTGTATTATCTGTACTAGTGTCTGCAGTGTATGTAATGTCTGTATTATCTGTACTAGTGTCTGCAGTGTATGTAATGTCTGTATTATCTGTACTAGTGTCTGCAGTGTCTGTAATGTCTGTATTATCTGTACTAGTGTCTGCAGTGTATGTAATGTCTGCATTATCTGTACTAGTGTCTGTAATGTGTGTAGTGTCTGCAGTGTATGTAGTGTCTGCAGTGTATGTAATGTCTGTATTATCTGTACTAGTGTCTGTAATGTGTGTAGTGTCTGTACTAGTGTCTGCAGTGTGTGTAGTGTCTGTATTATCTGTACTAGTGTCTGTAATGTGTGTAGTGTATGTAGTGTCTGCAGTGTATGTAATGTCTGTATTATCTGTACTAGTGTCTGTAATGTGTGTATTATCTGTACTAGTGTCTGCAGTGTGTGTAGTGTCTGTATTATCTGTACTAGTGTCTGTAATGTGTGTAGTGTATGTAGTGTCTGCAGTGTATGTAATGTCTGTATTATCTGTACTAGTGTCTGTAATGTGTGTAGTGTCTGTACTAGTGTCTGCAGTGTGTGTAGTGTCTGTATTATCTGTACTAGTGTCTGTAATGTGTGTAGTGTATGTAGTGTCTGCAGTGTATGTAATGTCTGTATTATCTGTACTAGTGTCTGTAATGTGTGTATTATCTGTACTAGTGTCTGCAGTGTGTGTAGTGTCTGTATTATCTGTACTAGTGTCTGTAATGTGTGTAGTGTATGTAGTGTCTGCAGTGTATGTAATGTCTGTATTATCTGTTCTAGTGTCTGGCTGAGCTTTGCTGGTAGAAATGAGCTGTTCTGCAAAGGGGCTCAGTGTCACTTCTCAGTTTATGCCACCTTTAGTTTGCGCCTAAATGAACAACTTGCTAATGATGAATATCATTTGGCGCAGCAAAACATCTGGATTGGTAAGATAAATGATGTAAAGCTGGTTATGTTAGCTTTGCGGCTCGCAAAAATGGCACAAAAACAGTGCGTCAGTATGAAAAGGCACAAAAATAACAGAAAAAACTAGTGATACATCTGGCCCATTGTCTGTAAGTCGGGTGTCCTTAAGTTGGGGACCCGATGTGAATCAATAGCAATTATGGGCTACAATTTGGAAGTCCTGCTGTGATATAAAGATTCATCATAGAACGGAATCAATTCTGGGGACCCACCTACCATCAATTTCTAGTAGCCTCAAATTTTGGTTGTCTTCTCCTGATCCTCTTGATTCCTGGTGCTCCTCAAAGAATTCTTTGATACTCAGTTGTGCCACCGAATCCTGAGCTGATTTTCTGTTAGAAACACATCATGGCATTGATTTATTTTATGGCCCACACATAACCATAAGACTGAGCAGGAATATTAAAGTTACAAAAATGAAAACCTTCATTAAAAAAAGCTAAAGAAATCACAGCCTAAAAATAACAGCTCGGAAATTCTAAACTAAAATGGGAATTTAATATTAGATTGTGATCATTGGAAATAAATTAATAAAGATAATAATAATAATAATCTTTATTTATGTAGCGCCATCAAATTCCGTGGCGCTTTACAAATCAATATCTGAATCCCCATCATAATATTAACACTAAATATAATACAGGTAATACTAATAGTAGTAATGGGATTTTAGTCATATCAATTTATTTAAACATATTTAAAATAATATATGGGAAATGTAATAATACACTTGTAACAAAAATAAAACTAATAATATGAATAACTTCAAATAATAATATAAAAATAAGATACTTAAAAATGCTTAATTATTTTACAACTGTACAAATGAAAGAAACTTACTGTAATAAAATAGTTTTACGAAGAATATATCCATGAGGTACCTTACGGCTCAGAAGTTCGATAATGTAAGATTCACATTAATCTGTTAAAAGTCAAACATCATAGGGCTTCATATACTTGGCAAATGTGAACTCTTCCAGCTGGTGCTCCGCCATTTATATATGAGAGCCCCTATGTGTAGGTGCGGGGGGCTCATTAGTACTAACAAGCATCTAGACTGCGAACGCTGGTCCCTTGAGAGACATTTATTTATCATAACGGTGAACTCAATTGTGAAACTTGTCATTAGTCATTAATTGGCTTGAACGTATAGATTATCATTCTACTCTTGTTACATCGGGGCACATTTACTTACAGGGTCACTGGACCCTGTCGGACTGTCGGACTATAATTCACCGGTTGGGCAGGAAGGGAGCGGTGCCGCTCCTGCTCACTGACTATAGCCTGCGCCTAAACAGTAAGACCTGGCGCAGTGCAATGTTGTGCTATGCTTCCAGCCGCCAGGATCAGGCCGGAACCTGATAAATTTGGTGCGTGCAGGGGGTGGGGCACCATCATACGCTGCTATAAGTGATAAATGTGCCCCATTACCATCGGCCCACAGGGGAGGAGGGAAATGTATGGTGGTTGGGAGAAATGCAACCTGATTGAAATGGAGCTTCAACACTAATGCAGAAGCAACACTCCATTCACCTTCTATGTAACTGACAAACCTAAGTCTCCTGCAGTGTATAAATGGGACCAGGATGCAGGTTTCTATGCTTGGCTGGGAGTGTGTTCCTCTGGAAATCTGGGTAGTCTCATCAGAACCGCTGTGCTAGTAGCATCTGTGACCTGGGTGATTGAGGTGCTGGTAACTGCTGCTACTCCTTATATATCTGCTCACTTCTGATTGCTCTTTATTGCAGACCCCTTACTATTTGTCTCTTAATGTAATGTTATTGCTCTCACTTTGCTATCCTCTGCTCCTGACCTTGGCTATGTTTATTCGACTTATTCTTGCCAATCAATTCTTTGCTTCACCACCATCTTTGGGTATACTCTGACCTGTTGCGTCGGGTCAAATCCAAGTCCAGACTATATCCGGGGTAAAAAGTGGCCAGAGTATACCACTGCGTTATGAAAACAATGCTGGCGGCACGTGTGACCACAGCATTAGAAACCGGATAATTGTCCTTGGATACAACTGTTTACAGACATGTGGTGTAAACATAGGGGCTCATTTACTAAGGCTCGCGCTGCTCACTTTTGTTGACTGTTCATCTTTTTCGGGGATTACACAGCTTGCACAAGTATTAAACAGAGGTCTGCGCTTGGAATTTTGTTGCACGCAATCGCGCCGTTGGACAACCTTATTCGATCTGAGCACTGGATTTAACTTTCAAATTGTGTTGCAAGACAATGCACTTACATGCACCAGGAAAAAGCTGGTGAACTTTGTCGGACCTGCGCGGGGAAGCGACACATGCAGTATATCGGGAGCACGATATTGGTGACTCCCCGCACAGCGCATTATACACGGACAATGCACTTACATGCACCAGGAAGAAGAAGGTGAACTCCGGGGACCTGAGCGGGGAAGTGACACATGCAGGATATCGGGCGCAGGATCTTAGTGACTCCCTGCACAGCGCATTATACACAGACAATGCACTTACATGCACCAGGAAGAAGAAGGTGAACTCCAGGGACCTGAGCGGGGAAGCGACACATGCAGGATATCGGATTCAGGATCTTAGTGACTCCCCACACAGCGAATTATACACGGACAATGCACTTACATGCACCAGGAAGAATAAGGTGAACTCCGGGGACCTGAGCGGGGAAGTGACACATGCAGGATATCGGGTGCAGGATCTTAGTGACTCCCCGCACAGCTCATTATACATGGACAATGCACTTACATGCACCAGGAAGAAGAAGGTGAACTCCAGGGACCTGAGCGGGGAAGCGACACATGCAGGATATCGGGCGCAGGATCTTAGTGACTCCCTGCACAGCGCATTATACACGGACAATGCACTTACATGCACCAGGAAGAAGAAGGTGAACTCCGGGGACCTGAGCGGGGAAGCGACACATGCAGGATATCGGGTGCAGGATCTTAGTGACTCCCCGCACAGCGCATTATACACGGACAATGCACTTACATGCACCAGGAATAAGAAGGTGAACTCCAGGGACCTGAGCGGGGAAGAGACACATGCAGGATATCGGGTGCAGGATCTTAGTGACTCCCCGCACAGCGCATTATACACGGACAATGCACTTACATGCACCAGGAGGAAGAAGGTGAACTCCAGGGACCTGAGCGGGGAAGCGACACATGCAGGATATCGGGCGCAGGATCTTAGTGACTCCCCGCACAGCGCATTATACATGGACAATGCACTTACATGCACCAGGAAGAAGAAGGTGAACTCCGGGGACCTGTGCGGGGAAGCGACACATGCAGGATATCGGGCACAGGATCTTAGTGACTCCCCGCACAGCGCATTATACACGGACAATGCACTTACATGCACCAGGAATAAGAAGGTGAACTCCAGGGACCTGAGCGGGGAAGAGACACATGCAGGATATCGGGTGCAGGATCTTAGTGACTCCCCGCACAGCGCATTATACACGGACAATGCACTTACATGCACCAGGAGGAAGAAGGTGAACTCCAGGGACCTGAGCGGGGAAGCGACACATGCAGGATATCGGGCGCAGGATCTTAGTGACTCCCCGCACAGCGCATTATACATGGACAATGCACTTACATGCACCAGGAAGAAGAAGGTGAACTCCGGGGACCTGTGCGGGGAAGCGACACATGCAGGATATCGGGCACAGGATCTTAGTGACTCCCCGCACAGCGCATTATACACGGACAATGCACTTACATGCACCAGGAAGAGGAAGGTGAACTCCGGGGACCTGAGCGGGGAAGTGACACATGCAGGATATCGGGAGCAGGATCTTAGTGACTCCCCGCACAGCGCATTATACACGGACAATGCACTTACATGCACCAGGAAGAAGAAGGTGAACTCCGGGGACCTGAGCGGGGAAGTGACACATGCAGGATATCGGGTGCAGGATCTTAGTGACTCCCCGCACAGCGCATTATACATGGACAATGCACTTACATGCACCAGGAAGAAGAAGGTGAACTCCAGGGACCTGAGCGGGGAAGCGACACATACAGGATATCGGGTGCACGATCTTAGTGACTCCCCACACAGCGCATTATACACGAACAATGCACTTACATGCACCAGGAAGAAGAAGCTGAACTCCAGGGACCTGAGCGGGGAAGTGACACATGCAGGATATCGGGTGCAGGATCTTAGTGACTCCCCGCACAGCGCATTATACACGGACAATGCACTTACATGCACCAGGAAGAAGAAGGTGAACTCCGGGGACCTGAGCGGGGAAGTGACACATGCAGGATATCGGGCGCACTATCTTAGTGACTCCCCGCACATCGCATTATACACGGACAATGCACTTACATGCACCAGGAAGAAGGTGAACTTCGGGGAACCGACACATGCAGGATATTGGGCACACGATCTTAGGCACAGTGCATTATCATCAGACAATGTACTTTTGGTAAACTCCACCAGACAAGTATGTAAATCTGCCCATCTGGTCATCATGCGACTCAAATTTCTGCACTGAAGGGGCGTCTGGTGCTCAGTCAGACCATGCGACTGATTTATCATTTATCAAAGTCCGACAGAATTGTGTTTGCGCGCCCCATGTTAAAGATGCACCTGAAAAGAAAGTGGTGCATTCTGGTGGGGCAGTGCAAGGGGCGTCAGATTCATGAAGAACCGGTGCCAGAAATCCCGAGTTACCCTCTACAGGTAACTCACTTCTTTTGATAAATGTGCCCAGTCATGTTAAATCCCCTCCCCCGTTATATTTGGAGTATTAATACTAGCTATTTAACTCATTCACACTGTACATAGTACATACCCCCTGTACATAGTACACACCCCCTGTACATAGTACACACCCCCTGTACATAGTATACACCCCCTGTACATAGTATACACCCCCTGTACATAGTACACACCCCCTGTACATAGTACACACCCCCTGTACATAGTACACACCCCCTGTACATAGTATACACCCCCTGTACATAGTACACACCCCCTGCACATAGTACACACCCCCTGCACATAGTACACACCCCCTGCACATAGTACACACTGCACTGTTCTTAGTAAATGTGCACAAATGTGTTTACATTAACAGTTTAAATAAGTGTAATGTTAACACTATGTAAATACAACATGTGAGGGTGTTATGCAAACACAGTGTAAACATAATGGGGGGGGGGGGTTATAAACGCACTTGTGCCACAATTCTGGTGGTTTTGCGCCAAAAACACAAAAATGCTTTGCCTGGCTTTTAGACCTCTTTTGGCACTTTCCCAACTAATCCGATTAAGAGGGTGTGACCTTGGAGGTGGGTGGGGCCTCACAAGAACGAGGTGTGGCTTGCAGGAAATCAGCCGTGCGCCCAAATTCTGTTGCACGGTTTAGACCTACTAAAAATAGGTCTGAAGCGGGAACTGACCGTCTTATCCTGCACCAGACTTCATAATCACAATGATAAATCTGTGTTTTCTAGCTAGAAACTGGCGGAAGCTGAGAGTGAAGTGATAACATTCTGTCCTGGAATGATTTATTCTGACCTATAGTGTCGGACTGGTGTACCTTGGGCCCACCCTTCAAGTAATAAGAGACTACCAGACTACTCCTAATTGAAGTGTAAATCACGTTCTATCAAACATAAGATACAGAGCCAGAATCGAGGTCCATACATAACTGCAGCATTCAGCCAAGGTTGCAGCCATATCTGCGTCCCCACAATGGCAGGGTGAATGCACCCTAACTGTGTCCAATCATTGCTGGGAAAACATCTTATAATATTACTGTGTACTGCGGCTGTAGCTCCATGTGTGGCTGTGTACTGCTCCTGTAGCTCCATGTATGGCTGTGTACTGTGGCTGTAGCTCCATGTATGGCTGTGTACTGCGGCTGTAGCTCCACGTATGGCTGTGTACTGTGGCTGTAGCTCCATGTATGGCTGTGTACAGCTCCAGTAGCTCCATGTATGGCTGTGTACTGTGGCTGTAGCTCCATGTATGGCTGTGTACTGCTCCTGTAGCTCCATGTATGGCTGTGTACTGTGGCTGTAGCTCCATGTATGGCTGTGTACGGTGGCTGTAGCTCCATGTGTGGCTGTGTACTGCTCCTGTAGCTCCATGTATAGCTGTGTACTGTGGCTGTAGCTCCATGTATGGCTGTGTACTGCGGCTGTAGCTCCACGTATGGCTGTGTACTGCTCCTGTAGCTCCACGTATGGCTGTGTACTGTGGCTGTAGCTCCATGTATGGCTGTGTACTGCTCCTGTAGCTCCACGTATGGCTGTGTACTGCTCCTGTAGCTCCACGTATGGCTGTGTACTGTGGCTGTAGCTCCATGTATGGCTGTGTACTGCTCCTGTAGCTCCACGTATGGCTGTGTACTGCTCCTGTAGCTCCACGTATGGCTGTGTACTGCTCCTGTAGCTCCATGTATGGCTGTGTACTGCTCCTGTAGCTCCATGTATGGCTGTGTACTGTGGCTGTAGCTCCATATATGGCTGTGTACTGTGGCTGTAGCTCCATGTTTGGCTATTTACTGCGGTTGTAGAACCCTGTATGGCTGTGTACTGCGGCTGTAAAGAGACAGCCCCCCCCCTCCAGTATAGAAATAGGACATTCCCTCCCGCCCACCCCAGGATAGAAATGGGACCTCACCCCGCCCACCCCAGGATAGAAATGGGACCTCACCCCGCCCACCCCAGGATAGAAATGGGACATTCCCTCCCGCCCACCCCAGGATAGAAATGGGACATTCCCTCCCGCCCACCCCAGGATAGAAATGGGACATTCCCTCCCGCCCACCCCAGGATAGAAATGGGACATTCCCTCCCGCCCACCCCAGGATAGAAATGGGACATTCCCTCCCGCCCACCCCAGGATAGAAATAGGGCCTCACCCTAAATGTTGTAATTTTTATTCATCCGATTTTATCTATGTATTTTATCCTGATTATAATATTAAATTGAGTCACGATTGAGCTTTACGTATAGCCGGGATTCCTTGGGCTGCGCCAGAAGAAGTCCCTATTTTTTATCTGGTATCCATTTAGGAAATTGCACTCCACATCTTTTGGATCCACCTATGCATTTTCTACAACCCGAGGAGAGCAAATGACCCACGGGCAAGGATGGGGCAGCACCCAAAAACATGATCTGATAGTGTTGTGCCTGATTGAGCGGAATACACACATGAATTCATATACACACAAAAGAAATCTATTTGCACTAGGCAGCGCCTGTTGTCTTTTCTTTCCCATGATTTTTGATAGTTTGACTTCTCCTGGTTTCTCCACTGTAACTCCGGCTAGTTGGGATCTTCTTTTAAGATATCCCAGTTTTTATGGATAGCGGCTCGGATGGCTTTCTCATGTGGACTAAATCTGAACGAGAATGCGAATCTATAATTTTTTTGTTTATTATTTTTGTTTTTCTTTCTAGCACCTAACCCTCCATGTTCCCTTGGTTACCCTGAGGGCTGTTCTTCACTTTTCTTTCTAGCACCTAACCCTCCATGTTCCCCTTGGTTACCCTGAGGGCTGTTCTTCACTTTTCTTTCTAGCACCTAACCCTCCATGTTCCCCTTGGTTACCCTGAGGGCTGTTCTTCACTTTTCTTTCTAGCACCTAACCCTCCATGTTCCCCTTGGTTACCCTGAGGGCTGTTCTTCACTTTTCTTTCTAGCACCTAACCCTCCATGTTCCCCTTGGTTACCCTGAGGGCTGTTCTTCACTTTTCTTTCTAGCACCTAACCCTCCATGTTCCCTTGGTTACCCTGAGGGCTGTTCTTCACTTTTCTTTCTAGCACCTAACCCTCCATGTTCCCTTTGGTTACCCTGAGGGCTGTTCTTCACTTTTCTTTCTAGCACCTAACCCTCCATGTTCCCTTGGTTACCCTGAGGGCTGTTCTTCACTTTTCTTTCTAGCACCTAACCCTCCATGTTCCCCTTGGTTACCCTGAGGGCTGTTCTTCACTTTTCTTTCTAGCACCTAACCCTCCATGTTCCCTTTGGTTACCCTGAGGGCTGTTCTTCACTTTTCTTTCTAGCACCTAACCCTCCATGTTCCCTTTGGTTACCCTGAGGGCTGTTCTTCACTTTTCTTTCTAGCACCTAACCCTCCATGTTCCCCTTGGTTACCCTGAGGGCTGTTCTTCACTTTTCTTTCTAGCACCTAACCCTCCATGTTCCCTTTGGTTACCCTGAGGGCTGTTCTTCACTTTTCTTTCTAGCACCTAACCCTCCATGTTCCCCTTGGTTACCCTGAGGGCTGTTCTTCACTTTTCTTTCTAGCACCTAACCCTCCATGTTCCTTTGGTTACCCTGAGGGCTGTTCTTCACTTTTCTTTCTAGCACCTAACCCTCCATGTTCCCCTTGGTTACCCTGAGGGCTGTTCTTCACTTTTCTTTCTAGCACCTAACCCTCCATGTTCCCCTTGGTTACCCTGAGGGCTGTTCTTCACTTTTCTTTCTAGCACCTAACCCTCCATGTTCCCTTTGGTTACCCTGAGGGCTGTTCTTCACTTTTCTTTCTAGCACCTAACCCTCCATGTTCCCTTTGGTTACCCTGAGGTCTGTTCTTCACTTTTCTTTCTAGCACCTAACCCTCCATGTTCCCCTTGGTTACCCTGAGGGCTGTTCTTCACTTTTCTTTCTAGCACCTAACCCTCCATGTTCCCTTGGTTACCCTGAGGTCTGTTCTTCACTTTTCTTTCTAGCACCTAACCCTCCATGTTCCCCTTGGTTACCCTGAGGGCCGTTCTTCACTTTTCTTTCTAGCACCTAACCCTCCATGTTCCCCTTGGTTACCATGAGGGCTGTTCTTCACTTTTCTTTCTAGCACCTAACCCTCCATGTTCCCCTTGGTTACCCTGAGGGCTGTTCTTCACTTTTCTTTCTAGCACCTAACCCTCCATGTTCCTCTTGGTTACCCTGAGGGCTATTCTTCACTTTTCTTTCTAGCACCTAACCCTCCATGTTCCCCTTGGTTACCCTCAGGGCTGTTCTTCACTTTTCTTTCTAGCACCTAACCCTCCATGTTCCCTTGGTTACCCTGAGGGCTGTTCTTCACTTTTCTTTCTAGCACCTAACCCTCCATGTTCCCTTTGGTTACCCTGAGGGCTGTTCTTCACTTTTCTTTCTAGCACCTAACCCTCCATGTTCCCTTGGTTACCCTGAGGGCTGTTCTTCACTTTTCTTTCTAGCACCTAACCCTCCATGTTCCCTTTGGTTACCCTGAGGGCTGTTCTTCACTTTTCTTTCTAGCACCTAACCCTCCATGTTCCCTTTGGTTACCCTGAGGGCTGTTCTTCACTTTTCTTTCTAGCACCTAACCCTCCATGTTCCCTTTGGTTACCCTGAGGGCTGTTCTTCACTTTTCTTTCTAGCACCTAACCCTCCATGTTCCCCTTGGTTACCCTGAGGTCTGTTCTTCACTTTTCTTTCTAGCACCTAACCCTCCATGTTCCCTTTGGTTACCCTGAGGGCTGTTCTTCACTTTTCTTTCTAGCACCTAACCCTCCATGTTCCCTTTGGTTACCCTGAGGGCTGTTCTTCACTTTTCTTTCTAGCACCTAACCCTCCATGTTCCCCTTGGTTACCCTGAGGGCTGTTCTTCACTTTTCTTTCTAGCACCTAACCCTCCATGTTCCCTTTGGTTACCCTGAGGTCTGTTCTTCACTTTTCTTTCTAGCACCTAACCCTCCATGTTCCCCTTGGTTACCCTGAGGGCTGTTCTTCACTTTTCTTTCTAGCACCTAACCCTCCATGTTCCTTTGGTTACCCTGAGGGCTGTTCTTCACTTTTCTTTCTAGCACCTAACCCTCCATGTTCCCCTTGGTTACCCTGAGGGCTGTTCTTCACTTTTCTTTCTAGCACCTAACCCTCCATGTTCCTTTGGTTACCCTGAGGGCTGTTCTTCACTTTTCTTTCTAGCACCTAACCCTCCATGTTCCCCTTGGTTACCCTGAGGGCTGTTCTTCACTTTTCTTTCTAGCACCTAACCCTCCATGTTCCCTTTGGTTACCCTGAGGTCTGTTCTTCACTTTTCTTTCTAGCACCTAACCCTCCATGTTCCCCTTGGTTACCCTGAGGGCTGTTCTTCACTTTTCTTTCTAGCACCTAACCCTCCATGTTCCCTTTGGTTACCCTGAGGTCTGTTCTTCACTTTTCTTTCTAGCACCTAACCCTCCATGTTCCCCTTGGTTACCCTGAGGGCTGTTCTTCACTTTTCTTTCTAGCACCTAACCCTCCATGTTCCCCTTGGTTACCCTGAGGGCTGTTCTTCACTTTTCTTTCTAGCACCTAACCCTCCATGTTCCCCTTGGTTACCCTGAGGGCTGTTCTTCACTTTTCTTTCTAGCACCTAACCCTCCATGTTCCTCTTGGTTACCCTGAGGGCTATTCTTCACTTTTCTTTCTAGCACCTAACCCTCCATGTTCCCCTTGGTTACCCTCAGGGCTGTTCTTCACTTTTCTTTCTAGCACCTAACCCTCCATGTTCCCTTGGTTACCCTGAGGGCTGTTCTTCACTTTTCTTTCTAGCACCTAACCCTCCATGTTCCCCTTGGTTACCCTGAGGGCTGTTCTTCACTTTTCTTTCTAGCACCTAACCCTCCATGTTCCCTTGGTTACCCTGAGGGCTGTTCTTCACTTTTCTTTCTAGCACCTAACCCTCCATGTTCCCTTTGGTTACCCTGAGGGCTGTTCTTCACTTTTCTTTCTAGCACCTAACCCTCCATGTTCCCTTTGGTTACCCTGAGGGCTGTTCTTCACTTTTCTTTCTAGCACCTAACCCTCCATGTTCCCTTTGGTTACCCTGAGGGCTGTTCTTCACTTTTCTTTCTAGCACCTAACCCTCCATGTTCCCTTGGTTACCCTGAGGGCTGTTCTTCACTTTTCTTTCTAGCACCTAACCCTCCATGTTCCCCTTGGTTACCCTGAGGTCTGTTCTTCACTTTTCTTTCTAGCACCTAACCCTCTATGTTCCCTTTGGTTACCCTGAGGGCTGTTCTTCACTTTTCTTTATAGCACCTAACCCTCCATGTTCCCTTTGGTTACCCTGAGGGCTGTTCTTCACTTTTCTTTCTAGCACCTAACCCTCCATGTTCCCCTTGGTTACCCTGAGGGCTGTTCTTCACTTTTCTTTCTAGCACCTAACCCTCCATGTTCCCCTTGGTTACCCTGAGGGCTGTTCTTCACTTTTCTTTCTAGCACCTAACCCTCCATGTTCCCCTTGGTTACCCTGAGGGCTGTTCTTCACTTTTCTTTCTAGCACCTAACCCTCCATGTTCCCTTTGGTTACCCTGAGGGCTGTTCTTCACTTTTCTTTCTAGCACCTAACCCTCCATGTTCCCTTTGGTTACCCTGAGGGCTGTTCTTCACTTTTCTTTCTAGCACCTAACCCTCCATGTTCCCTTTGGTTACCCTGAGGGCTGTTCTTCACTTTTCTTTCTAGCACCTAACCCTCCATGTTCCCCTTGGTTACCCTGAGGGCTGTTCTTCACTTTTCTTTCTAGCACCTAACCCTCCATGTTCCCTTTGGTTACCCTGAGGGCTGTTCTTCACTTTTCTTTCTAGCACCTAACCCTCCATGTTCCCTTTGGTTACCCTGAGGGCTGTTCTTCACTTTTCTTTCTAGCACCTAACCCTCCATGTTCCCCTTGGTTACCCTGAGGGCTGTTCTTCACTTTTCTTTCTAGCACCTAACCCTCTATGTTCCCTTTGGTTACCCTGAGGGCTGTTCTTCACTTTTCTTTCTAGCACCTAACCCTCCATGTTCCCCTTGGTTACCCTGAGGGCTGTTCTTCACTTTTCTTTCTAGCACCTAACCCTCCATGTTCCCTTGGTTACCCTGAGGGCTGTTCTTCACTTTTCTTTCTAGCACCTAACCCTCCATGTTCCCCTTGGTTACCCTGAGGGCTGTTCTTCACTTTTCTTTCTAGCACCTAACCCTCCATGTTCCCTTTGGTTACCCTCAGGGCTGTTCTTCACTTTTCTTTCTAGCACCTAACCCTCCATGTTCCCTTTGGTTACCCTGAGGGCTGTTCTTCACTTTTCTTTCTAGCACCTAACCCTCCATGTTCCCCTTGGTTACCCTGAGGGCTGTTCTTCACTTTTCTTTCTAGCACCTAACCCTCCATGTTCCCCTTGGTTACCCTGAGGGCTGTTCTTCACTTTTCTCTCTAGCACCTAACCCTCCATGTTCCCCTTGGTTACCCTGAGGGCTGTTCTTCACTTTTCTTTCTAGCACCTAACCCTCCATGTTCCCTTTGGTTACCCTGAGGGCTGTTCTTCACTTCACTTTTCTTTCTAGCACCTAACCCTCCATGTTCCCCTTGGTTACCCTGAGGGCTGTTCTTCACTTTTCTTTCTAGCACCTAACCCTCCATGTTCCCTTTGGTTACCCTGAGGGCTGTTCTTCACTTCTCTTTCTAGCACCTAACCCTCCATGTTCCCCTTGGTTACCCTGAGGGCTGTTCTTCACTTTTCTTTCTAGCACCTAACCCTCCATGTTCCCCTTGGTTACCCTGAGGGCTGTTCTTCACTTTTCTTTCTAGCACCTAACCCTCCATGTTCCCCTTGGTTACCCTGAGGGCTGTTCTTCACTTTTCTTTCTAGCACCTAACCCTCCATGTTCCCCTTGGTTACCCTGAGGGCTGTTCTTCACTTCTCTTTCTAGCACCTAACCCTCCATGTTCCCTTGGTTACCCTGAGGGCTGTTCTTCACTTTTCTTTCTAGCACCTAACCCTCCATGTTCCCCTTGGTTACCCTGAGGGCTGTTCTTCACTTTTCTTTCTAGCACCTAACCCTCCATGTTCCCTTTGGTTACCCTGAGGGCTGTTCTTCACTTCTCTTTCTAGCACCTAACCCTCCATGTTCCCTTTGGTTACCCTGAGGGCTGTTCTTCACTTCTCTTTCTAGCACCTAACCCTCCATGTTCCCCTTGGTTACCCTGAGGGCTGTTCTTCACTTTTCTTTCTAGCACCTAACCCTCCATGTTCCCCTTGGTTACCCTGAGGGCTGTTCTTCACTTTTCTTTCTAGCACCTAACCCTCCATGTTCCCCTTGGTTACCCTGAGGGCTGTTCTTCACTTTTCTTTCTAGCACCTAACCCTCCATGTTCCCTTTGGTTACCCTGAGGGCTGTTCTTCACTTTTCTTTCTAGCACCTAACCCTCCATGTTCCCTTTGGTTACCCTGAGGGCTGTTCTTCTTTCTTTCTTTCTTTATTAGTGCTGTCTGGGGTGATGCAGGTGATTGATTCCAATCAGTCTGGATTTAAGATCGAGCGCTTGTGCTCTAAAGCCATTTTTAGAGTTTTTAAGCCTTTTTATGCGTAAAGATTGGCTATATGGTAAACTATCATATGGTAATAAAGAATTAGTAGCTGTAGGTTTTCTGAATGTGGTGGTGTTAAGGGTTCCTCCCTGCACGTTGATCTTAACATCTAGGAACTCCAATTCTTTTCCCCTAAACACTGATGTAAAACAAATATTCATGTCAATGGTTAAATTGAAATGTTCTACAAAGTGGTGGCATTCGACTTCCTCCCACCCTATGAAGACGTCCTACACAAACCTTTTAACAAATCCAGTGTTAAAGTCTGGCAGGAATAAGTGGTAGCAATTACTTAATCCGGAGGCTCTGTCAGGCGTGTGGTCCTGGAGTTGACATGCGTCCAGAAGTAAATTTAGGCGCTTGGAGAGGAGAATACTTAAAGGGGTATTCTTCTCATCCGGACATTCACATCCAGATTCATTAATTTGCCATATATAAACATTTCTTCAATTAGATGTTATTAAAAAAATGTTCTGTGTGAAGATAATTTCTCATAAATGTAGTCATATGGTCCCTTAGAAACAAGACTGTGTCCTTGGATACGACCACCTCTGCTGCAGGGATTGCAAAGAAACAAAAAGTTTTTGTATATGAAATGTCCGGGAGCAGTCATGTGGTAATGAACGCTGAATCCAGGTGGTCAGGCAGGGCTCTATAGCGCATGTCTGGCCACCGCTGCCAAAATGTGAGGTGGTCGCATCCGAGGAAGCTATCTTGTTTATAAGGGACAACATGGCTACATTTATTAGAAATTATCTTCACACAGGAACATTTTTTTTTAATAACTTCCAATTGAAGAAATGTTTACATATGACAAATTAATTCAATTAAATCTGAATGCCCAGATGGGAATACCCCTTTAAGCACTGGAACTAGGCGCATGCGCAGTGCGCCTAAAGAGTGTCGGCCGTTCATAGGGATGTGAGTGATTCTGTATGCCGGCGCAATGTTCATCACTAGTACATCACTCGTATTGGATGACACAGAGGACACCAGGGGCGGACTGGCCATTGTACCCACTGGGAATTCTCCTGGTGGGCCGGTTGGTGTCGGTCTGGTTGGGGCCGGTCTCCTCTTCAACTGTAATCAATAGTATGCGCTGCCTCTGCGTCTATAGGTCACACTCCGCTACACAGGTTACACAATTGACGTATTTGTTCGTTGTTGAGGGTTAGGGTCAGCATGTACTACGTTCTGCGCTTCGGTGCGCGGGAGCTGCCAGCTGAATATGGGAACTGCAGGAAAGAAGAACAGCATGGAGACGGCCAGCTGTAGGGTAAAGTAATACCTTATATAAATGGTTGTGCAGCAGATCTGTCTATAAGAAACTTTAATTGTGTGTGGGGGAGATGGCACTGCTGCGGGGGGGGGGGGGTGGGGTGAGGGACTCACTATTTATAATTAAAGCTACATTAGATTATTATTAGGAGGCCTGGGGGACTAATTATTCAAATACTATTTAAAGGGAACACTTTATTCTTATTGTGGGGTACTATCTATTATTAGGTTGGGACTAGATCTATTGTTGTTAACCCCTTATTTTTTGCATTTTTTCACACCCCACCTTCAAAAATCTATAACTTTTTAAAGAGCTGTGTGAGTTGTTTTCTGCGTAACAAATTGCGCTTCATAGAGACGGTATTTAAAGGAAACCTTCCTTTTGACTTGATGCAGTATGAACCAAACATACCTTGAGAATGCTGTAGCTACACTGATGCAGGATCATATCTTGGCTAATCCCTGTGCTGAGTGGTTTTGCTGAAAAAACTATTATACCATTAGGGAAATCTGGGACAGGTTTGAAATTGAAAATGGAGGATAGTCAAGCATTACTAGTCAAGCACTAATCAACCTGAGCTGGACCACTCATACACAGCAGCTGGGGGATGGTGCAGCAATTGATTATTCTGCCTCTAGGCACAACCCAGGGATTACATCATTTTCTCCTGCAGTCACCTGCTAGACAAGGGTGAAGGAGAAAGCTTCATTATCATAATGCATACCTCCCAACCGTCCTGCTTTCAGTGTGACAGTCCCGATTTTTGGGCTCTGTCATACTGCCACGGAAGGGGGAGAGAATGCCCCGCCCACTTTCCCCGCTTTGTCCCTGTAGTTTAGAGCTGCAGAGCAGCCAAAGCATGGGGGTCGGGAGGAGGCGGGACCAGCCCCTGCTACCTCCTCACATGATGTCTGCACCAATCAGATGAGGAGCGAGCTCCGCCCCTGGCTGGCCACGCCCCCCTACGGACTCCAGGGGAGAAGATGGAATGACAGCAGGTAAGAGACTGAGGGGACAGGGGGCCACAGGAAGAGGAGCCAGGAGGAGGATAGAGGACAGGGGGGGCTGGAGGCTACTGGAGGAGGAAAGGGGGGGCTGTGGCACAGGAAGAGGACAGGGGGTGCTGGAGGCTACTGGAGGAGGAAAGGGGGGCTCGGGCACAGGAAGAGGACAGGGGGGGGGCTTGAGGCTACAGGGGGGCTGGGGCACAGGATAGAGACAGGGGGGTGCTGGAGGCTACAGGGGGGGCTGGAGGCTACTGGAGGAGGAAAGGGGGGCTGGGGCACAGGAAGAGGACAGGGGGCAGGCTGGAGGCTACTGGAGGAGGAAAGGGGGGGGCTGGGGCACAGGAAGAGGACAGGGGGGTGCTGGAGGCTACAGGGGGGGCTGGGGCACAGGAGGAGGAGGACAGGGGGGGCTGGAAGCTACAGGGGGGGCTGGAGGCTACAGGGGGGCTGGGGCACAGGATCAGGACAGGGGGGGTGCTGGAGGCTACAGGGGGGCTGGAGGCTACTGGAGGAGGAAAGGGGGGGCTGTAGGCTATTGGAGGAGGACAAGGGGGGGGCTGGGGCACAGGAAGAGGACAGGAGGCTGCTGGTGGGCAGGAGGAGGCTGCTGGTGGGCAGGAGGAGGCTGCTGGTGGGCAGGAGGAGGCTTCTGGTGGGCAGGAGGAGGCTGCTGGTGGGCAGGAGGAGGGTGGGGGACTGGGGGACAGGTGGATGCTGCTTGGGGGACAGGTGGATGCTGCTTGGGGGACAGGTGGATGCTGCTGGAGGGACAGGTGGATGCTGCTGGAGGGACAGGTGGATGCTGCTGGAGGGACAGGTGGATGCTGCTGGAGGGACAGGTGGATGCTGCTGGAGGGACAGGTGGATGCTGCTGGAGGGACAGGTGGATGCTGCTTGGGGGACAGGTGGATGCTGCTGGAGGGACAGGTGGAGTAGGCTGGAGGGACAGGTGGAGTAGGCTGGAGGGACAGGAGGAGTAGGCTGGAGGGACAGGTGGAGTAGGCTGGAGGGACAGGTGGAGTAGGCTGGAGGGACAGGTGGAGTAGGCTGGAGGGACAGGAGGAGTAGGCTGGAGGGACAGGAGGAGTAGGCTGGAGGGACAGGAGGAGTAGGCTGGAGGAGGATAGAGGACAGGGACCGCACTATGAGGAGGATAGAGGACAGGGACCGCACTATGAGGAGGATAGAGGACAGGGACCGCACTATGAGGAGGATAGAGGACAGGGGCCGCACTATGAGGAGGATAGAGGACAGGGACCGCACTATGAGGAGGATAGAGGACAGGGACCGCACCATGAGGAGGATAGAGGACAGGGACCGCACCATGAGGAGGATAGAGGACAGGGACCGCACCATGAGGAGGATAGAGGACAGGGACCGCACCATGAGGAGGATAGAGGACAGGGACCGCACCATGAGGAGGATAGAGGACAGGGACCGCACCATGAGGAGGATAGAGGACAGGGACCACACCATGAGGAGGATAGAGGACAGGGACCACACCATGAGGAGGATAGAGAACAGGGACCGCACCATGTGAGGAGGGGTGGGGTAGGAGTACAGATAGGATTATGTGTAAGTTTGGGGAGATAAATAAAAGTGGAAAACGAAATGTAAAGGTAGGATAAAATTAAAGAGGGGTTTTATATGTTGCAGATTTGCTTTAGGGGATATTATACAGGTCCATAGGGGTGGCCAAAGTAAGGGGCACTGTACTATGTGGGGACCGTCAATGGTGATATTATACTATGCTTGTGGGTGGGACAATGGGCGTGGTTTAGAAAAAGGGGAGGGGCTTTTGTCCCTCTTTCTCTTCTCCAAAAGTTGGGAGGTATGTCATAATGTCATCTCTGTTTTATCAGCAAAACCACTCAGCTCAGGGATTAACCAAGATCTGATCCTGCATCAGTCTCAGGGTATGTTTGCTTCATAATGCATCACATCATATGGAAGGTTTCCTTTAATGTTCCATGTCGTGTCACTTATTAGAAAAAGATGTTCTTGATTTGCCATCTGCCAACAATTTGTCTGTGCTAACCCCACCCACGTTGTCTGACCACTCCTACTTGTTATGACTCCACCCATAGAATGGGGCCACTATTAGAGTTTTTTCCAGGGCCACTCTAAATTCCCCGACCCCCCCTGGAGGACACAGAGGATGAGTGGCGATGATACTTCTATATAAAGAAGGGAGGAAATGAAATATATAATATAATAGTGGTGAGAGACTCGGTATGTTAGATTATGAATTATATAGAATTATGGATTATATAAAAATAGATAAATAGCTGCTATCACGGCTCCCTGTTGGCCCCTGGCTATCTTATTTAGAGGTAACAATCCCCTTCATGAATTTACATGTATATTCCAACTACCCATCTACCCCTATCCACTCCCAAATCCATCCATTGGCCCACAGAACAATTGTCATAGAGATGAAATATTTATCCATTTACTCTCATATATATTCATCCAATAACCATGTCAGGCGATCAATTATCTATTCCCCTATTTATTTCATATGCTCATCTTCCATTCCCCCACATTTTATACATGTTATTTTCTATGATTTTCACGGTGACATGTATACATTTGTATATATATATATTGTGACATGATCATCTCTCATCACTATGTATCTGTATGTTCTTACTAACACGTGTATATATACATTTGTATATATATATATTGTGACATGATCATCTCTCATCACTATGTATCTGTATGTTCTTACTAACACGTGTATGTATACATTTTATTATTTTGCCTAGTACCACTTACGGACCTGTGGAAGGGGTTGGACCACACCCAAAACGCGCAGTCCATTAGCTATATGAATAAATTCTCAACAAAAGAAACTTGTGTTGCATCAGCCTAATTACGAGCAGCGCGTCTTACACCAACCCATTTTTTTCGATACCCTTTCCATGTGAAAACCCTCAATACACTGGTATCACTTTAACCAGAAAACTTCACGAAACTTAGAAAGGTGAGAGAATCAGTGAAGGTCTAGATGGATGGGGCCAAGGTTATTTTATACCTTTTGGTACAGAGTTAATCCCCAGGGTTATACATTTAGGCCTAGGGTGGGGGTATATTCTGGTCTAGGGGGTATAATCTGGGACAGGTTTATTCTGGCCAGCTACATTGGTTATGTCTGTCTATTGTATTGTGTACCTGTTGCCTGTCTGCCCCAGCGTCCAGCAGCTGCCAGATGGGGTGGGTTTTCCCTTTCACCTTGCAGGGTATCTCAGGGTCTTTTTGCAGGTTCCTGATAGTTTGTTCATACTTATAAGAGCAGTATATCTGCCATAGACTGTGTCAGGGTTCGAGGTTCGTTCTGTTAATATCTTGACTTGCCGTTGCTCACTGAATTCAGACCGTGATAACAGATAGTGAGCAACAGCAAGTCGAGGTATTAACGGAACGAACCACACCGGATCTTTTTTTGGCCAAAGTGGGCGAACCCAATAGAAACCCATATTGGAGAAACTTACTGCTAGCACATCGGATCAGGAACTCCTACTGAAACCCCAAGAGGCTGCGGACCGCCCCCGTCTAACAATACCTGCTATATGTGTTGTGCCATTTTGCACAGAACTTGCCAAATCGGTCCCTGTCCCCATGGTGCTCACAATCTAATCAACCTACCAGTATGTTTTGGAGTGTGGGAGGAAACCAGAGGACCCAGAGGAAACACACGCAATCATGGAGAGAACATACAATTTCTTTGCAGATGTTGAGCGAGGACTTGAACAGCAAGGCTGTAATGCTAACCACTAAGCCGCCGTGCTGCCCGTTGTCAAATGTTTTACTAAGTTTTTGATGAAATTTGGTGCATCTGGTAATACAATCAGTGAAGTAATCCGTTATACTCCGTGAATATTTATCTTTGTATTTAGGGAATAGGATCATTTATGAACTGCTTGTTTAACATTTTTAGCTTTGAAACATTCATCTGGTGGTTACTGTTACTGTTTGATGCAGATTTAGATTCTGTATCTTTGTTGTATGTTTACTGGGTGCCCAACATAGCAAAGTATGGAGAAAATCTGCAGCATTTCACAGTAGGTCTCATGGCTTGGAACGTATTTTCCACATGTGCGCTGCTGTTGTTTTAAGTCATGTCCCCATGTATTTCTACAGGGTTCTATGCACACAGCTGAGGTTTCATCAGCCCTGAGCCTAGTGCCCCTGAGAAAGCCATAGCAGGTCCTATTTCTGCCCGTGTTTGCGATTCTGCCCTCCCATAGAAGTCTAAGTGAAAAGATACAGCTGCCGCACATGTCCATGGGACCACTGTCAGGCCCCTAACATGGAAATGCATTGGCTCTCTGATATTCTGAAGGAGGGTCAATGCAGTGGTGATAATTGTTGGGAACCCTTTAGATGCTGCAGTTGCAGATATAGAGGGGTTAAAAAATGGAAAACAAAATTCAAAAGTAAAAATGAGAACTGTCTGTGACCTGAAAGAGGACCTTACATAACCTTCACAAGTGACAATGTTAGTTCTGAAGGCTCTCTGGTATCAGAAACATGGTGACATGCAGTCTGCTCCAGCCCAGGGCCACCCACCTGACAATACAGGGCGTAATTAGATTAGTAGGTGAAACTACATTTTTGGGGGAAATTTTTTTAGAGAAGATAATTCTGAATGCACCAGACTCGGTAGAGGTCATCTTTAAAGGAACACTCTAGTCATAGCTGTTTCATTGAATTATACTTCGTGCAGAAGATGTCTCACAGGGATAAGGTACACCAACTACATAAGTCAAGTCATAGCAGAATGAAGAAGAGACGACCAATGCAACATGTGACCTGTAAGGAAGTGGTGACAACGCTGTACTATAATAGTTATTATATCTAGAAACTTAGAGAAAAATAACAATTACTCAAGATATTAACCTCCTTCTCCTCTTTAGAGCCTCCTTCACATCTTTATTTTTTAAGCTGTATATTAAGGGGTTCAGCAAAGGGACGGCTGCCGTGTTAAACAGAGAGTAAAGTTTACTAGATCCCTGGTCGCTCGTTGACTCTGGCTGAAGATATTGGCAGACGAGAGAAGTATATAGAAGAATAATGACCGTGAGGTGTGAGGAGCAAGTGTAAAAGGTTTTACGTCTTCCAGTAGAAGAACGAATCTTAAGAATCGCAGTAACGATAAATATATAAGGGATAAAAGTAAGGAAAAAGGGAAGTATGGCCAGGATTAGTCCATTGATAAAATTGTAAAGTTCCAAGACAGAGATGTTCCCGCACGGAAGTCTAATAAGGGGCATGATGTCACAAAAAAAGTGGTTGATCTCGATGGTCCTGAAACAAGTGATATTTGACAGCATGACCACAAGTGGCAACACCTGAAGGAAACCAATGGCCCAACAAATGGCAGTCAACTTGCTGCAGAATTTTAGACACATCACAGTATGATAATGCAAGGGTCTACAGATGGCCATGTATCGGTCATAACTCATAATGGTCAGGAGAAGCAGCTCATCACTCGTGAACGATGCAAAAAAGTACAATTGGACCATGCAAGCCCAAAAAGATATTTTGGTATCTGCTGTAATGAAGCTGGAGAACACCCTGTGCATAGTGACCGTGGAAGAGGACATGTCCAGGATGGACAAATTACAGAGAAAGAAGTACATTGGGGTGTGGAGGTGATCATCCAGACAGACCAGAAGAAAAATAGTCATGTTCCCACCAAGAGTGAGGAGATACGTGAGCAGAACCAGAAGGAAGATTGGAAGCTGCATCTCTGGGACATTGGAAATCCCAGATAGAATGAAGTACATTGGTAACGTCTGGTTAGAGGAGCTCATGTGTCCTGAAGAAAATGAGGGGAAGAGAATGTCAGCTATTTCTAACTACATGTTCCAGCATTAGCTCTGTTCAATCCCTGATGCTGTCTGCTGCACCATCGCTCCGAAATGGGCTCCTCAATATCAAAGGATTGGTATAGTAATGACAAGTGCTGGATAATCATGCTGGACCACAAAGGGTAAAATGGTGGAGGACAAGGAAACATTGGGAAAAAATAGGGGAACCTCTCCTACTACTTTGTCTACTGCCTATCCAGCTCATAGCTATCTATATATCCTATGTATCTGACATGCAGTAAGGGAAATCCCCGCGACCCTACCTAATTGTCCTGCCTATTCTAAGCGGGAGATGACAACTGGTCAAGGTACCCTTCCTGCATTACAGACAAGAACTAGGCAATACAAACGTAGAAGAGCAGTCAACAAATATGGGTCAGAACTAAGCAGACAATACAGTACACAACCCATGGTCAGAAAATAGGCAAAGGGTCAGGAATAAAAGATAAAGAAATCAAGATGAACATCAGACAGCAAAGGAGAAATGGCAGGCAAGCCTTTCATGAGAGTCATGTTAGAGTCATATTCCAGAATGTGATTGGACCAGTTCCAAAACATCCAGACAAGGTAGCCCTGCAGGGGAGAAGGGTGAGTGGAGAAAGACTCGGTCCATCTCCGCTAACGTAACTGTCTGCAACCCAGAGCAAAATCAACAGGAGAGAGAAAGATATCCCTTATCTATCCCTATAAATCGGTAGAAGGAGCAGCACTGTGGATAACTGGATTAAATCCAATGTGGGTGCAGGCTTCAAGGAACTGACTCAGGATTCCCTATGCATACAAACTCCAAGGAAGGAAGCAGCACTCCAAGATAAATAGTGAATGTTTATTCCACCAGTGGTAAGAGCTGCATAGAGTCAGCCGAAATGTAGCTCTTACCCCTGGTGGAATAAACATTCCCTATTCATCTTGGAGTGCTGCTTCCTTCCTTGGAGTTTATCTATCCATATCTCTTTATCTATCCTCTGGCTATAGACTGCAACATGCCAAACAATTGAAAGTAAATCTCAATCTTTCTGTCTAAACAGAACAATTTATGATGAAATGAACAATTTGCTTTATTTCTCTTCTTTTTTATATTGATCATTCTGCTGGATCCTATAATTCTTATCCTTTTACATTGCATATACATTTCATATCTATGTAACTCCCATCTCTATCAATGTAAGAGACAGAATGTCAGTATCATGTTCACATACAACTCACATTGTTACAGAAATGAAATTGTATTGAACATATTTTATGTTTTAGGGAGTCCTGAGGCGAATTTGAGCTAAGGTGCAGGGAGACATATGAAGCACTGCTCAGCCCTGTGTCATGGACCCTTATTATCTATCTGGGAGTGATGAGGTCTTACTGATGATATCCATCATTGGCTATTAACTTGTTGATTTCCATGTAGTAAGTGCATCCTCTGTCCCTCACTTACCTGCGCAGGGACTTACCATACATCTAAGAGGTATCTCCCTCATCCTTATATATTATCAGTTCTGTACAACAGGGAAATCTCCATTGGTGAAACAGCAAAGAGTCTATAGGGTCTCAAAACACCAGAGAATGGATATGCTTGGGAGGGATTATATCATTAGACTGTTATAAAGAACAGTGGGGTAGAAAATGAAAACCTTTTCACAAGAACTTAACCCCTTAGCGCCTGTATCTGTACCTGTATCTGTACTGTGCTGGCTCCCGCGATCAGTATGCCGATCGCTGCGATTGGTCAGTCAATCCTACCTGGCCAGTTGCAGTGTCATGGGGCTAAAAAACATGGTTTTAGCTCCTTCCTCCTCCTCCAGCGACCATTTTAGTTTGGTATCGCTGGAGAGAGGAGCAGAGCGTTAGTGTGTGCCCCAAAATACTTTTTTCCTATCTGATACCCATCTGATCCCTATCTGCACGGTGTAGTAGCACTTCTGCCGTGCAGCGCTGGGGTCCTGGGTTCTAACCCAACCCAGGTCAACATCTGCAAAGAGTTTGTATGTTCTCTCCGTGTTTGCGTGGGTTTCCTCCCACACTCCAAAAAAACATACTGTTAGGTTGTTTATATTGTGAGCCCCATTGGGGACAGGGAACAATTTGGCAAGCTTTGTGCAGCGCTGCGTAATGTGTGTGTGCTATATAAATAAAGAATTATTATCTGTTCCCACCTGCGTCCTGTGTGATCACCTTCCATTTTTTTCCTGTCTGTCCTTTCTGACTCCAAATGCACTGCGCTCTGTTAGCGTTGTTCTGCACTGGACGTTCATTGCGCCGTATGAATAGTGCTGCACGGTAGTTGGGCAAGCTAGGCGCATTTGTAGCGTGGTGCACATAGGTTTTTTTTTTTTGATGCCTGGTAATATTTTTTTGCAGAGTGCCCTTAGGTGTAGCTGTAGTTGGGTGCACTTATCTATTTTCTGTGCGGCCTGTCCGTGTAGTTGGTGCGGTTTATCACTTTTCTTTTGTGTGCCATCTGTGCGGTTTATCCGTGTAGTTGGGTGCACATCATCTAATTTTTCTGGTGTACGTTCTAATTTTTTCTTGTGCACATTTTTATTTATTTGTGTGCAATGTCTCAGAAGACGTACACCGTGTTGGAGACATACAACATGCCGGCCTCTGACACAGAGTCAGCTAGTGGGGATGATGTCCCGTTTAACCTATCATCATCCTCCTGCTCCTCTTCCAGTGGCCTGGAAGGACCCCCTAGAAGGCGCGGTAGAGTTCTAGGAACTTCTGCGATTGAAGTGCCTGGGACTTCTGCAGGAGAAGTGTCTGGGGCTTCCACTGACCCCACATGGGTAGCCCCAGATAATTATACCCCTCAGGTCCCTGACTTTTTGGGCCAACCTGGAATTAAATTTGACACGGCAGGGCTCAGAGCTGTGGACTTTTTAAAGTTTTCTTTTTGATGAGGAGCTGTTGAATTTAATTGTAGTCCAGACCAATCTCTATGTAATGCCCAAAACCCCTCTTCATTTTATGCACAACCCTACAGGTGGACCCCTGTCACTGCAGCAGAGATTGAGTATTGGGGCATAATTCTTCTTATGGGGCTTGTAAAGAAGCCATCGATCAGGGACTACTGACAGACATTCTGTACCGCACCCCAATGTCCAGCATGGCAATGAGCAGGATGCGCTTTGAAGCCATCCATAAGTTTTTGCACTACACTGACAACACACAGTGCCCACCCAGAGGTGACCCCAGTTATGATCCTTTATTTAAGATCAAGCCCATATTAGATCATTTTAGTGCCAAGTTTGCCCAGGCATATACCCCGCCAAACATGTGAGCATAGACGAGTTCCTGGTACAATTCAAAGGGAGACTTCAACTCAGACAGGGCAAGGTATGGCGTGAAGATGGTATAATTTCTCGGGGGTTTGTATCGCACTGGTACCTCACGGATCCTGCGAACATGACATGGTACTCCAAATTCAAACATGTGAAAAAGGAGCTGGAAAAGTAAAATTTCACTCCTTTCCTTCTCAGCCCTGGTGTGTGCCCAGCCTATCATTTATTGGCACATGTGTGGTATTGCCGTATGTGGGACAGCCCGCAGAATGATTTTTGGGGTGTTTGTATAAAGTGACATGGGTTGGGCACAATATATTAGGCACTAAAATGACATTTTTGAGATAAAAACACATTTTATACCCTGCACCATTATTTTGCATTACTTTTGGCCAGAATGTTGCGGGTTAAAATGCTCACCCCAACCCCAGATAAATTCTTTGAGGGGTCTAGTTTCCTAAATGGTGACATCTTTGGGGGTTTTATATACTGTTATATCAGGGGCTCTTCAAGTACACTCTGTTCTGGACATTGCTGTGCGACGAAGCAGCAGCTGACGCCCACATGTCTGGTATTGCCGCACTTGGCAGGGAAAACATTTTTGGATGTATATTTAATTTTAACTTCAAACCTTCTCACATCCGTAAAATAATGCAGACTGCCAGGTTGCTCCTACATATATTAATGGCGGCAAAGTGTTTGATATCTCTGAACTGGAGACGTTCAGTTCCTCCATCGTTGTTGGAATTCTATGAACATCTCAGGGATCTTAGATGAATGGAATA
Organism: Engystomops pustulosus; assembly: GCF_040894005.1. Taxonomy (NCBI): domain Eukaryota; kingdom Metazoa; phylum Chordata; class Amphibia; order Anura; family Leptodactylidae; genus Engystomops; species Engystomops pustulosus. The sequence continues at coordinate 444,206 of NC_092419.1, forward strand.
TGTTACCGTAATGCTTCGTCATACTAGTGACACATTTGAAAAGACCTGGACTCCTTGGGACGCCTATAATGCTAGATCGATTTCCTGATATGTTGTTATATGATTGAGCTACTCTGGATTCTATCAGACTTCCGCTTTTATATTTGATACACTCAGTATAAGTGAGTTGTTGTTTCTTTTATGTTCTTGTATTGTTTTCTTGTTTATCTCTGTACCAAAATTTTTGTTTTATAAAAAAAAAGACTGGCCAATTGCATTGATTGACAACACAAGACCAAAGATATCGGTCCGGTGATGTCAGAGGGGACATTGCCGGGTGTTCTCCCGTCCCGCGGCGGGATGACATGATCTTTACATGTCGTGCCGCTGACGGATATATCCGCCGCTGAGCACTAACTCACTGCGCGCAGTGGCGGATATATCCACTGCGGTGCGGCAAGGGGTTAAAGTAGACTGGCTGAGCTAGAATGGCGGTGCAGAGCGTGCCGTCTGGCCGGTGGGCTGTATCTCACAGTCCGGTGAATCCCATTCTAGCAATTCACCCAACTCCTCCTCTAACTGCTTTAGTCTTGTGATTTAAATAAAGCTGTGGCCTATTTGACACCATAAAAAAAATGTTTTGTGTTTATTTATAGCACAGACTTGAATTGTTATGACGAATTGAGGGTCCATCCCATATCCAAAAGTCAAGAAATTTGACTGTTAATTCACCAGTGATAAACCACGGCCGGGAGAAATCGCAATGATGTCCTTTTCCTGATGGAGCAGATCATCATCTATAAGGTGCTAGATGCCACTAATACCCGTGTCACTGATGTCTGCCATACTTGTGTGCAGAGGCGTAACTACCTCCGTAGCGGCTGTGTGTATATATATGTGTGTGTATATATATATATATATTCAAGTGCATCTACGAGCGCATACATATATGTGGAGAGCGTCGGAGGGTAAGTATATATGTGTATTATGTGTAAAAGAAGACCGCTGCTGGGACATGTTAATAATGAGGGGAGGCCTCTAGTGGGACATGTCATTAGTGAGGGGAGGGCTGCTACTGCACATGTTATTAGTGAGGGGAGGGCTGCTGCTGCACATGTTATTAGTGAGGGGAGGGCTGCTGCTGCACATGTTATTAGTTAGGGGAGGGCTGCTGCTGGACATGTTATTAGGTAAGGGAGGCTGCTGCTGGACATGTTATCAGTGATGGGAGGCCGCTGCTGGACATGTTATCAGTGAGGGGAGGCCGCTGCTGGACATGTTATCAGTGAGGGGAAGCCGCTGCTGGACATGTTATTAGTAAAGGCAGGCTACTACCGGGACATAATATTAGTGAGGGGAGGCCACTGCATGGACATGTTATTAGTTATTGGAGACCACTGCAGGACATGTTATTAGTTATTGGAGACCACTGCTGGGACAGGTTATCAGTGAGGGGGGCCACTGCTGGACATGTTATTGGTTATTGGAGACCACTGCTGGGACAGGTAATCAGTGAGGGGAGGCCTCTGCTGGACATGTTATTGGTTATTGGAGACCACTGCTGGGACAGGTAATCAGTGAGGGGAGGCCTCTGCTGGACATGTTATTAGTGAGGGGAGGCCACTACCGCGACATGATATTAGTGAGGGGAGGCCACTGCATGGACATGTTATTAGTGAGGGGAGGCCTCTGCTAGACATGTTATTCGAAAAGGGAGGCCACTGTTGGATATGTTATTAGTAAGGGGAGGCCGCTGCTGGACATGGTATTAGTGAGGGGAGGTCGCTGCTGGGACATTTTATGTGTTTGGTGCATTATTCCTAACCCCTAATTGTAATTACTTTTAATGCTGTATAATTACAATTAGAACAATTAAACAATTTTAAAAAATTTGGATATGTTCAAAATGGGCAGGGGATAGGGGGAGGTGCTGTGGTCAGGAGGGGGGCCCCAGACAGTTACGCCACTTCTTGTGTGTGAGGCAGCTCTCCGCATGTGTAGTATCAGTGAGCCGTTGATACTAGTTAGGATGTTATCCATTGTTATTAATGTTGTTGGGGAAGGCGGCATTTTCATTTTTCGCCAGAATCGGCTCTGGTGGTGCAGTCCTTGCAGAAAACGATGTATTAAGGCATATAAATTGTATCGAGTCAGCATGAGATCACATAATATAATCTTGATGCCTTAAACAGTGCAACTGCGGATGGGAGACGGCCCCTGGGGTCAGAAGGGTGCGCCTGTAGTCAATGCATTCTTTTTATTCTATGTTACTTGGATGGGACAGGCACGTATTCACTGTAAATATTTCGACATGATCTAAGTAACCAGAAGATCTGGACTTGCAGGACTGTAAATGTTTGCACTGCGTGAGCTGGTGACTACATTCTAATGTGTGATATTGGAGCTCATTTACTAAGGATCCGAATCCCGTTTTTCCCCCGGGTTTCCCGAATTTTTCCGATATGTGCTGAATTGCCCCGGGATTTTGGCGCATGCGATTGGATTGTGGCGCATTGGCGCCGGCTTTCACCCAACAGAAACGGGGGGGGGGGGGGGGGGTGGCCGTCAGAAAACCCGATGGAATCGGAAAATACGCAGAATTTTAAAAAAAAATGTGTGTAGCAAAAATAGCACTCACATACACCGAGACGAAGAAGGTGAATTACAGTGGACTTCAGCGCAGCAGCGACACCTCGTGCACATCGGCAGAACCTGAATCAGTGTCGGAGAACGCGCGACTGGACCGGGTTAGTAAATTTGCCCCAATGTATCTGGACTAGGTTCCAGCAGCACCTTTAGAATAAGGTACAAGGTCTACAGTGAACCGGATTAGTGTTCTGACATTACCAGGGCCGGAGCTCTGACAACCTTTACCCCAGGACGGGTGTCTGTGTACAATGATATCCATCACTAGTATTGGCTACACTTACTGGTTACATATCAGGTTATCTGAGGATAAACTAAACAACTGCTGTGGGAATTATATATTCCTTGAGGAACAGAAAGAAAGAGTTTCTCGGAGAAATGTTGCATCATTTTCTGTATTATTGACTCTGAGATTTTACATTAGTGTCCAATTCTCTCTTAATTGATCCCAAAGCTCTCAGTCTGTTGTTATTGTGTTTTAGGTTGATGAGGCTTGTTTTGACTAGAAATGATCAGTATTGGTGGTTCTTTCTAACAGGTTTTTATAGAAAACGTACATTTGTTGGTAACTATTGCACATGCATGGCTAATTGTGAGCAATCATCTACTCAAACCTGATTTCTAAATCCGTTCTACAAGCTGCAAGTGATACCACTGGGTCTCCATATGACAATGATACACATAGGGGCACATTTACTTACCCATTCACGGAGTTCACCGAAAGTGCATTGTCCGACGATAATGCACTCTGCCACGATTCACTAAGATCGTGTGCCAGGTAACCTGCATGTGTCGCTTCCCCGCTCAGGTCCCCGGAGTTCACCTTCTTCTTCCTGGTGCATGTAAGTGCATTGTCCGTGTATAATGCGCTGTGCGGGGAGTCACTAAGATCCTGCACCCGATATCCTGCATGTGTCACTTCCCCGCTCAGGTCCCTGGAGTTCACCTTCTTCTTCCTGGTGCATGTAAGTGCATTGTCCGTGTATAATGCGCTGTGCGGGGAGTCACTTAGATCCTGCGCCCGGTAACCTGCATGTGTCGCTTCCCCGCTCAGGTCCCCGGAGTTCACCTTCTTCTTCCTGGTGCATGTAAGTGCATTGTCCGTGTATAATGCGCTGTGCGGGGAGTCACTAAGATCCTGCACCCGATATCCTGCATGTGTCGCTTCCCCGCTCAGGTCCCTGGAGTTCACCTTCTTCTTCCTGGTGCATGTAAGTGCATTGTCCGTGTATAATGCGCTGTGCGGGAAGTCACTAAGATCCCGCATCCGATATCCTGCATGTGTCGCTTCCCCGCTCAGGTCCCCGGAGTTCACCTTCTTCTTCCTGGTGCATGTAAGTGCATTGTCCGTGTATAATGTGCTGTGCGGGGAGTCACTAAGATCCTGCACCCGATATCCTGCATGTGTCGCTTCCCCCGCTCAGGTCCCCGGAGTTCACCTTCTTCTTCCTGGTGCATGTAAGTGCATTGTCCGTGTATAATGCGCTGTGCAGGGAGTCACTAAGATCCTGCACCCGATATCCTGCATGTGTCGCTTCCCCCGCTCAGGTCCCCGGAGTTCACCTTCTTCTTCCTGGTGCATGTAAGTGCATTGTCCGTGTATAATGCGCTGTGCAGGGAGTCACTAAGATATTGCACCCGATATCCGGCATGTGTCTCTTCCCCGCTCAGGTCCCTGGAGTTCACCTTCTTCTTCCTGGTGCATGTAAGTGCATTGTCCGTGTATAATGTGCTGTGCGGGGAGTCACTAAGACCGTGCCCCGATATCCTGCATGTGTCGCTTCCCCGCTCAGGTCCCTGGAGTTCACCTTCTTCTTCCTGGTGCATGTAAGTGCATTGTCCGTGTATAATGCGCTGTGCGGGGAGTCACTAAGATCATGCGCCCGATATCCTGCATGTGTCACTTCCCCGCTCAGGTCCCCGGAGTTCACCTTCTTCTTCCTGGTGCATGTAAGTGCATTGTCCGTGTATAATGCGCTGTGCGGGGAGTCACTAAGATCCTGCACCCGATATCCTGCATGTGTCGCTTCCCCGCTCAGGTCCCTGGAGTTCACCTTCTTCTTCCTGGTGCATGTAAGTGCATTGTCCGTGTATAATGCGCTGTGCGGGAAGTCACTAAGATCCCGCATCCGATATCCTGCATGTGTCGCTTCCCCGCTCAGGTCCCCGGAGTTCACCTTCTTCTTCCTGGTGCATGTAAGTGCATTGTCCGTGTATAATGTGCTGTGCGGGGAGTCACTAAGATCCTGCACCCGATATCCTGCATGTGTCGCTTCCCCCGCTCAGGTCCCCGGAGTTCACCTTCTTCTTCCTGGTGCATGTAAGTGCATTGTCCGTGTATAATGCGCTGTGCAGGGAGTCACTAAGATCCTGCACCCGATATCCTGCATGTGTCGCTTCCCCCGCTCAGGTCCCCGGAGTTCACCTTCTTCTTCCTGGTGCATGTAAGTGCATTGTCCGTGTATAATGCGCTGTGCAGGGAGTCACTAAGATATTGCACCCGATATCCGGCATGTGTCTCTTCCCCGCTCAGGTCCCTGGAGTTCACCTTCTTCTTCCTGGTGCATGTAAGTGCATTGTCCGTGTATAATGTGCTGTGCGGGGAGTCACTAAGACCGTGCCCCGATATCCTGCATGTGTCGCTTCCCCGCTCAGGTCCCTGGAGTTCACCTTCTTCTTCCTGGTGCATGTAAGTGCATTGTCCGTGTATAATGCGCTGTGCGGGGAGTCACTAAGATCATGCGCCCGATATCCTGCATGTGTCACTTCCCCGCTCAGGTCCCCGGAGTTCACCTTCTTCTTCCTGGTGCATGTAAGTGCATTGTCCGTGTATAATGCGCTGTGCGGGGAGTCACTAAGATCCTGCACCCGATATCCTGCATGTGTCACTTCCCCGCTCAGGTCCCCGGAGTTCACCTTCTTCTTCCTGGTGCATGTAAGTGCATTGTCCGTGTATAATGCGCTGTGCAGGGAGTCACTAAGATATTGCACCCGATATCCGGCATGTGTCTCTTCCCCGCTCAGGTCCCTGGAGTTCACCTTCTTCTTCCTGGTGCATGTAAGTGCATTGTCCGTGTATAATGCGCTGTGCGGGGAGTCACTAAGATCCTGCACCCGATATCCTGCATGTGTCACTTCCCCGCTCAGGTCCCCGGAGTTCACCTTCTTCTTCCTGGTGCATGTAAGTGCATTGTCCGTGTATAATGCGCTGTGCGGGGAGTCACTAAGATCCTGCACCCGATATCCTGCATGTGTCGCTTCCCCGCTCAGGTCCCCGGAGTTCACCTTCTTCTTCCTGGTGCATGTAAGTGCATTGTCCGTGTATAATGTGCTGTGCGGGGAGTCACTAAGATCCTGCGCCCGATATCCTGCATGTGTCACTTCCCCGCTCAGGTCCCCGGAGTTCACCTTCTTCTTCCTGGTGCATGTAAGTGCATTGTCCGTGTATAATGCGCTGTGCAGGGAGTCTCTAAGATTGTGCGTCCGATATCCTGCATGTGTCGCTTCCCCGCTCAGGTCCCCGGAGTTCACCTTCTTCTTCCTGGTGCATGTAAGTGCATTGTCCGTGTATAATGCGCTGTGCGGGGAGTCACTAAGATCCTGCACCCGATATCCTGCATGTGTCACTTCCCCACTCAGGTCCCTGGAGTTCACCTTCTTCTTCCTGGTGCATGTAAGTGCATTGTCCGTGTATAATGCGCTGTGCGGGGAGTCACTAAGATCCTGCGCCCGATATCCTGCATGTGTCACTTCCCCGCTCAGGTCCCCGGAGTTCACCTTCTTCTTCCTGGTGCATGTAAGTGCATTGTCCGTGTATAATGCGCTGTGCAGGGAGTCTCTAAGATTGTGCGTCCGATATCCTGCATGTGTCGCTTCCCCGCTCAGGTCCCCGGAGTTCACCTTCTTCTTCCTGGTGCATGTAAGTGCATTGTCCGTGTATAATGCGCTGTGCGGGGAGTCACTAAGATCCTGCACCCGATATCCTGCATGTGTCACTTCCCCACTCAGGTCCCCGGAGTTCACCTTCTTCTTCCTGGTGCATGTAAGTGCATTGTCCGTGTATAATGCGCTGTGCAGGGAGTCACTAAGATATTGCACCCGATATCCGGCATGTGTCTCTTCCCCGCTCAGGTCCCTGGAGTTCACCTTCTTCTTCCTGGTGCATGTAAGTGCATTGTCTGTGTATAATGTGCTGTGCGGGGAGTCACTAAGACCGTGCCCCGATATCCTGCATGTGTCGCTTCCCCGCTCAGGTCCCTGGAGTTCACCTTCTTCTTCCTGGTGCATGTAAGTGCATTGTCCGTGTATAATGCGCTGTGCGGGGAGTCACTAAGATCATGCGCCCGATATCCTGCATGTGTCACTTCCCCGCTCAGGTCCCCGGAGTTCACCTTCTTCTTCCTGGTGCATGTAAGTGCATTGTCCGTGTATAATGCGCTGTGCAGGGAGTCACTAAGATATTGCACCCGATATCCGGCATGTGTCTCTTCCCCGCTCAGGTCCCTGGAGTTCACCTTCTTCTTCCTGGTGCATGTAAGTGCATTGTCCGTGTATAATGCGCTGTGCGGGGAGTCACTAAGATCATGCGCCCGATATCCTGCATGTGTCACTTCCCCGCTCAGGTCCCCGGAGTTCACCTTCTTCTTCCTGGTGCATGTAAGTGCATTGTCCGTGTATAATGCGCTGTGCGGGGAGTCACTAAGATCCTGCACCCGATATCCTGCATGTGTCACTTCCCCGCTCAGGTCCCCGGAGTTCACCTTCTTCTTCCTGGTGCATGTAAGTGCATTGTCCGTGTATAATGCGCTGTGCAGGGAGTCACTAAGATCCTGCACCCGATATCCTGCATGTGTCACTTCCCCGCTCAGGTCCCTGGAGTTCACCTTCTTCTTCCTGGTGCATGTAAGTGCATTGTCCGTGTATAATGCGCTGTGCGGGGAGTCACTAAGATCCTGCACCCGATATCCTGCATGTGTCGCTTCCCCGCTCAGGTCCCCGGAGTTCACCTTCTTCTTCCTGGTGCATGTAAGTGCATTGTCCGTGTATAATGTGCTGTGCGGGGAGTCACTAAGATCCTGCGCCCGATATCCTGCATGTGTCACTTCCCCGCTCAGGTCCCCGGAGTTCACCTTCTTCTTCCTGGTGCATGTAAGTGCATTGTCCGTGTATAATGCGCTGTGCAGGGAGTCTCTAAGATTGTGCGTCCGATATCCTGCATGTGTCGCTTCCCCGCTCAGGTCCCCGGAGTTCACCTTCTTCTTCCTGGTGCATGTAAGTGCATTGTCCGTGTATAATGCGCTGTGCGGGGAGTCACTAAGATCCTGCACCCGATATCCTGCATGTGTCACTTCCCCACTCAGGTCCCCGGAGTTCACCTTCTTCTTCCTGGTGCATGTAAGTGCATTGTCCGTGTATAATGCGCTGTGCGGGGAGTCACTAAGATCCTGCGCCCGATATCCTGCATGTGTCACTTCCCCGCTCAGGTCCCCGGAGTTCACCTTCTTCTTCCTGGTGCATGTAAGTGCATTGTCCGTGTATAATGCGCTGTGCAGGGAGTCTCTAAGATTGTGCGTCCGATATCCTGCATGTGTCGCTTCCCCACTCAAGTCCCCGGAGTTAATAATAATAATAATCTTTATTTATATAGCGCCATCAAATTCCGTAGCGCTTTACAAATCATAGGGGACATATACAAATATATTACATTACAAAGAACAAACAGTCATATGGAACAATAGGAGTGAGGGCCCTGCTCACAAGAGCTTACAGACTATGAGGATGAGGGGGGACACAAGAGCTTACAGACTATGAGGATGAGGGGGGACACAAGAGCTTACAGTCTATGAGGATGAGGGGGTGACACAAGAGCTTACAGTCTATGAGGATGAGGGGGTGACACAAGAGCTTACAGTCTATGAGGATGAGGGGGTGACACAAGAGCTTACAGTCTATGAGGATGAGAAGAGGACACAAGAGCTTACAGTCTATGAGGATGAGGGGGTGACACAAGAGCTTACAGACTATGAGGATGAGGGGGGACACAAGAGCTTACAGACTATGAGGATGAGGGGGTGACACAAGAGCTTACAGACTATGAGGATGAGGGGGTGACACAAGAGCTTACAGACTATGAGGATGAGGGGGTGACACAAGAGCTTACAGACTATGAGGATGAGGGGGGACACAAGAGCTTACAGACTATGAGGATGAGGGGGTGACACAAGAGGTTGTATAATGGTCCAGCCATTCTTTATAAGGGAACAATATAAAGTAATTTAATAAATAATTTACTAAACAACGATGTTGCTGCTTGAACCAGCCATCAGCTGCCATCTTATGTACAGAGTCCTAGGTGAATGTGACTGCAGAGAAGCCTGGAGCTTGGTATATATCTGCTGTTTGCCAGATAACAGATGGGAGATAGGACATAGGATGGATTAGTAAAGGGAGAGTTGACATTTCAAGCAGTTAGCGAGTGTGATGGGCTTGCCTAAAGAGATGGGTTTTAAGAGCACGTTTGCAGCTGCGCCAAAATCCGATCGCATGCAACACAATCCCAGTGCAGACACCTGTTAAATACTTGTCCGAGCTGCGCAAATCCCGAAAACAGCGAACAGTCCTTCAAAAGTGCGATCCACGACCCTTAGTAAATAAGCCCCATAGTCTCTTATTATTGTGCCACCTAATGTTGCTGGACTTGTGTTCTCATCTTCATAAAAGGGTTAAAAGTTCACAACCTACAGGGACGTTGATATGACAAACAAAACTGATGGAAATAGCACCAGGCGTCACAACACCATTCAAAATAGGAAGTAATGAAGGAAAAACAAAGAATTGCCAATGCCTGGGGCTTCTACCCAGACTACAGGAAGGTGGCCTTCTATGTACATACAGCTGGTATGATGCCCAATCCTATGAATATATGTTTTGCACATAATGTGGGAGGTATATGATGTAGGGGTTAAAGATTCTGTTTTTCTGATTGCGAGATCTGTGTCAATATTGGCTGTAGTGTGCTTCCGATCATTGACCCTTGGTGGGGGGTGGGGGCGTTTTTTACTCTTTTGTAATTGCAGTTTTATACTATAGACTGCACCACAAAACCCGTTCTCTCTACTCGTCTCATAAAACATGGCGATCTCCGCAACCTTCCAGCTGATTCTTCTTTGTCTTCTTCATGTCACCTGTGTCGGCTCTTTGGATTCCTGCTTGAAGGAAAAGCGACTGCCCATTGAGTTTAATCAGGTAGGTCCCGATGACAGAAGCTAGGATCTTGTCTTTGCTCCTCTATAGTCGATGTGACCATATGTGACCAGGGAGTATAGCTTAAAGGACTTTTCATGAGGAATTGATGTGTCCTTCTTAAACTTTCTCTACTTTATGGAGCCTTCATAATTAGCTAGTTGAGCCCTTGCAATCAATGATGAAGACTCATTTCTTTAGGTCTCCTGATGGTAATGAAAATGTGTTTGTTTTTTTTTTAAGGGCCCACCATATCATAAGTAATTACTAACAAACAAAAGGTAAAAGGTATAACACTCTGCAGCCCCAAAATCAGCAGTTCACAGTATTTAGTAGCCCCAGGATTGAATGGAGCCTGAATGGAGCAAAGCTCTTTAGTGGCGGTTCCGTGTTACTGCAGGACTACGCTTGCCAATAAACAAGGAATGGAGTGACGTCTCTGCAACTGTTCTCTATGTTAACTTAGTTTCAGTTCCCCATCAAACTGATGTTGGTGTGAATGTACATCCCCCAGGAGGCCTCCTGTATCTCACTATAATAGTTTTATCTATCGCATAGGTCAGTAGAAGGTGGATGTGTGTGTCAGCCATTCATATGTAGTGCAGCAGCCGTCCCATCTCACTGTAGGTGCTTCTTCCATTACAGTAAATAGAAAATAGGGTTTGAATACCTTTCCTCAGATTCGTAGTGTTTTCTATGATCTTCCTCTACAGATAAATGGATTGTGGAATGTGAAAGCCATCGCCTCGCGGGACACACTGAAGTTTCTGACAGAAATGCATTACTCCTATGCCAAAATATCTCTAACAGAAAAAAACGGAACGATAACCAAATTCTTCAATCCGTAAGTTCATTTCAATCCCTTCTTTATATCCACAAAGTCTTTGGGCAGAGACATGACCTCAAAGCCTATCTGTGTCCATTGGTGGTCACACCATATGTTATATTACTGCAATGTGTCTTTATACTAATCTCATGAAATCCTTGAGACATTGAAGTAGAGATGATAATTTATGAAGATGGCTTACAAATTCGCTCTGACAATTTTAGTATAGAGAGTATGTTTCCGGAACCGGAGAATTTTCAGAGGGTGCACGATGAGAAGGAGACTCTGACTTATAGAAGAGTTGAACAGAAAGGTAAGATGCTATAATTCAAAAACAGCCAATTTCAAGGGTCTGCCCATGATTAGAACCAATAATCTATCCCAAACAAGTGCCACCTATGTCAACAAGATTGCATGTGATATTGAAATTCACCATGATGCTCTGGCCAAGACTTGGTGGTTCATTGGTAACTTCCACTTTCCTCCAAGGCAGCCAACATTAAAGGCACCTACACTGGCCCAAACAACAATATGCTGGGGATAAGATCGATAGCAATTACTGGACAACCCCTTAAAGTTAAAGAGGTTGTCTCCGATAAGGAAAACATGGCAACCATCTTCCAGAAACAGCTCCAGACCTGTCCATAGGGTTGTGTCTGATATTGCAGCTCAGCTTAATGTGAATAGGTCTGAAGTGCAATACCACAACCTACAGACATGTGGGGTGCTGGAAGAAAGTAGTCCTGCGCAACCTCCCTAAGCTTCTGTCCGCACTATTATATCACAAAGACCTACTGTAATTGTCTAAGCGTGACATGTGCATTTCTCTTCCAACTAGAACTTGGATTGATGACAATTTTTCAAGTCCATCCTGATGAGTTGATCATGAGCTCTCAGTCAGAGGGAATAGTTAAGAGCTCAGTGTTATATGGTGAGTTATATGTATGGAAAGATTTACATGATTAAAATTTTCAGTAAATTGAATTCAATGACCTGAATATAGTAGTGGGTCATAATAAAGCCGATTTGGGGCCTAAGCTATCCTCCACGTTTTATACTGAGAATTTCCCCCATGAAATCCTTGTACGTCTGTTTCTACTCTCAATACACATGTACACAAGAGACATTAGTCTGGCCATGAATAAAGCAGTTATGGGCATCCTGCCATATCATGTGCTCTTTGATACTATTATTGGCAGGATAAACATAAACCATATTGCAAAAGAAATACGCACAATATTTTGATGGCAATTCGCTCTTTTCAAAGGGACCCCACAAACATCCATAGAGTTGTAGTAACCCATGACAACGCTTCTACATATTCTGCGATCACTCCATAAATTGATTCAAATTTCCCCTTCGATCTGTCAGTATTCTTTACAGTATTCTACTTTTTTATTCTATTAATTATGTCTCAAGACAAAGAAGACTTCTTATCAAGACAGACCATTGAAACCAACCCTAGAGGTTTTATAGCTGTAGTATTTTCTCTTCATCTACGAGAAGTAGAGATCTTAGTACTCGATTGTTGTCACCGCTCATTGCTTTCTGTCTCCAGTGAGATCATCTGCACACACAGAATCAGAGCTGGAGGATTTCCAAGAATGGATGAGATGCACGGGATTGACTTATTATAAGGAGTTCAACAATACTGTGGATTATGGTAAAAAATGTGATTGGTCTCTTCTAAATTGAAAGTTAAAATTATAAATTGTCTTCATTTCACATGAACAATACTGTTGGCCAAGTCTGTTTTGGCTATGAATGCCATCTGTTATTTCCCTAATGTAGTATTCTACATTTTGCTCGGTTTCCCTTCTGCAGCTGCTTCCTCCCACATTCATTGTGCAGTGAAATCTGTCAGAGAAGCAGTCTGATGTCTTGTAGTGCATTTCTATATTCTATTTTAGTGGTTAGAAACACTCATTTAAGCTAAATTCCATCACATGGAACATTAATAGGCTTATATGAGTGTTTCAAACTACTACGGGGAAACCTGATTAGAGATTCACACTGACAGGACTGATTGCTTCCCTGACAGATTTCTCTGAACCCAGGTAACACCAGCCTTCAGTGAGAACAGCAGTGACAGTGACGTGGCCATGGTGATCTATTTAAGTCATAGTATTCTCTTTAAAAAGGCTCTACCAACTTTGTTAAATCCATTCCACTGGGACTCGCACAGATCATGAGAATGGACCTCTGTTCCTACTAAAGTCGTAGGTTTAGTTTGCATCCTGCTGCTCTATTCACCACTACAAGGGTGGTGGAAAATGACTGTGCCCTCCCATAAAGTTCTAGTTCCCGACAATCCATCCGAATGAAGGAAGCAGCAGGACGCATGCTTCATCCACCCATTAGTGAGGAGGGAGCTTGCTTTGTTGCCGATGACCGGGAGTCCATTCTCATAATCAGGCGCCGAGCAGTTGGACCCCAATGATCAGGGTGTTTACCCCTTGTTCTATGGAGTACCCCTAGATTTATTTTAAATACTTTCATTTATAAAACACTATACTTGCTTTTCTGCTTTACTGTAAGATGTTTTCTTCTCTTTAGCACAGAAATGTTATGGACTTCTTGAGGAAAAACACTTGGCGGCAGAAAATAAGGTTTGTGTCTATTGATGTTCTAGAACTGACCATATCATTCCCGCTCCCAACCTTTCAGGTGCTTTCCCAAAATCCCTTTAGCTGAGGTTTTAAATGTTTTAAACATTCACACCAGTTGTAAAAGCACTAAAATTATTGCAAATTCTTTTGCACCGCAAGAATTTGTGATTATTATTGCATCTGTCACCTCCATGTCATGTGGATGCGCACATTTTGTAAACTTGTCAGACCTGGCATAGTTTTGCGCGGTGGCTGCCCTGCCTGACCTGTTGTTGTGTCCACTGGTACACGGAGCGCTGGCGTTTAAAATAATTTGCCCCATGATCTTTAAAGAAAATATCCTGTTGAGTAGCATGTATGTCCATAACGAGAGAATGTGCCCTACTTATATAACTATGCTCTAAACACAGGACAAAAGTCTGGGACAGGACATTGTGGAGTCTATAGAAAGGGACAGAAACTGTTGTTCTTACTTGGATTTCCCATACATTTACATCAATTTTAATGGAGACCAATAACAAGATATACTACTTAGGTTTCCAATTTTCCCAATCACCCAACAGTGACATTGTGATATCCTATGAATATGCCATAAATCTAACTATGAAGTTCCTTATGACAAGAATTTAAAATAATGAAGCCTCATGTTATTTATTTATGGAGGTCCCGGTAAAAAATCTGTCACAATACTTCTTTAATATAACCTGCAAAGAACCAACTCCAGCTCCCTCCTCTCTTGTGCAGGAAAATTTTACGTCTTGGCATCTGGTGGCAAAGTCTTCCAGTTCTATGGACCAACATTATAACGTGAGAATTCTCTACACGGCTCGGCTGGAGATCAGTAAAGAAGAGGATGAGTATACCTTGAGAGAAATTATCACAGCGTAAGTTCAACCATAAGATTACCACTTCCTATTTGACTGTTTAGGTCAATTTTATGCATTAATCAAAGGTTTAGTTTTCGGTTTTTTTATAGGTTGTGTTGGGTCACTTAAGCACCCCTTATGTATTGTATGCTAGTTCTCCACAATTTCTCAACTCTTTAAATGTTACTTAAAGGGGTATTCCCATCTGGGCATTTACATTTAATTAAATTCATTTGCCCTATGTAAACATTTCTTCAATTGGATGTTATTAAAAAAAAATGTTCCTGTGAGAAGATAATTTCTCATAAATGTAGTTATTCTGTCCCTTCCTTGGCTTCCTTGGATACGACCACGTCATACTCTTAGAGTCCTGCCAAACCACCAGGATTCAGCGGTCATTACCACAGGGCAGCTGTAGGACATGCAGTAACTCCCGGACATTTTATATACAATATACTACCTATATGTAGGAAAATGCACTTATAGACCAAACACTCAAAACAATCTTTGAGGGTACAAAAACAACAATATTGTTTATTCAATTCTTAAACTAAAAAATCACAGACTACACAGGGACAGTTTAAAATCATTTAAAAAACACATACACAAAATCTTAAACAGGTGGACATGTGGCCGAGGGAATCAAAATAAGTATAGCACACAAATGGTCAATCTGTGTGTGAAGTGTGAAAAGCCTAATATTGTATAATCACAGCTAGCAAAACAACGTATTGTAACTTAATAGTACAAATGTGTAAACATCACTTGTAAACATCACTTGTAAACATCACTTGTAAACATCACTTGTAAACATCACTTGTAAACATCACTTGTAAACATCACTTGTAAACATCTACACAGGATACCAGCTAGCAAAGCATATATTACAACTTAGTATTATCAAAGAGTAAACAAGACTATATAGGCATACACACCCGGCTGCATCATGGAACCAAGTCAACGGCAGCCTCCAGATAAGGATGTTAATTAGTATATCCCGGTCCACATGGCCACCAAAACCCCGACGCGCGTTTCGCCTCTTCTTCAAGGGGTGATGGTGGTAATGCTTCCACTCCCCCCATATAAAGCAAGGACTAACCAATCAGGATCTAACATAAACTCCACCCTGCAATCAGTTGTGCACATGTGATTAACCCTTTGTTTGCCCTATTACTCACGATCCGGCGTCCCGGACCTGAGTACCCTCGCTGCCGGCGTCTGCTACACGCTAATGCGACTGTTTCAAGAGAAACAGTTATATAAACAAAGGTGAAGGAATAAAGCCATGATATATCGTGACAGAACATTATAAGATCATTATAGAAAATTTATTGTATGATAGATGACAACTTAAGGCCAGACCATAAAAGGAAAAGATACAAAAAATATAAAATTTTTAATTAAAAAACGTGAGTGAAGATGCTGCAGAGCAAAAAGGAAATTAATAAGACAGCAAAAAATGAGTGAACAAAGAAATAAAAAGCCACAGTAGACAATAAAGGACAATAAAAAATTTAAAATTTTGGTGAACAAGGAAATAAAAAGCCACAGTGGACAATAAAGGATTGGGATAACATAGTGTAGCCAAATGGCTGAAGTGCAAAAAATGCTATATAAGGCCAAACTATATTGGCAGTTATGTGCAAGGTGGGACATGCAGGTATAATGCATGAGTGTAATACAGAACAAATATAATATATTGTAGTAGGGTGAGAGATGTTGTGAAAAGTGCAGAGTGCCAAGGTGACTGAAAGGAAAAAGATATAACATGTAATCTCATGCGTCAAGGGTGATAACAGATGGATATACGGACCTGGTGGAAGGCCAATGCCAATTAGGATATAACTGTAGGTTATTATCATACAATATTAGCAGTAATCCCGATTTGATTAGAGTATCAGGTTATGGTACACAAATGTAAACGCATTGTGCTCCCAAAATATAGCAGGATAACCATGTAATTTAAATAAAGTGAACGACATATATAATGTAATAAACATGGGGGGAGATGGGGCAACCAACCATCATAACTATACAATTATTAATCATGATCTAAAAATCTAACAAAATATACAAAAGAGTCACAAATGTGGATGCCTCAGATCACAGAGAAGACGCAAAAGATACCCGTTCGTTCAGACCATAGGGGGCCATGGTCTGTAGTTTTACAATCCATTTTGTTTCGATCCTCTCTAATTTATGGAATACATCGCCACCTCGAGGTCCCGAGATGATTTTATCAATACCGCAGACACGCAGATCCTGCCACCGGTCATTATGTACTTCGTGAAAATGTTTCGGGACACTCTTTAGTTTTAAGGCATCCTGGTTTTCATGTGATATTTTCTGGGTTGCTCGTATGTCTTTCAAATGTTCCTGAATGCGAACTTTGAGTTCCCTCGTGGTCATGCCCACATATTGCAGGCCACACGGGCAAGTCAGCATGTAGATAACTCCTGAGGAGCTACAGTTGATAAAATGTACAATTTGAAACGTCTTACTGGACTTGGAATCCGAAAATGTATTGGTTTTAATCATCAACTTGCAAATGGAACAATGTCCACAGGCTACAGATCCCCATTGGGGCCCCCTAGAACCAAATATGTAGTTTTTCGGATAATTCGGTGTGTAGTGGCTCCTTACCAACATGTCGCCAATCGATCGGCTTTTCTTAGCCACTACCTGATCATTTGCAGGTTTACGAGGTTTGACCATCAGGAGGTTATTCCGATTTTCCTGCTTGGCCCCTCTATAGGCTCTATGGATATCCTCATCCTGATAGCCTCTTTGTTGAAAGCGTTGTTGTAATACACCAGCTTCTTCTTCAAAAAGAGAGTCAGTATCGCAAATTCTTCGGGCACGTAAAAATTGACCTGTGGGGATCGAGCGTATCATATGTGGCAGATGAGACGATGAGGAGTGTAGAATGGCATTGACTGATGTCTTCTTGCGGAAAATTTTGGTATTCAATTGCCCCGAGTTGTCCACCAGAATTTCAATATCCAGGAATTCCATCCTTTTTTGGCTCACAACATGTGTAAGTCTGATATTCTGGTCATTAAAGTTAAGAAGGCAGAGGAAGTTATCCAAAGACTCTTCGGTACCCAATTCCGGATCCAGATTACATTGTCTCAAAAAGAAATTTGCCGCCTTTATGCCTTGTGTGTGTCCAATGCAGGTATATAGAGACTCTACATCGCAGGATACCAAACACATATTGGGCTCAAGAGATACGCCATTCAATCGTTGCAGAACATCCGTCGAGTCCCGAATATATGATGGCAGATTTTCAACACATGGTTGTAGGTAGTAGTCAATAAAGCGACACACCGGTTCACAAAGGCTTCCACACCCAGATACGATAGGTCGTCCGGGAGGTTTGGTGGCATCTTTATGAACTTTGAGAGGCATCTGGCTCATTCATCAATTCTTCTAATGCCTGAATTGTTTCCAGATCTTCTTGGGCTTAAGTTGTCCACTTCCTTCTGTGTTCACATTTTTCCTTTTCGCCGGTGTCCCTCTTGCTCCAAACCGATGTCTCATGTATTCGCGTTCATTGTTGGCTTCAGCCCCCGATTCACCGGATGTCACGGAATCATATGATGTAGAGGATACAGTCCTTGATCTATTTATTCCTCCCATTCTTCGTCTCTGCCATCTATAAACTTGGTTTTTTTGAAAGTCTCCTAAGTCTCTCTGGAATTTTTTAACTTTAATTTGTTGAATCTCCTTCTCCCACTTTTGATACTCGAGCTCAAGGTCATGCTCAAAGTACTTTTGTACGTCAGGGGTGGAGAGTTCTTTTAGCTTGTCTTGCAATGGCAATATTACCTTTTCTATGGCCTCCAGATTCTTTTTTTCCACTCCTACCAGGAGTTCAATAAAGGTACGAGAACAATTGTTGCATGCTTCCTCCCATCTTTTCCTTACTGTCTCATCCTCCAACTGAAACGCCGGAAACACTTGGATCCGGAGACCTCTTGGAATCAAATTTTTAGAAAGATATTGTTCCAGGGATGCCTTATTCCACCATGATTTAGTACGTTTTTTCAAATGCTCCTTCAAAGATCGTTGGGTAGTGCGTAAATCCTGATCACCCGAGGCACCCACATCTGCAGCTCGCTCATTAAAAACCTGGGTCACCATTGCAGCCCAATTCGATTCCCTATTATGGAAATCCATCATCTTTATACTGTTAACAGTCTCTGAAAAAACAGAAATACAATAAATACCTATGAATCAGAGCACCAAAATACTTATCAACCTATGAGAATATACTACCTATATGTAGGAAAATGCACTTATAGACCAAACACTCAAAACAATCTTTGAGGGTACAAAAACAACAATATTTTTTATTCAATTCTTAAACTAAAAAAATCACAGACTACACAGGGACAGTTTAAAATCATTTAAAAAACATACATACACAAAATCTTAAACAGGTGGACATGTGGCCGAGGGAATCAAAATAAGTATAGCACACAAATGGTCAATCTGTGTGTGAAGTGTGAAAAGCCTAATATTGTATAATCACAGCTAGCAAAACAACGTATTGTAACTTAATAGTACAAATGTGTAAACATCACTTGTAAACATCATTTGTAAACATCACTTGTAAACATCACTTGTAAACATCACTTGTAAACATCACTCCCGGACCTGAGTACCCTCGCTGCCGGCGTCTGCTACACGCTAATGCGACTGCGCAGAAGGACGTTATATTGCGCCTGCGTCAAAATGTGTGCCCGCCGCCGGCACGAAAAAAGCCGAGCCCAGGCAAGAACAGGCGCGCATGCGCAGCGCATCCCGGACGAGCCGAACGCGACAGCGAAGCAGAAGACCGGGATGTCGGCCCAGGTATATATACAGAAATACACAAAATATGTGCCGCAATGCAGCACATATCATGCATATAGCAGAGCGGAGCTATATAAACCAGGTATCTATTACAGTGACCGGAAAAGTTACCTGAGTTATCAAAAAATTTTTGATCAAGAGAAACAGTTATATGGAAAGGTGAAGGAATAAAGCCATGATATATCGTGACAGAACATTATAAGATCATTATAGAAAATTTATTGTATGATAGATGACAACTTAAGGCCAGACCATAAAAGGAAAAGATACAAAAAATATAAAATTTTTAATTAAAAAACGTGAGTGAAGATGCTGCAGAGCAAAAAGGAAATTAATAAGACAGCAAAAAATGAGTGAACAAAGAAATAAAAAGCCACAGTAGACAATAAAGGACAATAAAAAATTAAAAATTTTGGTGAATAAGGACGCAGGCGCAATATAACGTCCTTTTGCGCAGTCGCATTAGCGTATAGCAGACGCCGGCAGCGAGGGTACTCAGGTCCGGGACGCCGGATCGTGAGTAATAGGGCAAACAAAGGGTTAATCACATGTGCACAACTGATTGCAGGGTGGAGTTTATGTTAGATCCTGATTGGTTAGTCCTTGCTTTATATGGGGGGAGTGGAAGCATTACCACCATCACCCCTTGAAGAAGAGGCGAAACGCGCGTCGGGGTTTTGGTGGCCATGTGGACCGGGATATACTAATTAACATCCTTATCTGGAGGCTGCCGTTGACTTGGTTCCATGATGCAGCCGGGTGTGTATGCCTATATAGTCTTGTTTACTCTTTGATAATACTAAGTTGTAATATATGCTTTGCTAGCTGGTATCCTGTGTAGATGTTTACAAGTGATGTTTACAAGTGATGTTTACAAGTGATGTTTACAAGTGATGTTTACAAGTGATGTTTACAAGTGATGTTTACAAGTGATGTTTACAAGTGATGTTTACAAGTGATGTTTACAAGTGATGTTTACAAGTGATGTTTACAAGTGATGTTTACAAGTGATGTTTACAAGTGATGTTTACACATTTGTACTATTAAGTTACAATACGTTGTTTTGCTAGCTGTGATTATACAATATTAGGCTTTTCACACTTCACACACAGATTGACCATTTGTGTGCTATACTTATTTTGATTCCCTCGGCCACATGTCCACCTGTTTAAGATTTTGTGTATGTATGTTTTTTTTAAATGATTTTAAACTGTCCCTGTGTAGTCTGTGATTTTTTAGTTTAAGAATTGAATAAAAAATATTGTTGTTTTTGTACCCTCAAAGATTGTTTTGAGTGTTTGGTCTATAAGTGCATTTTCCTACATATAGGTAGTATATTCTCATAGGTTGATAGGTTTTTGCAGAAGTATTTTGGTGCTCTGATTCATAGGTATTTATTTTATATACAATAACCTTTTGTTTCTTTGTGCACTCAATCTATCAGACGTGGCCGTATCCGAGGAAGCTATCTCGTTTCTAAGGGACATAATGACTACATTTATGAGAAATTATCTTCACACAGGAACATTATTTTTAATAACATCCAATTGAAGAAATGTTTATATATGGCAGATTAATGAAACTGAATGTAAGTGCCCAGATGAGAAAAACCCTTAAAGTCTCCTCCAGCATGTCCACATGATCATCCAACTTGACCCTAATCGATAGAAGTACTAAGCATTTCATTATGACTTTACCAAGGAAAAAAGGTTTAAAAATACAGATATACAGTAAATATACAGATATCTTAAATTCTGAAGCTTCTTCTTATGAAATATTAATGCTGCTTCCACTCTTAGGCCAATGGACAAGATTCTGGTAGAGCTGAAGTTTGGCATGAAAATTAAAGGTACAGGACAAAACATAGAATGTTTATCCCCTCTTCCCTGCCAAGTCAATGACATAAGTTTGACATAAGATATCAGTTTGGTCGTCTCTCCCATTGCCCGTATGATCATGTGTCTAGACCTCGGTGTCAGATCTACCAACAAAATCCTATAATTCTAATTCTGCTAAAAACTTTTTTCTAGATGGAGTTATGGTCTTCAACTTTATGACCAAGAAAGACTTGCTGCTTCTGGGGGTTCAAACTAAAATAGGAAGAACTTTATATCTTGCATGTAAGTATCTGAAGTTGACATATATTCCGACAACGCTTGCAGATCATATTTATTTTCCAATGTACCCACTCATGCAAGTGCAGTACCGGGGGTCCTGCTGATGGTGAAGTCTTCTAAAGAAAACTATAAGGTATGGACCACTATATGGGGCACCATTGGATTTGGCATAACTACTATCTGGCATCAAGTCTTTTGCCTTGTTCTCATTGTATTCGGGGACCGCAATGACCAAAATCAGTTTTGCCCACATTGTCCACCAACACCAATGATGAACACAAAGACCCTGATTTACTAAAGCCCCTGCACCAGTTTTCTGTCAGACTTTGCATGTTCTTTTATGTGCAAACTGCTTGTACAGGTATTTAAGAAGCGTTGGAGACACATTTGTGGTGCACGCCGCACTATACACAAAATTCTGCACTGAAATGACCATGTCTAGCAGGACTGGTGGTATGTCCCACTGCCCACTATGTACACACTGCTGGAGCAGGAGGTCAGGGTGAAAACCGCTGTAACACATGTGCCCATATTTTTAATCAGGAAGCTCAAGTTAGAGATCTGGAGGAAGATATTGCACATCTGTGAACAATTGACAGTTTTGAGAGTTTTCTGCTCACTTGTCATGGACAGCTGTCGTGGTGCATGTTGGAATCAATGACAGAATAGATGGTAGGTCGAGGAGCCTAAAGAATTAGGTTCAAACCTTAAGGAAAGGACCTCCAAGGTATATTCTCTGGAATACTAACTGTACTATGCGCTACGCAGAGAAGGCAGCTGGAGCTATAGCAGGGTTTAGATCCTGGTGTAGAGCAGAAGGATTTGGGTTCCCAGAGCAATGGGTTGACTTTTCATTGGGGTACAAGCTGTTTTCTGCAGATAACTTGCACCTAAATGGAAAGGGGGGCTGCTGTGCTGGGGGGGGGAGGAGATCCTAGCAGGGGTGGTGGAGTACAAGTTACAAAACAATGGTGATATTATATGTACCAGTAAAATGGCTATAAATCTATTAAATAACTGTGGGAAATTAAAGTGTATGTTCATAAATGCCATAAAATCACAAGCATAAAGGGTGAGCTGGAGGCTCTGGTAATAGAGGAACACTTAGATGTGGTTGGTGTAGCGGAGAAATAGATCAATGCATCACATGATTGGGGTATTAATATTCAAAGTTTAACACTTTCAGAAAGACAGGGCAAATAGGAGAGGAGGTGGTGTATGTGTATATATATATGTAATAGGAGGGGAGGTGGTGTATGTGTATATATGTAATAGGAGGGGAGGTGGTGTATGTGTATATATATATGTAATAGGAGGGGAGGTGGTGTATGTGTATATATGTAATAGGAGGGGAGGTGGTGTATGTGTATATATATATATGTAATAGGAGGGGAGGTGGTGTATGTGTATATATGTAATAGGAGGGGAGGTGGTGTATGTGTATATATATGTAATAGGAGAGGAGGTGGTGTATGTGTATATATATGTAATAGGAGAGGAGGTGGTGTATGTGTGTATATATATGTAATAGGAGAGGAGGTGGTGTATGTGTATATATGTAATAGGAGGGGGGGTGGTGTATGTGTATATATGTAATAGGAGGGGAGGTGGTGTATGTGTATATATATATGTAATAGGAGGGGAGGTGGTGTATGTGTATATATGTAATAGGAGGGGAGGTGGTGTATGTGTATATATATATGTAATAGGAGGGGAGGTGGTGTATGTGTATATATGTAATAGGAGGGGAGGTGGTGTATGTGTATATATATGTAATAGGAGAGGAGGTGGTGTATGTGTATATATATGTAATAGGAGAGGAGGTGGTGTATGTGTGTATATATATGTAATAGGAGAGGAGGTGGTGTATGTGTATATATGTAATAGGAGGGGGGGTGGTGTATGTGTATATATGTATGTAATAGGAGGGGAGGTGGTGTATGTGTATATATATGTAATAGGAGAGGAGGTGGTGTATGTGTATATATATGTAATAGGAGAGGAGGTGGTGTATGTGTATATATGTAATAGGAGGGGAGGTGGTGTATGTGTATATATGTAATAGGAGGGGAGGTGGTGTATGTGTATATATGTAATAGGAGGGGGGGTGGTGTATGTGTATATATATGTAATAGGAGAGGAGGTGGTGTATGTGTGTATATATATGTAATAGCAGGGGAGGTGGTGTATGTGTATATATGTAATAGGAGGGGAGGTGGTGTATGTGTATATATATGTAATAGGAGGGGAGGTGGTGTATGTGTATATATATGTAATAGGAGGGGAGGTGGTGTATGTGTATATATATGTAATAGGAGGGGAGGTGGTGTATGTGTATATATGTAATAGGAGAGGAGGTGGTGTATGTATATATATGTAATAGGAGGGGAGGTGGTGTATGTATATATATGTAATAGGAGGGGAGGTGGTGTATGTGTATATATATATGTAATAGGAGGGGAGGTGGTGTATGTGTATATATATGTAATAGGAGAGGAGGTGGTGTATGTGTGTATATATGTGTAATAGGAGGGGAGATGGTGTATGTGTATATATGTAATAGGAGGGGAGGTGGTGTATGTATATATATATATATATATATATATGTAATAGGAGAGGAGGTGGTGTATGTGTTGTGAGACACTGAAGGGGTTAACTGTGGATGGGCGGTATGTTTCCCCTAGGTTTTGCTTCTATGCAAGGCCTTAGTGCTGAGGTGGGTTTGTCCAGCACCTTGGACACAGGTGATGGGAACAGCCTAATTAGCCTGGATAAAATGACTCAGCAGAGTTGAGTGGGTTGTCTCTCTGTGGAAGGAGGCTGAGAGGACACAGCTCTGACCTGTGTGTCTGGAGCAGCCACGTGATCTTTGTTTAGTGTGAGCTAGTGGACTATTTGTATAGTTAGCACCCTGACGGGTAGGTTTTCTTTTGTTTATTCAAATACCTGAATGTAAAGGCTGGTTTTATTTTGCTGCAATAAACGCAGGCGAGACCTGTTTGGACTGTACCCTGGTGTCCCTGTCTTGAACTGCATCCCAGCACCCCGCTACCACGGTCTCTACTGGGCCAAATCCCCACATATGGTGGAGGATGCGGGCAGTTCAAAAAGACATACACCTGAAAGGCTCGCTACATCCTGCAACATTGCATGGCCTGGGTGAAAGCAGCAGGCAAAGTGCAGGATACAGCCAAGATGGAAGACTTTATTAAATACCTGCAAGAGGAGGCCAGAGCTAATCGGCAGCAGCAGCAGGAAGAGTCCCAGGCTAATCGGCAGCTGCAGCAAGCCATGCTCCAGCAGCAGGAGGAGAGGTCCCGTCAGCAGCAAGCCATGTTCCAGCTGCAGGAGGAGAGGTCCCGCCAGCAGCAGGAGGAGAGGTCCCGCCAGCAGCAAGCCATGTTTCAGCTGCAGGAGGAGAGGTCCCGCCAGCAGCAGGAAGAATCCCGAGCCATGTTCCAGCTGATGATGGAGAAGTTTTCTGGCATGATGGCAGCACCGCAAGCGACGACTACTGAGGGGTCCCATACTGGTCTGCAAGGGTACCCGGTTGTCCAGCATTCCGCACGGGCTGCAGTACAAAAGGCTTTACAAAAAATGGCGACGACCGACGACGTGGAGGCGTATCTCACTGTGTTCGAGCGAGTAGCTGAGCGAGAGTTACCGGCTGAGCAGTGGGCAGATGTCCTGGCACCGTTCCTGACCGGCGAGTCGCAGAAGGCTTACTACGACCTGAGTGAAACGGAGGCCCGTAAGTACCCCCAGCTAAAGGCGGAGATTCTGGCTCGTCTTGGGGTCACCGTTCAAGTTCGCTCCAGCCGGGTCCACCAGTGGGCTTACTCAGAAAAATTACCCCCACGCTCCCAAATGCATGACCTGATCCATCTTGTCCGGAAGTGGCTACAACCAGAGGACTGCACCCCAGCACAGATGGTAGAGAGAGTGGTCCTCGACAAGTTCACCCGTTCTCTGCCCTCTCGGCTCCAGCGGTGGGTTGGACAGGCCGGTCCCACAAAAGCTGAGGAGCTTGTGTCCCTTGTAGAGAGGTATCGGGCTACGGAGGACCTTCTACTTACCTCTCCCACACGAAGCAGTGCCAGTGACAGGGTCACCAAACCAGCTGGTAAGACTGCTACTGCGGAAAAGGGGAGACATGTCAGGTTGGGAGGGGGTTCATTGGGGGGCGTGGATACCCAGAAACCGAGTGAGGCTCGTGACAGAGGTCATGGCCGTATCCAGTGCTGGCGGTGCCATGAAATGGGCCATATTGCTGCCAACTGTCCACTGTCAGTGGAGCCAATGGACTGCAACCAGACCCGGCGAGTGTCACTGTTTGCCCGGCCAGTTCTGGCGGCAGAGTCAGTCACGGATGCGGAACCCCAAGTATGCATGGTCACAATCGGTGGTCACACAGTGGAAGCCTTGCTAGACTCAGGGAGTCTGGTCACCCTGGTGCGGGGAACTTTGGTTGATCCTGGACTATACAGTGGGCGGAGAGTGGGAGTGTTGTGTATACATGGGGACACTCGCGAATATCCCACTGCTGTCATCAACCTACATACCCCTTGTGGTACTGTTACCCATGAAGTGGGGGTGGTGGGGACCCTTTTTCATGAGGCTATTATCGGCAGAGACTTACCGGTGTTTTGGGACCTCTGGAGACGAAGACCCACCTCAGGTGCTGTTGCAGATAATGGACATCAGGTATGTCCGGCCTTGGCCCCTGAACCCTTTGAGGCCGATGTACACACACCAGCAGTAGGGGTGACCCCATGTGATGAATTCTCTCCCCTAGAGGTCCTAGCTGGTGAGGTCGAGGGCCACGAGGAGGTGGCCGACATGCTGGACCTTGATATTTCCCGTGACAATTTTGGGGCTGCACAGCTACAGGACCCTACCTTGGTTAAAGCACGGGAGAATGTCAAGGTGATAAATGGGGTACTCCAAATACCAGGGGCTGATAAAATATACCCCCGAATGGTGATTATTGGGGAACTGTTGTACAGGGTCGACCAGATACGGGGTGAGGAGGTTGAGCAACTTGTAGTACCCCAATCTCACCGTAGGCTGGTGCTAGAGTTGGCACACAAACATGTGCTGGGAGGGCACTTAGGTGCTGAGAAGACCCGAGAGAGGATCCTGCAGCGATTTTTCTGGCCCGGGGTATGGGAGGAGGTAAACCGGTATTGTAGCTCCTGCCCTGAGTGTCAACTTACTGCCCCGGTCTCCCACTTCAGGAGTCCTTTGGTCCCGCTACCGATCATAGAAGTGCCCTTTGAACGGATTGCAATGGATCTGGTTGGCCCCATAGTCAAATCCTCCAGGGGGCACCAATACATCCTAGTTATCCTGGACTACGCTATGCGGTATCCCGAGGCGATTCCATTAAGGAACACCTCCTCCAAAAATATTGCTAGGGAGCTGTTCCAGGTGTTCTCACGCACAGGCCTCCCCAAGGAAATCTTGACTGACCAGGGTACCCCATTCATGTCTAGGGTAATGAAGGAGATGTGCAAGTTACTACAGGTAAAACAGCTCCGCACCTCTGTGTATTATCCTCAGACAGATGGCCTGGTCGAGAGGTTTAATAAGACCTTGAAGGGGATGCTTAAGAGGGTGGTCAGCAAAGATGGGAAGGACTGGGATTGTTTGTTGCCCTATTTGATGTTTGCCATACGAGAAGTTCCCCAGTCCTCCACGGGTTTCTCACCCTTTGAGCTGTTATATGGCCGTTCCCCACGTGGGCTTTTGGATGTAGCCAAGGAGACCTGGGAGCAGGAGAGGACCCCCCACCGTAGTGTGATAGAACACGTCTCCCTTATGCAGGACCGCATAGCGGCGGTAATGCCCCTTGTAAAGGAACACATGACAAGGGCACAAGAGGCCCAGTCTAGGGTCTACAATAGGTCAGCCAGACTCAGGACCTTTAACCCAGGTGACAGAGTGCTAGTTCTGGTGCCCACCGTGGAGAGCAAGTTCTTGGCCAAATGGCAAGGGCCATATGAGGTCATGGAGAGAGTGGGGAAGGTAACATACAGGGTATCTCAGCCGGGGAGGAGGAAACCCGAACAGATATACCACGTGAACCTCCTAAAGCCATGGAGGGAAAGAGAGTCCCTGATGGCCATGGGAGTAGAGAAGGCGTCTGTCTCCAAGAAGGGGACACCGGAGGTAGGTGTACCCGATGCCAAGGTGCCTGAAGTACGGATCTCGGAGTCCCTCTCCAGGGCCCAGATTCAGGAAGCGAAGGAGTTTGTGCTCCGAAATATGGAGGTGTTCTCTAAGTTACCGGGACGTACTTCAGTCATCAAGCATGACATCATAACCGAACCCCACATCCGGGTACACCAAAAACCTTACCGGGTCCCTGAAGCGCGCCGGCTTGCCATATCCGAAGAAGTCAGGCAGATGTTAGACCTGGGGGTTATCGAGGAGTCTAAAAGTGACTGGTCGAGTCCTATTGTGTTGATTCCCAAACCTGATGGTTCCCTACGGTTCTGCAATGATTTTAGGAAGTTGAACGAGGTGTCCAAATTTGATTCCTATCCCATGCCCAGGGTTGACGAGTTGATAGAACGACTTGGACAGGCTAGGTTCTTCTCCACCCTTGACCTGACGAAAGGGTATTGGCAGGTACCCCTGACTGACAGGGCTAAAGAGAAGACCGCTTTTGTTACCCCTGATGGGCTTTTTCAGTACGTGGTACTCCCCTTTGGGCTACATGGGGCTCCCGCCACATTCCAGAGGTTAATGGATCTCGTGCTAAAACCTCACCGGAGTTATGCCTCGGCCTACTTGGATGACATCATAGTCTATAGTAACGATTGGGAGAGTCACCTGGCCAAGGTGCAAGCAGTGGTAGACTTCCTGAGGGCAGCAGGGCTGACAGCGAACCCCCAAAAGTGTGCACTGGGTCTGGAAGAGGCCCGTTACCTGGGGTACCGTATTGGGCGAGGGGTCATCAAACCCCAAGTAAATAAAGTAGAGGCGATCCAGCAGTGGCCACGACCTTTGAGCAAGAAGCAAGTGAGGGCTTTTCTGGGCATAGTGGGCTATTATCGACGATTTATCCCCGATTTTGCGACAATAGCGGCACCTCTGACTGACCTGACTAAGGGTAGCAGGGCGGTGATGGTAAAGTGGAGTGAAGAGGCTGAGGGGGCGTTTCAGCGACTTAAGACGGTTTTGTGTGAGGGACCGATACTGATCACCCCTAACTTCACCAAGACCTTTATTGTGCAGACTGACGCTTCTGACGTGGGCTTGGGGGCTGTCCTGTCCCAAGTAGTGGAGGGTGAGGAACATCCTGTAACATTCCTGAGCCGCAAGCTCACACCTCCTGAGAAGAACTATAGTATAGTTGAGAGGGAGTGCTTGGCGATAAAATGGGCTCTGGAATCCCTGAGGTATTATCTGGTAGGGCGACAGTTTACACTAGTGACCGATCACTCTCCCCTAACCTGGATGAGTCAGGCCAAGGAGAGGAACGCCAGGGTCACAAGGTGGTTCCTAATGCTCCAGAATTTTAAATTCACGGTGGAACATCGAGCAGGAAAATTGCATGGGAATGCCGATGCCCTATCCCGTACCCACTGTCTGATGGCCAAAAGTGTTCGCCCCCACAGGGTCAAACAGAGGGGGAGGGTATGTGAGACACTGAAGGGGTTAACTGTGGATGGGCGGTATGTTTCCCCTAGGTTTTGCTTCTATGCAAGGCCTTAGTGCTGAGGTGGGTTTGTCCAGCACCTTGGACACAGGTGATGGGAACAGCCTAATTAGCCTGGATAAAATGACTCAGCAGAGTTGAGTGGGTTGTCTCTCTGTGGAAGGAGGCTGAGAGGACACAGCTCTGACCTGTGTGTCTGGAGCAGCCACGTGATCTTTTGTTTAGTGTGAGCTAGTGGACTATTTGTATAGTTAGCACCCTGACGGGTAGGTTTTCTTTTGTTTATTCAAATACCTGAATGTAAAGGCTGGTTTTATTTTGCTGCAATAAACGCAGGCGAGACCTGTTTGGACTGTACCCTGGTGTCCCTGTCTTGAACTGCATCCCAGCACCCCGCTACCACGGTCTCTACTGGGCCAAATCCCCACAGTGTATATATGTAATAGGAGGGGAGGTGGTGTATGTGTATATATATGTAATAGGAGGGGAGGTGGTGTATGTATATATATATATGTAATAGGAGAGGAGGTGGTGTATGTGTATATATGTAATAGGAGGGGAGGTGGTGTATGTGTATATATGTAATAGGAGGGGAGGTGGTGTATGTGTATATATATGTAATAGGAGAGGAGGTGGTGTATGTGTATATATATGTAATAGGAGGGGAGGTGGTGTATGTGTATATATGTAATAGGAGGGGAGGTGGTGTATGTGTATATATGTAATAGGAGGGGAGGTGGTGTATGTGTATATATGTAATAGGAGGGGAGGTGGTGTATGTGTATATATGTAATAGGAGGGGAGGTGGTGTATGTGTATATATGTAATAGGAGAGGAGGTGGTGTATGTATATATATATATATGTAATAGGAGGGGAGGTGGTGTATGTGTATATATGTAATAGGAGAGGAGGTGGTATATGTGTATATATATGTAATAGGAGGGGAGGTGGTGTATGTGTATATATATATATATATGTAATAGGAGGGGGGGTGGTGTATGTGTATATATGTAATAGGAGGGGGGGTGGTGTATGTGTATATATGTAATAGGAGGGTAGGTGGTGTATGTGTATATATATATATATGTAATAGGAGGGGAGGTGGTGTATGTGTATATATATGTAATAGGAGGGGAGGTGGTGTATGTGTATATATATGTAATAGGAGAGGAGGTGGTGTATGTGTATATATGTAATAGGAGGGTAGGTGGTGTATGTGTATATATATATATGTAATAGGAGGGGAGGTGGTGTATGTGTATATATATGTAATAGGAGGGGAGGTGGTGTATGTGTATATATATGTAATAGGAGAGGAGGTGGTGTATGTGTATATATGTAATAGGAGGGGAGGTGGTGTATGTGTATATATATATATATATATGTAATAGGAGGGGAGGTGGTGTATGTATATATATGTAATAGGAGGGGAGGTGGTGTATGTGTATATATATATAATAGGAGGGGAGGTGGTGTATGTGTATATATGTAATATGAGGGGAGGTGGTGTATGTGTATATATATGTAATAGGAGGGGAGGTGGTGTATGTGTATATATATGTAATAGGAGGGGAGGTGGTGTATGTGTATATATATGTAATAGGAGAGGAGGTGGTGTATGTGTATATATATGTAATAGGAGAGGAGGTGGTGTATGTATATATATGTAATAGGAGGGGAGGTGGTGTATGTATATATATGTAATAGGAGAGGAGGTGGTGTATGTATATATATGTAATAGGAGGGGAGGTGGTGTATGTATATATATATGTAATAGGAGAGGAGGTGGTGTATGTGTATATATATGTAATAGGAGGGGAGGTGGTGTATGTGTATATATGTAATAGGAGGGGAGGTGGTGTATGTGTATATATATATGTAATAGGAGGGGAGGTGGTGTATGTGTATATATATATGTAATAGGAGGGGAGGTGGTGTATGTGTATATATGTAATAGGAGGGGAGGTGGTGTATGTGTATATATATATGTAATAGGAGGGGAGGTGGTGTATGTGTATATATGTAATAGGAGGGGAGGTGGTGTATGTGTATATATATGTAATAGGAGGGGAGGTGGTGTATGTGTATATATATGTAATAGGAGGGGAGGTGGTGTATGTGTATATATATGTAATAGGAGGGGAGGTGGTGTATGTGTATATATGTAATAGGAGGGGAGGTGGTGTATGTGTATATATGTAATAGGAGGGGAGGTGGTGTATGTATATATATGTAATAGGAGGGGAGGTGGTGTATGTGTATATATGTAATAGGAGAGGAGGTGGTGTATGTGTATATATGTAATAGGAGGGGAGGTGGTGTATGTATATATATGTAATAGGAGAGGAGGTGGTGTATGTATATATATGTAATAGGAGGGGAGGTGGTGTATGTGTATATATGTAATAGGAGGGGAGGTGGTGTATGTGTATATATATGTAATAGGAGGGGAGGTGGTGTATGTGTATATATGTAATAGGAGGGGAGGTGGTGTATGTGTATATATATGTAATAGGAGAGGAGGTGGTGTATGTATATATATGTAATAGGAGAGGAGGTGGTGTATGTATATATATGTAATAGGAGAGGAGGTGGTGTATGTGTATATATGTAATAGGAGGGGAGGTGGTGTATGTGTATATATATGTAATAGGAGGGGAGGTGGTGTATGTGTATATATATGTAATAGGAGGGGAGGTGGTGTATGTGTATATATATGTAATAGGAGAGGAGGTGGTGTATGTGTATATATATGTAATAGGAGAGGAGGTGGTGTATGTGTATATATATGTAATAGGAGGGGAGGTGGTGTATGTGTATATATATGTAATAGGAGGGGAGGTGGTGTATGTATATATATGTAATAGGAGGGGAGGTGGTGTATGTGTATATATATGTAATAGGAGGGGAGGTGGTGTATGTGTATATATATGTAATAGGAGAGGAGGTGGTGTATGTGTATATATATGTAATAGGAGGGGAGGTGGTGTATGTGTATATATATATGTAATAGGAGGGGAGGTGGTGTATGTGTATATATATGTAATAGGAGGGAGGTGGTGTATGTGTATATATATGTAATAGGAGGGGAGGTGGTGTATGTGTATATATATGTAATAGGAGAGGAGGTGGTGTATGTGTATATATATGTAATAGGAGAGGAGGTGGTGTATGTATATATATGTAATAGGAGGGGAGGTGGTGTATGTATATATATGTAATAGGAGAGGAGGTGGTGTATGTATATATATGTAATAGGAGGGGAGGTGGTGTATGTATATATATATGTAATAGGAGAGGAGGTGGTGTATGTGTATATATATGTAATAGGAGGGGAGGTGGTGTATGTGTATATATGTAATAGGAGGGGAGGTGGTGTATGTGTATATATATATGTAATAGGAGGGGAGGTGGTGTATGTGTATATATATATGTAATAGGAGGGGAGGTGGTGTATGTGTATATATGTAATAGGAGGGGAGGTGGTGTATGTGTATATATATGTAATAGGAGGGGAGGTGGTGTATGTGTATATATGTAATAGGAGGGAGGTGGTGTATGTGTATATATGTAATAGGAGGGAGGTGGTGTATGTATATATATGTAATAGGAGGGGAGGTGGTGTATGTGTATATATGTAATAGGAGAGGAGGTGGTGTATGTGTATATATATGTAATAGGAGGGGAGGTGGTGTATGTGTATATATGTAATAGGAGGGGAGGTGGTGTATGTATATATATGTAATAGGAGAGGAGGTGGTGTATGTATATATATGTAATAGGAGGGGAGGTGGTGTATGTGTATATATGTAATAGGAGGGGAGGTGGTGTATGTGTATATATATGTAATAGGAGGGGAGGTGGTGTATGTGTATATATGTAATAGGAGGGGAGGTGGTGTATGTGTATATATATGTAATAGGAGAGGAGGTGGTGTATGTATATATATGTAATAGGAGAGGAGGTGGTGTATGTGTATATATGTAATAGGAGGGGAGGTGGTGTATGTGTATATATATGTAATAGGAGGGGAGGTGGTGTATGTGTATATATATGTAATAGGAGGGGAGGTGGTGTATGTGTATATATATGTAATAGGAGAGGAGGTGGTGTATGTGTATATATATGTAATAGGAGAGGAGGTGGTGTATGTGTATATATATGTAATAGGAGGGGAGGTGGTGTATGTGTATATATATGTAATAGGAGGGGAGGTGGTGTATGTATATATATGTAATAGGAGGGGAGGTGGTGTATGTGTATATATATGTAATAGGAGGGGAGGTGGTGTATGTGTATATATATGTAATAGGAGAGGAGGTGGTGTATGTGTATATATATGTAATAGGAGGGGAGGTGGTGTATGTGTATATATGTAATAGGAGGGGAGGTGGTGTATGTGTATATATATGTAATAGGAGGGGAGGTGGTGTATGTGTATATATATGTAATAGGAGGGGAGGTGGTGTATGTGTATATATGTGTAATAGGAGGGGAGGTGGTGTATGTGTATATATGTGTAATAGGAGGGGAGGTGGTGTATGTGTATATATGTATTATGTATATTTGCTTATTGTGTGTGTGTGTATATATATATATTAGTAAATGAGCCCCATTGTTACATGTCTTAGTCCCTCAGACTTAGTAGACCTGGTGCCACTATGTCGGGTCAGGAGGAGAATGCCACATTGTAGTACCGTCCATCTCCACTACCTTCACCCGTGCAGTTGTCATGTCCACAGCTTGCACCTAAGAGCTTCTGCTTTGCAGCTGGACACACACATCAAAAGATCGCGACCAAAGCTAACGCTGCAATGCCGCGGTCACTTCTATGTTCTTTGTGTTTAAACAAGAATACAAAAATAATACCGCTATACATCGTTTGCAGCCACATCTTGTGCAGTGAGCTCTGCAGATTTTTGTGGCACATTACCTTTAAAAGAAGCATCAGAAAAGCGAGTGTGTGAGCTTGGTGGCGAGTGTGTGAGCTTGGTGGCGAGTGTGTGAGCTTGGTGGCGAGTGTGTGAGCTTGGTGGCGAGTGTGTGAGCTTGGTGGCGAGTGTGTGAGCTTGGTGGCGAGTGTGTGAGCTTGGTGGCGAGTGTGTGAGCTTGGCGGCGAGTGTGCACTGATCCCAAGTGTGTGCAGTGTCCGAATGTGACTTAGGTTTAAGGGACTTAAGTTTGAGGGGCTTTAGCAGGTAACTTCTGTGTTCTGTGTTACTCTGACTGTAAATTCTTCTTTCTGTGCATATTTCTATTGTAATCTCCATTAGAACAATGGACTCCATAAGTGGCATTGCTACACGGTGTACATCCTGTGCCATGTATGTAATGTCTGAGGGGTATATACTGCTGTATACATCCTGTGCCATGTATGTAATGTCTGAGGGGGTATATACTGCTGTGTACATCCTGTGCCATGTATGTAATGTCTGAGGGGGTATATACTGCTGTGTACATCCTGTGCCATGTATGTAATGTCTGAGGGGGTATATACTGCTGTGTACATCCTGTGCCATGTATGTAATGTCTGAGGGGTATATACTGCTGTATACATCCTGTGCCATGTATGTAATGTCTGAGGGGTATATACTGCTGTATACATCCTGTGTCATGTATGTAATGTCTGAGGAGGTATATACTGCTGTGTACATCCTGTGCCATGTATGTAATGTCTGAGGGGGTATATACTGCTGTGTACATCCTGTGCCATGTATGTAATGTCTGAGGGGGTATATACTGCTGTGTACATCCTGTGCCATGTATGTAATGTCTGAGGGGTATATACTGCTGTATACATCCTGTGCCATGTATGTAATGTCTGAGGGGTATATACTGCTGTATACATCCTGTGCCGTGTATGTAATGTCTGAGGAGGTATATACTGCTGTGTACACCCTGTACCGTGTATGTAATGTCTGAGGGGGTATATACTGCTGTATACATCCTGTGCCATGTATGTAATGTCTGAGGGGGTATATACTGCTGTGTACATCCTGTGCCATGTATGTAATGTCTGAGGGGTATATACTGCTGTATACATCCTGTGCCATGTATGTAATGTCTGAGGGGTATATACTGCTGTATACATCCTGTGCCATGTATGCTTTCCTTGAGCAGCCGTTTGAGGGGGAATACTGCTGTGTGGGGTGTGTGTGGGGTATATACTGCTGTGTGGGGTATATACTGCTGTGTGGGGTGTGTGAGGGGTATATACTGCTGTGTGGGGTGTGTGAGGGGGAATACTGCTGTGTGGGGTGTGTGAGGGGGAATACTGCTGTGTGGGGTGTGTGAGGGGTATATACTGCTGTGTGGGGTGTGTGAGGGGGTATATACTGCTGTGTGGGGTGTGTGAGGGGGTATATACTGCTGTGTGGGGTGTGTGAGGGGGAATACTGGTGTGTGAGGGGGTATATACTGCTGTGTGGGGTGTGTGAGGGGTATATACTGCTGTGTGGGGTGTGTGAGGGGTATATACTGCTGTGTGGGGTGTGTGAGGGGGAATACTGGTGTGTGAGGGGGTATATACTGCTGTGTGGGGTGTGTGTGGGGTATATACTGCTGTGTGGGGTGTGTGAGGGGGAATATACTGCTGTGTGGGGTGTGTGAGGGGTATATACTGCTGTGTGGGGTGTGTGAGGGGTATATACTGCTGTGTGGAATGTGTGAGGGGGAATACTGCTGTGAGGGGGTATATACTGCTGTGTGGGGTGTGTGAGGGGGTATATACTGCTGTGTGGGGTGTGTGAGGGGGTATATACTGCTGTGTGGGGTGTGTGAGGGGCTATATACTGCTGTGTGGGATGTGTGAGGGGTATATACTGCTGTGTGGGATGTGTGAGGGGTATATACTGCTGTGTGGGGTGTGTGAGGGGGTATATACTGCTGTGTGGGGTGTGTGAGGGGTATATACTGCTGTGTGGGGTGTGTGAGGGGGAATATACTGCTGTGTGGGATGTGTGAGGGGTATATACTGCTGTGTGGGGTGTGTGAGGGGTATATACTGCTGTGTGGGGTGTGTGAGGGGGAATACTGCTGTGTGGGATGTGTGAGGGGGTATATACTGCTGTGTGGGGTGTGTGAGGGGGGGTATATACTGCTGTGTGGGGTGTGTGAGGGGGTATATACTGCTGTGTGGGGTGTGTGAGGGGTATATACTGCTGTGTGGGATGTGTGAGGGGTATATACTGCTGTGTGGGATGTGTGAGGGGGAATACTGCTGTGTGGGATGTGTGAGGGGGAATGCTGCTGTGTGGGATGTGTGAGGGGTATATACTGCTGTGTGGGGTGTGTGAGGGGTATATACTGCTGTGTGGGGTGTGTGAGGGGTATATACTGCTGTGTGGGGTGTGTGAGGGGGAATACTGCTGTGTGGGGTGAGGGGGGGGCTATATACTGCTGTGTGGGGTGTGTGAGGGGGTATATACTGCTGTGTGGGATGTGTGAGGGGTATATACTGCTGTGTGGGGTGTGTGAGGGGGTATATACTGCTGTGTGGGGTGTGTGAGGGGTATATACTGCTGTGTGGGGTGTGTGAGGGGTATATACTGCTGTGTGGGGTGTGTGAGGGGTATATACTGCTGTGTGGGATGTGTGAGGGGTATATACTGCTGTGTGGGATGTGTGAGGGGGAATACTGCTGTGTGGGATGTGTGAGGGGGAATGCTGCTGTGTGGGGTGTGTGAGGGGTATATACTGCTGTGTGGGGTGTGTGAGGGGTATATACTGCTGTGTGGGATGTGTGAGGGGTATATACTGCTGTGTGGGATGTGTGAGGGGGAATACTGCTGTGTGGGATGTGTGAGGGGGTATATACTGCTGTGTGGGGTGTGTGAGGGGTATATACTGCTGTGTGGGGGGTATATACTGCTGTGTGGGGTGTGTGAGGGGGTATATACTGCTGTGTGGGATGTGTGAGGGGGTATATACTGCTGTGTGGGGTGTGTGAGGGGTATATACTGCTGTGTGGGGGGTATATACTGCTGTGTGGGGTGTGTGAGGGGGTATATACTGCTGTGTGGGATGTGTGAGGGGGTATATACTGCTGTGTGGGATGTGTGAGGGGGTATATACTGCTGTGTGGGGTGTGAGGGGTATATACTGCTGTGTGGGGAGTGTGAGGGGGGTATATACTGCTGTGTGGGGTGTGTGAGGGGGTATATACTGCTGTGTGGGATGTGTGAGGGGGTATATACTGCTGTGTGGGGTATGTGAGGGGGTATATACTGCTGTGTGGGATGTGTGAGGGGGGTATATACTGCTGTGTGAGGGGGTATATACTGCTGTGTGGGGTGTGTGAGGGGGTATATACTGCTGTGTGGGGTGTGTGAGGGGTATATACTGCTGTGTGGGATGTGTGAGGAGCTATATACTGCTGTGTGGGGTGTGTGAGGGGGTATATACTGCTGTGTGGGGTGTGTGAGGGGGAATACTGCTGTGTGGGGTGTGTGAGGGGGAATGCTGCTGTGTGGGATGTGTGAGGGGTATATACTGCTGTGTGGGATGTGTGAGGGGTATATACTGCTGTGTGGGGTGTGTGAGGGGTATATACTGCTGTGTGGGGTGTGTGAGGGGTATATACTGCTGTGTGGGGTGTGTGAGGGGGGGGCTATATACTGCTGTGTGGGGTGTGTGAGGGGTATATACTGCTGTGTGGGGTGTGTGAGGGGGTATATACTGCTGTGTGGGGTGTGTGAGGGGGTATATACTGCTGTGTGGGATGTGTGAGGGGGTATATACTGCTGTGTGGGGTGTGTGAGGGGTATATACTGCTGTGTGGGATGTGTGAGGGGTATATACTGCTGTGTGGGATGTGTGAGGGGTATATACTGCTGTGTGGGGTGTGTGAGGGGTATATACTGCTGTGTGGGGTGTGTGAGGGGTATATACTGCTGTGTGGGGTGTGTGAGGGGTATATACTGCTGTGTGGGGTGTGTGAGGGGGAATACTGCTGTGTGGGGTGAGGGGGGGGCTATATACTGCTGTGTGGGGTGTGTGAGGGGGTATATACTGCTGTGTGGGATGTGTGAGGGGTATATACTGCTGTGTGGGGTGTGTGAGGGGGTATATACTGCTGTGTGGGGTATGTGAGGGGGTATATACTGCTGTGTGGGGTGTGTGAGGGGGTATATACTGCTGTGTGGGGTATATACTGCTGTGTGGGGTGTGTGAGGGGGTATATACTGCTGTGTGGGATGTGTGAGGGGTATATACTGCTGTGTGGGGTGTGTGAGGGGGTATATACTGCTGTGTGGGGTATGTGAGGGGGTATATACTGCTGTGTGGGGTGTGTGAGGGGGTATATACTGCTGTGTGGGGTGTGTGAGGGGGGTATATACTGCTGTGTGGGATGTGTGAGGGGGTATATACTGCTGTGTGGGATGTGTGAGGGCTATATACTGCTGTGTGGGGTGTGTGAGGGGTATATACTGCTGTGTGGGGTGTGTGAGGGGGTATATACTGCTGTGTGGGGTGTGTGAGGGGGTATATACTGCTGTGTGGGATGTGTGAGGGGGTATATACTGCTGTGTGGGGTGTGTGAGGGGGTATATACTGCTGTGTGGGGTGTGTGAGGGGTATATACTGCTGTGTGGGGTGTGTGAGGGGTATATAATGCTGTGTGGGATGTGTGAGGGGGTATATACTGCTGTGTGGGGTGTGTGAGGGGGTATATACTGCTGTGTGGGATGTGTGAGGGGTATATACTGCTGTGTGGGGTGTGTGAGGGGGTATATACTGCTGTGTGGGGTGTGTGAGGGGGTATATACTGCTGTGTGGGATGTGTGAGGGGTATATACTGGTGTGTGAGGGGGGTATATACTGCTGTGTGGGGTGTGTGAGGGGGTATATACTGCTGTGTGGGGTGTGTGAGGGGTATATACTGCTGTGTGGGGTGTGTGAGGGGTATATACTGCTGTGTGAGGGGGTATATACTGCTGTGTGGGGTGTGTGAGGGGTATATACTGCTGTGTGAGGGGGTATATACTGCTGTGTGGGATGTGTGAGGGGGTATATACTGCTGTGTGGGATGTGTGAGGGGGTATATACAGCTGTGTGGGGTGTGTGAGGGGGTATATACTGCTGTGTGGGGTGTATGAGGGGGTATATACTGCTGTGTGGGGTGTGTGAGGAGGTATATACTGCTGTGTGGGGTGTGTGAGGGGGGGGGGGGGGGCTATATACTGCTGTGTGGGGTGTGTGAAAATTGCTCACCTGGAAGCCCAGATTCTGGATCTAAATGAGCAAGTTTCAAGGCTGCGGGCAATTGATAATATGGAACGAAGTTTGCTGCTCCTGGAGCACAAACTCTCCGGGGAAGATGGGTGTGGGGAGGGAAGTATGGAGGTGCAGAGTGAGGGGGCAGATGGGTGTGGGGAGGGAAGTATGGAGGTGCAGAGTGAGGGGGCAGATGGGTGTGGGGAGGGAAGTATGGAGGTGCAGAGTGAGGAGGCAGATGGGTGTGAGGAGGGAAGTATGGAGCTGCAGAGTGAGGGGGCAG
This sequence comes from Engystomops pustulosus, assembly GCF_040894005.1. NCBI lineage: Eukaryota > Metazoa > Chordata > Amphibia > Anura > Leptodactylidae > Engystomops > Engystomops pustulosus. The sequence continues at coordinate 483,516 of NC_092419.1, forward strand.
ATGGGTGTGGGGAGGGAAGTATGGAGCTGCAGAGTGAGGAGGCAGATGGGTGTGGGGAGGGAAGTATGGAGGTGCAGAGTGAGGAGGCAGATGGGTGTGGGGAGGGAAGTATGGAGGTGCAGAGTGAGGGGGCAGATGGGTGTGGGGAGGGAAGTATGGAGGTGCAGAGTGAGGGGGCAGATGGGTGTGGGGAGGGAAGTATGGAGGTGCAGAGTGAGGAGGCAGATGGGTGTGAGGAGGGAAGTATGGAGCTGCAGAGTGAGGGGGCAGATGGGTGTGGGGAGGGAAGTATGGAGGTGCAGAGTGAGGGGGCAGATGGGTGTGGGGAGGGAAGTATGGAGGTGCAGAGTGAGGAGGCAGATGGGTGTGAGGAGGGAAGTATGGAGGTGCAGAGTGAGGAGGCAGATGGGTGTGGGGAGGGAAGTATGGAGGTGCAGAGTGAGGAGGCAGATGGGTGTGGGGAGGGAAGTATGGAGGTGCAGAGTGAGGAGGCAGATGGGTGTGGGGAGGGAAGTATGGAGGTGCAGAGTGAGGGGGCAGATGGGTGTGGGGAGGGAAGTATGGAGGTGCAGAGTGAGGGGGCAGATGGGTGTGGGGAGGGAAGTATGGAGGTGCAGAGTGAGGGGGCAGATGGGTGTGGGGAGGGAAGTATGGAGGTGCACAGTGAGGGGGCAGATGGGTGTGGGGAGGGAAGTATGGAGGTGCACAGTGAGGGGGCAGATGGGTGTGGGGAGGGAAGTATGGAGGTGCAGAATGAGGGGGCAGATGGGTGTGGGGAGGGAAGTATGGGGGTGCAGAGTGAGGAGGCAGATGGGTGTGGGGAGGGAAGTATGGAGGTGCAGAGTGAGGGGGCAGATGGGTGTGGGGAGGGAAGTATGGAGGTGCACAGTGAGGGGGCAGATGGGTGTGGGGAGGGAAGTATGGAGGTGCACAGTGAGGGGGCAGATGGGTGTGGGGAGGGAAGTATGGAGGTGCAGAATGAGGGGGCAGATGGGTGTGGGGAGGGAAGTATGGAGGTGCAGAGTGAGGGGGCAGATGGGTGTGGGGAGGGAAGTATGGAGGTGCAGAATGAGGAGGCAGATGGGTGTGGGGAGGGAAGTATGGAGGTGCAGAGTGAGGGGGCAGATGGGTGTGGGGAGGGAAGTATGGAGGTGCAGAGTGAGGGGGCAGATGGGTGTGGGGAGGGAAGTATGGAGGTGCAGAATGAGGAGGCAGATGGGTGTGGGGAGGGAAGTATGGAGGTGCAGAGTGAGGGGGCAGCTAGTTGGCTTACTATAGATGGTTATAGTCTTTTTAGAAAGGATCGTATAAATAGACAAGGGGGAGGGGTTTGTTTATATGTGAATTCTTGCCTCAAGCCCGTCCTGCGAGATGACATCAGTAACGCAAATGTGGAGTCCCTATGGGTGGAGATAAGAGGAGGGAAAAAGAATAATAAAATATTACTAGGGGTTTGTTATAAGGCTCCAAATATAATGGAGGCAGCAGAGGAAATGCTGATAAGTGAAATGGATGCAGCTTCAAAGCATGGTGAAGTACTTATCATGGGGGACTTCAATTACCCAGATATCGACTGGGGGGCAGAAACCTGCAGGTCCTTCAAAGGCAGCAGGTTCTTGTCAACAACAAAAGACAATTACCTGTCGCAACTAGTCCTGGAGCCAACAAGACGGGGGGCACTGCTGGACCTTATCCTTACCAACAGACCTGATAGGGTATCAAAACTACAGGTTGGGGGGAACCTGGGGAATAGTGATCATAATATCATTGATTTTGTATTACGCTTTACTAAGAGCGTTAGTGAAGGGGCAACCAACACTCTAAACTTCAGGAGGGCAAATTTTCAGCAACTAAGGGAAGACCTTAAAGGCATAGACTGGGATAATGTTCTCAAAGACAAAAGCCCCCCCCAAAAATGGGACTTTTTCTCATATATTCTGAAAAAGTCCTGTGAGAAACACATACCTTATGGGAAAAAGCATAAAAGGAACAAGAAAAACCCTATGTGGCTAACTAGTCTTGTAAGGAAAGCAATAAGCGAGAAAGATAAAGCGTTTAAGGTGCTAAAACGTGAAGGTAGCGATGAGGCATTACAGGATTATAGAGAGAAAAATAAATCCTGTAAAAAACAGATAAAGGCCGCAAAAATAGAGACGGAGAGCAAAAATAATCCCAAATTTATTTTTCAAGTATATAAATGATAAGAAACTAAAGACAGAGAGTGTGGGTCCCCTTAGAAATAACATGGGGGTCATGGTGGAAGGAGATGAGGAAAGGGCCAGTCTACTGAATGTCGCCTTCTCAACTGTCTTTACCCAGGAAAATCCCCTGGTGGAAGACACAATGAGGAATAATGTTAATTATTTTTATAATGTCAACAGTTTAACCCAGGAAGAGGTACGGCGCCGCCTCGCAACCACTAAGGCTACATTCACACGAACGTATGGGGGACGTATATACGGCCGACATATATACGGCCGATATACGTCCCCCATACACTCCTATGGGCGCACGGCACCCTACGGGACCGTGCGGCACCGTACCGTTCCGTACCCGGGAGAAAGATAGGACCTGTCCTATCTTTCCCCGTAATACGGCGCCGTGCGCCATAGGTTGCTATGGAGAGGGGCGGGGGTGAGCTGCGCTCACATCCTCCTCCTCTCCCCGTACACTGCCGTTGCCCGCTACGGTACGGTACGGGCGGGCAACGGCAGTGTGAATATAGCCTAAGATAGATAAATCACCTGGGCCAGATGGCATACACCCCCGGGTTCTGCATGAATTATGTACGGTGATAGACAGACCGTTATTTTTAATATTTGAAGATTCACTGAGGACTGGTTATGTTCCACAGGAATGGCGCATAGCAAATGTGGTACCAATATACAAAAAAGGATCAAATAGCGATCCTGGAAACTACAGACCCGTGAGTCTAACTGCTGTGGTGGGGAAAATATTTGAGGGGTTTGTTAGAGATGCTATCCTGGAGTATCTCACTGGGCACAACCTTATAACCCAGCGTCAGCATGGGTTTATGAGAGATCGGTCCTGTCAGACTAATCTGATTGGTTTCTATGAGGAGGTAAGTTCAAGACTGGATCTGGGGGACGCTGTGGATGTTGTATATCTGGAATTCTCAAAGGCATTTGACACCGTGCCACATAAAAGGTTGGTATATAAAATGAGACTGCTGGGAATAGGAGAAAATCTGTGTAGTTGGGTAAGTAATTGGCTTGGTGATAGAAAACAGAGGGTGGTCATTAATGGCACATTCTCAGATTGGGTTGATGTTACCAGTGGAGTGCCACAGGGGTCAGTATTGGGGCCACTTCTTTTTAATATTTTTATTAATGACCTTGTAGTGGGTTTACACAGTCAAGTTTCAATATTTGCAGATGATACTAAGCTGTGTAAAGTAATAAATACTGAGGTCGATAGTTTAGCATTACAGAGGGATTTGTGGAAGCTTGAGGGATGGGCAGAGAAATGGTTGATGAGGTTTAATGTAGATAAATGTAAAGTTATGCACTTGGGCCATGGAAACAAAAAGTATAATTATGTTCTAAACAGTCAATTACTTAGTAAAACTGAAGCTGAAAAGGACTTGGGCGTATTGGTGGATGGTAAACTTAATTTTAGTGACCAGAGCCAGGCGGCTGCTGCTAAAGCAAATAAAATAATGGGATGTATCAAGAGAGGAATAGATTCTCATGATAAAGACATAGTTCTGCCCTTATACAAATCCCTGGTCAGACCACACATGGAATATTGTGTACAGTTTTGGGCACCAGTATATAAAAAGGATATAGTAGAGCTGGAACGGGTGCAGAGGAGAGCAACCAGGATTATTAGGGGAATGGGGGGACTAGAATACACTGACAGATTAAAAAATTTGGGATTATTCAGTTTAGAAAAAAGACGACTGAGGGGAGACCTCATTACAATGTACAAATACCTGAACGGACAGTACAAGGATCTCTCCAAAGATCTTTTTATACCTCGGCCTGTGACCAGGACAAGGGGGCATCCTCTACACCTAGAAGATAGAAGGTCCTACCATCACCATAGACAGGGGGCATCCTCTACAACTAGAGGAGAGGAGGTTCTACCATCACCATAGACAGGGGGCATCCTCTACAACTAGAGGAGAGGAGGTTCTACCATCACCATAGACAGGGGACATCCTCTACGCCTAGAGGAGAGGAGGTTCTACCATCACCATAGAGAGCAGGCATCCTCTACACCTAGAGGAGAGGAGGTTCTACCATCACCATAGACAGGGGGCATCCTCTACACCTAGAGGAGAGGAGCATCTACCATCACTATAGACAGGGGACATCTTCTACACCTAGAGGAGAGGAGGTTCTACCATCACCATAGACAGGGGACATCCTCTACACCTAGAGGAGAGGAGGATCTACCATCACTATAGACAGGGGACATCTTCTACACCTAGAGGAGAGGAGGTTCTGCCATCACCATAGACAGGGAGCATCCTCTACACCTAGAGGAGAGGAGGTTCTACCATCACCATAGACAGGGGCATCCTCTACACCTAGAGGAGAGGAGGTTCTACCATCACCATAGACAGGGGGCATCCTCTACACCTAGAGGAGAGGAGGTTCTACCATCACCATAGACAGGGGGCATCCTCTACACCTAGAGGAGAGAAGGCTCTACCATCACCATAGACAGGGGCATCCTCTACACCTAGAGGAGAGGAGGTTCTACCATCACCATAGACAGGGGGCATCCTCTACACCTAGAGGAGAGGAGGTTCTACCATCACCATAGACAGGGGGCATCCTCTACACCTAGAGGAGAGGAGGTTCTACCATCACCATAGACAGGGGGCATCCTCTACACCTAGAGGAGAGGAGGTTCTACCATCACCATAGACAGGAGGCATCCTCTACACCTAGAGGAGAGGAGGTTCTACCATCACCATAGACAGGAGGCATCCTCTACACCTAGAGGAGAGGAGGTTCTACCATCACCATAGACAGGGGACATCCTCTACACCTAGAGGAGAGGAGGTTCTACCATCGCCATAGACAGGGGCATCCTCTACACCTAGAGGAGAGGCGATTTTACCATCACCATAGACAAAGGTTCTTTACTGTAAGAGCAGTGAGACTGTGGAACTCTCTGCCGCAGGAGGTTGTTATGGCCGACTCTATGTACATGTGCTGGAGGGGCCTGGATGACTTTCTGGAGAGAAAAAATATCCCGGGTTATGGGGATAAAACATTTATTTAATTCTTGAAGGTTGGACTTGATGGACTTGCGTCTCCTTCCAGCCTTATATACTATGATACTATGATACAGTCAGACTTCCCGGCTATCACTGATGATTACATTTACTGTGTGGATCACAGCGGTGTTCGGATTAGAGCCAACGTTTTATCATTTCTTATCTTTGGAAACCCCCGTAGACATTCACCTTCTCTCTGGGTCGGGTCAGTGATTGGTGCATAATGTATCACGAGAGGTCACAATATACAGGCTGCACATATCAGCCAAGCTCTCATCTGATATTATTTCACATATTATATGATATTATTTCATCTTTACCTGAAATTTTTTGGAACCTTTGTGAGATGACAAAAATATCCCAAACTGGAAGCAGTGGAGGATTCAGCTGTTTCCCCAGAAATAACATCTCTTGAACTTAGAGCAAAGTACAAATGTTGTGTGAGCCGCCTGCATGTAAATACATCTGGGTGACATATTCTTAGTGAATGTTCCTGATTCTCCGATGGGATGTGCACTAATGAGGTGATTTCTATGTCTTGCAGCAAAGACACCGACAGTACAAGAATCTGTGATCGAGAGGTTCAAGACGCAAGCCCTGTGCATGGAGACCAAGTATAACTACTTCATATCAGGAAGCATCCGCAAAGATGATGGTGGTGAGGGGCGATCACACACCCTGAGGGGGAGATTCAGCATTAGGCTAAGTCTTGCGCAGTTGTCTCTGTGTTTCCAACAGTCTGATTCATAGTGCGGTGAATGTGCAGTGGTAAATGCCTCGTGATGGGAGTATCAGCTGTGTGGGAACAGACTGCACTAGTCGCTCGTATGTTTAACATCTGCTCAATTTCTGCCTTTTTTCGATGTTTTTGCACAGGAAATCAACATAAAATTGAGCAAAAACATTAGAATTGGGCCATTTTTCTGCCGTGAGCTTGGTTTCCTCTATTGCGCTGCATCTATCTTCCCGTCTGTTGTTTTCTCCTTGTTTGTCTGATTTATTTTCCGCTTTTTTTAAACTTGCGCTTATGCTGCAGCTAAGATACACCTACTCTAAGCAGTTTACGGAGCACGGCCGGCTGTCCCATTCTAACTGAACAATGATTTTGTGTGGATAGTGCTGTGTGTTGTGGGGGGGGGGCACAAACAAAGCTGTGTGAGTTCCCCCCTAAGCATTTTTTTTCATTTCTGGCCCAAAAAAATGGGAAAAAAACCAGTGTGAGTTTCCCCTATTTTCCAAATCAAATCAGCCAGGTACAAAAAAAGCAGCAGCAGCAGCAGCCTGCCATTACTCTGCTGGGATAGGCCACTGTTAGGGGGCTATTCCAGCGCAACAATAACAACCTGCAGCCGCCGCACTACCGCATCTATAGACTGTCAGGTACTGGTTTGTACCCAGCTCTTCCCAACACCCCTGGTCGCAATGGGTATCGGGGTAAAACACAAAGGCCAGCCCTTAGTATTGAGCACCGTCTAATACTAGACAGCCCCACTACTGTGGCAAACTATAAAGAGTGTCGCGAAGGAAGAAAAACACACCCTCGTTAACCATTGTATTTGTTAATAAAATGCTGATCATCAATGTAATCCTTCGAATCCGAAGTAGTCCACAGCAGGTACAGTCCTGGACAAAAAAATACACAGAAAAGGGAGTTGGGGAACATGCTCGTTCCAAAGGGGGGCATGCTTCTTACCAAGGGGGTGAGGACATGCTTGTTGTCTGGGGGGAGGGGGACATGCTTGTTGTCTGGGGGGAGGGGGACATGCTTGTTGTCTGGGGGGAGGGGGACATGCTTGTTGTCTGGGGGGAGGGGGACATGCTTGTTGTCTGGGGGGAGGGGGACATGCTTGTTGTCTGGGGGGAGGGGGACATGCTTGTTGTCTGGGGGGACATGCTTGTTGTCTGGGGGGACATGCTCGTTGCCTGGGGGGGGGGGGACATGCTCGTTGCCTGGGGGGAGGGGGACATGCTCGTTGCCTGGGGGGAGGGGGACATGCTCGTTGTCTAGGTAATGTTCGGGCAGGTAAGGAGTTAACCAGAACTATAAAGGAAAAAATGTCAGTAGGAACAGATACAGAGGTGTATGGAGACAGAAAATAGGGGTAGGGTAGGAAGCAATTATACACTTGTGGACTCAGAGATGAGCGGAGAGTTCAGGAATAAGATTTCATGGAAAACGGGTGAGGGGACAGGAAGAAGAAGATTAGTGACAGGTGATGAAAAACACAGAAGCTCTTCACAACAACATGGCAGCCAGAGGCCTAAAGATCCATACAGACCGTGCACAAGAAATCCTCAATCTGGCGCAGTCTGCACACTACACAGGTGACTGCACAGGTGACGGCACATAGAGCACACTGCACAGGTGACTGCACATAGAGCACACTGCACAGGTGACTGCACATAGAGCACACTGCACAGGTGACTGCACAGGTGACTGCACATAGAGCACACTGCACAGGTGACTGCACAGGTGACTGCACATAGAGCACACTACACAGGTGACTGCACATAGAGCACACTACACAGGTGACTGCACAGGTGACTGCACATAGAGCACACTGCACAGGTAACTGCACATAGAGCACACTACACAGGTGACTGCACAGGTGACTGCACATAGAGCACACTGCACAGGTGACTGCACATAGAGCACAAAGCACAGGTGACTGCACATAGAGCACACTACACAGGTGACTGCACATAGAGCACACTGCACAGGTGACTGCACATAGAGCACACTACACAGGTGACTGCACATAGAGCACACTGCACAGGTAACTGCACATAGAGCACACTACACAGGTGACTGCACAGGTGACTGCACATAGAGCACACTGCACAGGTGACTGCACATAGAGCACACTGCACAGGTGACTGCACATAGAGCACACTACACAGGTGACTGCACATAGAGCACACTGCACAGGTGACTGCACATAGAGCACACTACACAGGTGACTGCACATAGAGCACACTGCACAGGTAACTGCACATAGAGCACACTGCACAGGTAACTGCACATAGAGCACACTACACAGGTGACTGCACATAGAGCACACTGCACAGGTAACTGCACCTAGAGCACACTGCACAGGTAACTGCACCTAGAGCACACTACACAGGTGACTGCACATAGAGCACACTGCACAGGTGACTGCACATAGAGCACACTGCACAGGTGACTGCACATAGAGCACACTGCACAGGTGACTGCACATAGAGCACACTGCACAGGTGACTGCACAGGTGACTGCACATAGAGCACACTGCACAGGTGACTGCACAGGTGACTGCACATAGAGCACACTACACAGGTGACTGCACATAGAGCACACTACACAGGTGACTGCACAGGTGACTGCACATAGAGCACACTGCACAGGTAACTGCACATAGAGCACACTACACAGGTGACTGCACAGGTGACTGCACATAGAGCACACTGCACAGGTGACTGCACATAGAGCACAAAGCACAGGTGACTGCACATAGAGCACACTACACAGGTGACTGCACATAGAGCACACTGCACAGGTGACTGCACATAGAGCACACTACACAGGTGACTGCACATAGAGCACACTACACAGGTGACTGCACATAGAGCACACTGCACAGGTAACTGCACATAGAGCACACTACACAGGTGACTGCACAGGTGACTGCACATAGAGCACACTGCACAGGTGACTGCACATAGAGCACACTGCACAGGTGACTGCACATAGAGCACACTACACAGGTGACTGCACATAGAGCACACTGCACAGGTGACTGCACATAGAGCACACTACACAGGTGACTGCACATAGAGCACACTGCACAGGTAACTGCACATAGAGCACACTGCACAGGTAACTGCACATAGAGCACACTACACAGGTGACTGCACATAGAGCACACTGCACAGGTGACTGCACATAGAGCACACTGCACAGGTGACTGCACATAGAGCACACTGCACAGGTGACTGCACAGGTGACTGCACATAGAGCACACTGCACAGGTGACTGCACATAGAGCACAAAGCACAGGTGACTGCACATAGAGCACACTACACAGGTGACTGCACATAGAGCACACTACACAGGTGACTGCACATAGAGCACACTGCACAGGTGACTGCACATAGAGCACACTGCACAGGTGACTGCACATAGAGCACACTGCACAGGTGACTGCACATAGAGCACACTGCACAGGTGACTGCACAGGTGACTGCACATAGAGCACACTGCACAGGTGACTGCACATAGAGCACAAAGCACAGGTGACTGCACATAGAGCACACTACACAGGTGACTGCACATAGAGCACACTACACAGGTGACTGCACATAGAGCACACTGCACAGGTGACTGCACATAGAGCACACTGCACAGGTGACTGCACATAGAGCACACTGCACAGGTGACTGCACATAGAGCACACTGCACAGGTGACTGCACATAGAGCACACTGCACAGGTGACTGCACATAGAGCACACTGCACAGGTGACTGCGCATAGAGCACACTGCACAGGTGACTGCGCATAGAGCACACTGCACAGGTGACTGCGCATAGAGCACACTGCACAGGTGACTGCGCATAGAGCACACTGCACAGGTGACTGCGCATAGAGCACACTGCACAGGTGACTGCACATAGAGCACACTGCACAGGTGACTGCACATAGAGCACACTGCGCATAGAGCACACTGCACAGGTGACTGCACATAGAGCACACTGCACAGGTGACTGCACATAGAGCACACTGCACAGGTGACTGCACATAGAGCACACTGCACAGGTGACTGCACATAGAGCACACTGCACAGGTGACTGCACATAGAGCACACTGCACAGGTGACTGCACATAGAGCACACTGCACAGGTGACTGCACATAGAGCACACTGCGCATAGAGCACACTGCACAGGTGACTGCACATAGAGCACACTGCACAGGTGACTGCACATAGAGCACACTGCACAGGTGACTGCACAGGTGACTGCACATAGAGCACACTGCACAGGTGACTGCACATAGAGCACAAAGCACAGGTGACTGCACATAGAGCACACTACACAGGTGACTGCACATAGAGCACACTACACAGGTGACTGCACATAGAGCACACTGCACAGGTGACTGCACATAGAGCACACTGCACAGGTGACTGCACATAGAGCACACTGCACAGGTGACTGCACATAGAGCACACTGCACAGGTGACTGCACATAGAGCACACTGCACAGGTGACTGCACATAGAGCACACTGCACAGGTGACTGCACATAGAGCACACTGCACAGGTGACTGCACATAGAGCACACTGCACAGGTGACTGCACATAGAGCACACTGCACAGGTGACTGCACATAGAGCACACTGCACAGGTGACTGCACATAGAGCACACTGCACAGGTGACTGCACATAGAGCACACTGCACAGGTGACTGCACATAGAGCACACTGCACAGGTGACTGCACATAGAGCACACTGCACAGGTGACTGCACATAGAGCACACTGCACAGGTGACTGCACATAGAGCACACTGCACAGGTGACTGCACATAGAGCACACTGCACAGGTGACTGCACATAGAGCACACTGCACAGGTGACTGCACATAGAGCACACTGCACAGGTGACTGCACATAGAGCACACTGCACAGGTGACTGCACATAGAGCACACTGCACAGGTGACTGCACATAGAGCACACTGCACAGGTGACTGCACATAGAGCACACTGCACAGGTGACTGCACATAGAGCACACTGCACAGGTGACTGCACATAGAGCACACTGCACAGGTGACTGCACATAGAGCACACTGCACAGGTGACTGCACATAGAGCACACTGCACAGGTGACTGCTCATAGAGCACACTACACAGGTGACTGCACATAGAGCACACTGCACAGGTGACTGCACAGGTGACTGCACATAGAGCACACTGCACAGGTGACTGCACATAGAGCACACTGCACAGGTGACTGCACATAGAGCACACTACACAGGTGACTGCACATAGAGCACACTACACAGGTGACTGCACATAGAGCACACTGCACAGGTGACTGCACAGGTGACTGCACATAGAGCACACTGCACAGGTGACTGCACATAGAGCACACTGCACAGGTGACTGCACATAGAGCACACTGCACAGGTGACTGCACATAGAGCACACTGCACAGGTGACTGCACATAGAGCACACTGCACAGGTGACTGCACATAGAGCACACTGCACAGGTGACTGCACATAGAGCACACTGCACAGGTGACTGCACATAGAGCACACTGCACAGGTGACTGCACATAGAGCACACTGCACAGGTGACTGCACAGGTGACTGCACATAGAGCACACTGCACAGGTGACTGCACATAGAGCACACTGCGCATAGAGCACACTGCACAGGTGACTGCGCATAGAGCACACTACACAGGTGACTGCACATAGAGCACACTGCACAGGTGACTGCGCATAGAGCACACTGCACAGGTGACTGCGCATAGAGCACACTGCACAGGTGACTGCGCATAGAGCACACTGCACAGGTGACTGCGCATAGAGCACACTGCACAGGTGACTGCGCATAGAGCACACTGCACAGGTGACTGCGCATAGAGCACACTGCACAGGTGACTGCACATAGAGCACACTGCACAGGTGACTGCGCATAGAGCACACTGCACAGGTGACTGCGCAGGTGACTGCGCGTAGAGCACGCCGCACAGGTGACTGCGCGTAGAGCACGCCGCACTATCCAAACAGAAACAATGTGCAGGTAGAATTCCCGGCCTTGGATAGCGGCCTGTACTCTGGAAGCTGCTTAGATAGGTGGATTTTAGCACCAGCATAAGCGCAAGTTTAAAATATTGCTGAAAATAAATCAGGTGAACACAAAGAAAAAGGAGCTAGAAAAAAACCCCACCCCCACCCCACACCAACCCACCCAAAATAAATTAAGATAAATCTCCCCCCTGTAGTAGCAATGGAGCCACATACACCACCTCCTATGTGGTGTCGTTTTCCAATTAAATTTGCGTTCTTTCGAAAATTCCCAAATGATAAATGTGGTGTTGCACACCCAAGTAAGTGGATAATTTGTACAATGAGCTTCAACCTGACTCACCATATTGGAAGAGACAGGAAGGTAGTACAATCTGTCCCTACATCGGTTACAGTAAAATGTGGGGAGGCAGTACCAACTGTGCCTATATGATTTATAGAAAGTCATAGTATAGCAGTGCTATATGTGCCTACAATGGGGATTCAGTACTATCTGTGCCAAAATGGTTTTCAGAAAAAACAAGAAGGCAGTACTATCTGTGCCTTCATGATTTAGCGAAATAGATATGGAGGCAGTACTATCTCCACTTATATGGCTTACAGTAAAAACGGGCGAAAAGGAACAAATATAACCATGAAAGAAGCTCACCAGTATTATCTGTCCCTCCATGGGAGGCAGAGCTACCTGTGCCATCTGGTGACAGTATTATCTGTACCTTCATGGGAGGCAGAGCTACCTGTGCCATCTGGTGACAGTATTATCTGTACCTTCATGGGAGGCAGAGCTACCTGTGCCATCTGGTGACAGTATTATCTGTACCTTCATGGGAGGCAGAGCTACCTGTGCCATCTGGTGACAGTACTATCTGTCCCTTCATGGGTGGCAGAGCTACCTGTGCCATCTGGTGACAGTATGATCTGTACCTTCATGGGAGGCAGAGCTACCTGTGCCATCTGGTGACAGTATTATCTGTCCCTTCATGGGAGGCAGAGCTACCTGTGCCATCTGGTGACAGTATTATCTGTACCTTCATGGGAGGCAGAGCTACCTGTGCCATCTGGTGACAGTATTATCTGTACCTTCATGGGAGGCAGAGCTACCTGTGCCATCTGGTGACAGTATTATCTGTACCTTCATGGGAGGCAGAGCTACCTGTGCCATCTGGTGACAGTATTATCTGTACCTTCATGGGAGGCAGAGCTACCTGTGCCATCTGGTGACAGTACTATCTGTCCCTTCATGGGAGGCAGAGCTACCTGTGCCATCTGGTGACAGTATTATCTGTACCTTCATGGGAGGCAGAGCTACCTGTGCCATCTGGTGACTGTATTATCTGTCCCTTCATGGGAGGCAGAGCTACCTGTGCCATCTGGTGACCGTATTATCTGTCCCTTCATGGGAGGCAGAGCTACCTGTGCCATCTGGTGATAGTATTATCTGTCCCTTCATGGGAGGCAGAGCTACCTGTGCCATCTGGTGACCGTATTATCTGTCCCTTCATGGGAGGCAGAGCTACCTGTGCCATCTGGTGACAGTATTATCTGTACCTTCATGGGAGGCAGAGCTACCTGTGCCATCTGGTGACAGTATTATCTGTACCTTCATGGGATGCAGAGCTACCTGTGCCATCTGGTGACAGTATCATATGTACATGCATGGGATGCAGAGCTACCTGTGCCATCTGGTGACAGTATTATCTGTACCTTCATGGGAGGCAGAGCTACCTGTGCCATCTGGTGACAGTATTATCTGTCCCTCCATGGGAGGCAGAGCTACCTGTGCCTTCTGGTGACAGTATTATCTGTCCCTTCATGGGAGGCAGAGCTACATGTGCCATCTGGTGACAGTATGATCTGTCCCTTCATGGGAGGCAGAGCTACCTGTGCCATCTGGTGACAGTATTATCTGTACCTTCATGGGAGGCAGAGCTACCTGTGCCATCTGGTGACAGTATGATCTGTCCCTTCATGGGAGGCAGAGCTACCTGTGCCATCTGGTGATAGTATTATCTGTACCTTCATGGGAGGCAGAGCTACCTGTGCCATCTGGTGACAGTATTATATGTACATGCATGGGAGGCAGAGCTACCTGTGCCATCTGGTGATAGTATTATCTGTCCCTTCATGGGAGGCAGAGCTACCTGTGCCATCTGGTGACAGTATTATCTGTACCTTCATGGGAGGCAGAGCTACCTGTGCCATCTGGTGATAGTATTATCTGTACCTTCATGGGAGGCAGAGCTACCTGTGCCATCTGGTGATAGTATTATCTGTACCTTCATGGGAGGCAGAGCTACCTGTGCCATCTGGTGACAGTATTATCTGTACCTTCATGGGAGGCAGAGCTACCTGTGCCATCTGGTGACAGTATTATCTGTCCCTTCATGAGAGGCAGAGCTACCTGTGCCATCTGGTGACAGTATTATCTGTACCTTCATGGGAAGCAGAGCTACCTGTGCCATCTGGTGACAGTATTATCTGTACCTTCATGGGAGGCAGAGCTACCTGTGCCATCTGGTGATAGTATTATCTGTCCCTTCATGGGAGGCAGAGCTACCTGTGCCATCTGGTGACCGTATTATCTGTCCCTTCATGGGAGGCAGAGCTACCTGTGCCATCTGGTGATAGTATTATCTGTCCCTTCATGGGAGGCAGAGCTACCTGTGCCATCTGGTGACCGTATTATCTGTCCCTTCATGGGAGGCAGAGCTACCTGTGCCATCTGGTGACCGTATTATCTGTCCCTTCATGGGAGGCAGAGCTACCTGTGCCATCTGGTGACAGTATGATCTGTCCCTTCATGGGATGCAGAGCTACCTGTGCCATCTGGTGACAGTATTATCTGTCCCTTCATGGGAAGCAGAGCTACCTGTGCCATCTGGTGACAGAATTATCTGTACCTCCATGAGAGGCAGAGCTACCTGTGCCATCTGGTGACCGTATTATCTGTCCCTTCATGGGAGGCAGAGCTACCTGTGCCATCTGGTGACAGTATTATCTGTCCCTTCATGGGAGGCAGAGCTACCTGTGCCATCTGGTGACCGTATTATCTGTCCCTTCATGGGAGGCAGAGCTACCTGTGCCATCTGGTGACAGTATTATCTGTACCTTCATGGGAGGCAGAGCTACCTGTGCCATCTGGTGACCGTATTATCTGTCCCTTCATGGGAGGCAGAGCTACCTGTGCTATCTGGTGACAGTATTATCTGTCCCTTCATGAGAGGCAGAGCTACCTGTGCCATCTGGTGACAGTATGATCTGTCCCTTCATGGGAGGCAGAGCTACCTGTGCCATCTGGTGACAGTATTATCTGTACCTTCATGGGAGGCAGAGCTACCTGTGCCATCTGGTGACAGTATTATCTGTCCCTCCATGGGAGGCAGAGCTACCTGTGCCATCTGGTGACAGTATGATCTGTCCCTTCATGGGAGGCAGAGCTACCTGTGCCATCTGGTGACAGTATTATCTGTACCTTCATGGGATGCAGAGCTACCTGTGCCATCTGGTGACAGTATTATCTGTCCCTCCATGGGAGGCAGAGCTACCTGTGCTATCTGGTGACAGTATGATCTGTCCCTTCATGGGAGGCAGAGCTACCTGTGCCATCTGGTGACAGTATTATCTGTACCTTCATGGGATGCAGAGCTACCTGTGCCATCTGGTGACAGTATTATCTGTCCCTTCATGGGAGGCAGAGCTACCTGTGCCATCTGGTGACAGTATTATCTGTACCTTCATGGGAGGCAGAGCTACCTGTGCCATCTGGTGACAGTATTATCTGTACCTCCATGGGAGGCAGAGCTACCTGTGCCATCTGGTGATAGCATTATCTGTACCTTCATGGGAGGCAGAGCTACCTGTGCCATCTTGTGACAGTATTATCTGTCCCTTCATGGGAGGCAGAGCTACCTGTGCCATCTGGTGACAGTATGATCTGTACCTTCATGGGAGGCAGAGCTACCTGTGCCATCTGGTGACAGTATTATCTGTCCCTCCATGGGAGGCAGAGCTACCTGTGCCTTCTGATTTTCAAAAATTGATATGGTGACAGTATTTGTACCTACATGGTTGACAGTAACGGATGGGGAGGCAGTACTCTAAGTAATTACAGCGATTGATAGGGACACCATACATTCTGTACATCTATATTTTGGGGCAGTTCTATTTTTGCCTTCATTACTTACAAGAGGAGGCAAGGAACCAGAACTTTGTATATACATTTTGCAGGCACAACTAATCTTGTGTCCTGTGAATGATAAAGGAAGAGACCAGGATGGAGTGCTATCTTTACAGAATTTAGAGGGAGAGCCAAGGAACAATACAACAATGATTACATGTAGGCAGGATCATAGCACGACCTGTGCCAACTGTATATAGAGAGAAAGACAAGGAGGCAGCACTATGGGGCACATATACTAAGAATGTGGGAATTGTGCCCTGTCCGTGTATAACGCTGTGTGCGCAAGAAATCATGAATCTGGCGCTCCCACACACCATCTTTTTTGTGGTGCACCTTTAATACTGGGCGTGCGACAGACTTTGCATGTTAAAACGCCCCCTATTTTGTTTTGCATGGTGACAAGTGCAGCTGCACCTAAAAAGGGTCACGTGAGACACAATAGCGGCGCAGACACTTTTTAAATACCTGTGCAAATCATTTACAGAAAGAACGTGCAAAGTCCGACAGAAAACTGTCCCAAAGCCCTTAGTGAATGAGCCCCAATGTGTTTCCAGTTCTCCAAATTGTGTTTTCCTATTTTAGGACCTGAAGCTTGTGCTAAACTCCTGGAGAAGATGGAGCCCATTAATTTCCGAGAAGTGAGTCCCCTGTATAGGCCGCGCAACATTCCTCTAAATAAACTCGTCTTCAAGTCATGAAATGAGGTCACCTGGAGGTTTCATGCAGACGATTTCCATCTTTATATCAGTCTTTAGGTAAATGGATCCTGACGGTCTCGGCCCATGAAGACACCTCAACAGCCGTGCATGACGTCTTCTTCACATACGGAGACACAGAAATTACTGTTGTGAATGGCAAAGTGCACTTATCCCACACTGCGATCTAGTGAGTATGGCCGAATGTAAAAGGGAGGACCTCAGGAGGTGAAGGGAAACATAGAGGATGTGCAGATGATCCTTCCACCCCTCTAGGTCCACACATAGTCCAGTGATTGGATTTGCTTGTGGAAGTGTATAGGCCTCGAGTTTTGCATAGATCTATTTTGTTCCTTCTCGCGATCCGTAGCATAACTAATGGTCAGGTGACCTGTATAGCACAGTTGTGCTATCGATTCGGTGACCATAGAGGTCATTCATTCATAGCCTTCTTTTACCTATTTCTTTCCCTTTGTATGGACTGATGTTGTAACATTTATTAAGGTGCAAGAAATTAGCAAATACATATTGGACAATCCATGCAATTATTCTTTTAGCGTCTTCCTATTATCCATCTTTAATATATATATGTATATATGTGTGTGTATGTATATATGTGTGTGTATATATCTACAAATTGGATGTATTAAATACTGGGGCAGTTCAAGGTTACTGGGGGCCCCTGGACGCAAAATCAGGTGGGGCCCCCATTGAATGTAGTCCAGATAGGGAACAGCAATCACTATATACAGCCCCCCAGAAATCACTATATACAGCTCCCCCAGTAATCACTATATACAGCTCCCCAGAAATCACTATATACAGCTCCCCAGAAATCACTATATACAGCTCTCCCAGCAATCACTATATACAGCTCCCCCAGCAATCACTATATACAGCTCCCCCAGCAATTACTATATATACAGCCCCCAGCAATCACTATATACAGCTCCCCCAGCAATTACTATATATACAGCCCCCAGCAATCACTATATACAGCTACCCCTAGCAATCACTATATACAGCTCCCCCAGCAATCACTATATACAGCTCCCCCAGCAATCACTATATACAGCTCCCCCAGCAATCACTATATACAGCTCCCCCAGCAATCACTATATACAGCTCCCCCAGCCATCACTATATACAGCTCCCCAGCAATCACTATATACAGCTCCCCCAGCAATCACTATGTATACAGCTCCCCCAGCAATCACTATATACAGCTCCTCCAGCAATCACTATATACAGCTCCCCCAGCAATCACTATATACAGCTCCCCCAGCAATCACTATATACAGCTCCCCCAGCAATCACTATATACAGCTACCCCAGCAATCACTATATATACAGCCCCCAGCAATCACTATATACAGCTCCCCCCGTAATCACTATATACAGCTCCTCCAGCAATCACTATATACAGCCCCCCAGCAATCACTATATACAGCTCCCCCAGCAATCACTATATACAGCTCCCCCAGCAATTACTATATATACAGCCCCCAGCAATCACTATATATACAGCCCCCAGCAATCACTATATATATACAGCTCCCCCAGCAATCACTATATATACAGCCCCTAGCAATCACTATATATACAGCTCCCCCCGCAATCACTATATACAGCTCCTCCAGCAATCACTATATACAGCTCCTCCAGCAATCACTATATACAGCTCCCCCAGCAATCACTATATACAGCTCCCCCAGCAATCACTATATACAGCTCTCCCTAGCAATCACTATATACAGCTCCCCCAGCAATCACTATATACAGCTCCCCCAGCAATCACTATATACAGCTCTCCCTAGCAATCACTATATACAGCCCCCCCCAGCAATCACTATATACAGCTCCCCCAGCAATCACTATATGCAGCTCCCCCAGCAATCACTATATGCAGCTCCCCCAGCAATCACTATATGCAGCTCCCCCAGCAATCACTATATACAGCTCCCCCTAGCAATCACTATATACAGCTCCCCCAGCAATCACTATATACAGCTCCCCCAGCAATCACTATATACAGCTCCCCCAGCAATCACTATATACAGCTCCCCAGCAATCACTATATACAGCTCCCCCAGCAATCACTATGTATACAGCTCCCCCAGCAATCACTATATACAGCTCCTCCAGCAATCACTATATACAGCTCCCCCAGCAATCACTATATACAGCTCCCCCAGCAATCACTATATACAGCTCCCCAGCAATCACTATATACAGCTCCCCCAGCAATCACTATATATACAGCCCCCAGCAATCACTATATACAGCTCCCCCCGTAATCACTATATACAGCTCCTCCAGCAATCACTATATACAGCCCCCCAGCAATCACTATATACAGCTCCCCCAGCAATCACTATATACAGCTCCCCCAGCAATTACTATATATACAGCCCCCAGCAATCACTATATATACAGCCCCCAGCAATCACTATATATATACAGCTCCCCCAGCAATCACTATATATACAGCCCCTAGCAATCACTATATATACAGCTCCCCCCGCAATCACTATATACAGCTCCTCCAGCAATCACTATATACAGCTCCTCCAGCAATCACTATATACAGCTCCTCCAGCAATCACTATATACAGCTCCCCCTAGCAATCACTATATACAGCTCCCCCTAGCAATCACTATATACAGCTCCCCCTAGCAATCACTATATACAGCTCCCCCTAGCAATCACTATATACAGCTCCCCCTAGCAATCACTATATACAGCTCCCCCTAGCAATCACTATATATACAGCCCCCAGCAATCACTATATATACAGCCCCCAGCAATCACTATATATACAGCCCCCCCCGCAATCACTATATACAGCTCCCCCAGCAATCACTATATACAGCTCCCCCAGCAATCACTATATACAGCTCCCCCAGCAATCACTATATACAGCTCCCCCAGCAATCACTATATACAGCTCCCCCAGCAATCACTATATACAGCTCCCCCAGCAATCACTATATACAGCTCCCCCAGCAATCACTATATACAGCTCCCCCAGCAATCACTATATACAGCTCCCCCAGCAATCACTATATACAGCTCCCCCAGCAATCACTATATACAGCTCCCTACCAATCACTATATACAGCTCCCCCAGCAATCACTATATGCAGCTCCCCCAGCAATCACTATATACAGCTCCCCCCGCAATCACTATATACAGCTCCTCCAGCAATCACTATATACAGCCCCCCAGAAATCACTATATACAGCTCTCCAGAAATCACTATATACAGCTCCCCCAGCAATTACTATATATACAGCCCCCAGCAATCACTATATACAGCTCCCCCAGCAATCACTATATACAGCTCCCCCAGCAATCACTATATACAGCTCCTCCAGCAATCACTATATACAGCCCCCCAGAAATCACTATATACAGCTCCCCCAGCAATCACTATATATACAGCCCCCAGCAATCACTATATACAGCTCCCGCAGCAATCACTATATACAGCTCCCCCAGCAATCACTATATACAGCTCCTCCAGCAATCACTATATACAGCCCCCCAGAAATCACTATATACAGCTCCCCCAGCAATCACTATATACAGCTCCCCCAGCATCCACTATATACAGCTCCCCCAGCAATCACTATATACAGCTCCCCCAGCATCCACTATATACAGCTCCCCCAGCAATCACTATATACAGCTCCCCCAGCAATCACTATATACAGCTCCCCCAGCAATCACTGTATACAGCTCCCCAAGCAATCACTATATACGGCTCCCCCAAGCAATCACTATATACAGCTCCCCCAGCAATCACTATATACAGCTCCCCCAGCAATCACTATATACAGCTCCCCCAGCAATCACTATATACAGCCCCCCAGCAATCACTATATACAGCCCCCCAGCAATCACTATATACAGCTCCCCCTAGCAATCACTATATACAGCTACCCCTAGCAATCACTATATACAGCCCCCCAGCAATCACTATTCATACAGCTCCCCCAGCAATCACTATATATACAGCCCCCAGAAATCACTATATATACAGCTCCCCCAGCAATCACTATATATACAGCTCCCCCAGCAATCACTATATATACAGCTCCCCCAGCAATCACTATATATACAGCTCCCCCAGCAATCACTATATATACAGCTCCCCCAGCAATCACTATATATACAGCTCCCCCTAGCAATCACTATATACAGCTCCCCCCAGCAATCACTATATACAGCTCCCCCCAGCAATCACTATATACAGCTCCCCCTAGCAATCACTATATACAGCTCCCCCCAGCAATCACTATATACAGCTCCCCCTAGCAATCACTATATACAGCTTCCCCTAGCAATCACTATATATACAGCTTCCCCTAGCAATCACTATATACAGCTTCCCCTAGCAATCACTATA
The DNA here is from genome assembly GCF_040894005.1 of Engystomops pustulosus. NCBI lineage: Eukaryota > Metazoa > Chordata > Amphibia > Anura > Leptodactylidae > Engystomops > Engystomops pustulosus. Next base: position 504,846 of record NC_092419.1, read on the forward strand.
TACAGCTCCACAGCAATCACTATATACAGCTCCACAGCAATCACTATATACAGCCCCCCCAGCAATCACTATATACAGCCCCCCCAGCAATCACTATATACAGCTCCCCCAGCAATCACTATATACAGCTCCCCCTAGCAATCACTATATACAGCTCCCCAGCAATCACTATATACAGCTCCCCCTAGCAATCACTATATACAGCTCCCCCTAGCAATCACTATATACAGCTCCCCCTAGCAATCACTATATACAGCTCCCCCTAGCAATCACTATATACAGCTCCCCCTAGCAATCACTATATACAGCTCCCCCTAGCAATCACTATATACAGCTCCCCCTAGCAATCACTATATACAGCTCCCCCTAGCAATCACTATATACAGCTCCCCCTAGCAATCACTATATACAGCTCCCCCTAGCAATCACTATATACAGCTCCCCCTAGCAATCACTATATACAGCTCCCCCTAGCAATCACTATATACAGCCCCCCAGCAATCACTATATATATAGCAATCACTATAAACAGCTCCCCCTAGCAATGACTATATACAGCCCCCCAGCAATCACTATATATACAGCAATCACTATATATACAGCAATCACTATATACAGCTCCCCCAGCAATCACTATATACAGCTCCCCCAGCAATCACTATATACAGCTCCCCCTAGCAATGACTATATACAGCTCCCCCTAGCAATGACTATATACAGCTCCCCCTAGCAATGACTATATACAGCTCCCCCTAGCAATCACTATATAAAGCCCCCCAGCAATCACTATATACAGCTCCCCCAGCAATCACTATATACAGCTCCCCCAGCAATCACTATATACAGCTCCCCCAGCAATCACTATATATACAGCTCCCCCAGCAATCACTATATATACAGCTCCCCCAGCAATCACTATATATACAGCTCCCCCTAGCAATCACTATATACAGCTCCCCCTAGCAATCACTATATACAGCTCCCCCTAGCAATCACTATATACAGCTCCCCCTAGCAATCACTATATAGCTCCCCCTAGCAATCACTATATACAGCTCCCCCTAGCAATCACTATATACAGCTCCCCCTAGCAATCACTATATACAGCTCCCCCTAGCAATCACTATATACAGCTCCCCCTAGCAATCACTATATACAGCCCCCCAGCAATCACTATATATATATATATAGCAATCACTATATACAGCTCCCCCTAGCAATGACTATATACAGATCCCCCTAGCAATCACTATATACAGCCCCCCAGCAATCACTACATATACAGCAGTCACTATATATACAGCAGTCACTATATATACAGCAGTCACTATATATACAGCAATCACTATATATACAGAAATCACTATATATACAGCAATCACTATATACAGCTCCCCCAGCAATCACTATATACAGCTCCCCCAGCAATCACTATATACAGCTCCCCCAGCAATCACTATATACAGCTCCCTACCAATCACTATATACAGCTCCCCCAGCAATCACTATATACAGCTCCCCCAGCAATCACTATATGCAGCTCCCCCAGCAATCACTATATGCAGCTCCCCCAGCAATCACTATATACAGCTCCCCCAGCAATCACTGTATATACAGCTCCCCCAGCAATCACTATATACAGCTCCCCAGCAATCACTATATACAGCTCCCCCAGCAATCACTATATACAGCTCCCCCAGCAATCACTATATACAGCTCCCCCAGCAATCACTATATACAGCTTCCCCAGCAATCACTATATACAGCTCCCCCAGCAATCACTATATACAGCTCCCCCAGCAATCACTATATACAGCTCCCCCAGCAATCACTATATGCAGCTCCCCCAGCAATCACTGTATATACAGCTCCCCCAGCAATCACTGTATATACAGCTCCCCCAGCAATCACTATATACAGCTCCCCAGCAATCACTATATACAGCTCCCCCAGCAATCACTATATACAGCTCCCCCAGCAATCACTATATACAGCTCCCCCAGCAATCACTATATACAGCTCCCCCAGCAATCACTATATATACAGCCCCCAGCAATCACTATATATACAGCCCCCAGCAATCACTATATATATACAGCCCCCAGCAATCACTATATATGCAGCCCCCCCCCGCAATCACTATATACAGCTCCCCCAGCAATCACTATATACAGCTCCCCCAGCAATCACTATATACAGCTCCCCCAGCAATCACTATATACAGCTCCCCCAGCAATCACTATATACAGCTCCCCCAGCAATCACTATATACAGCTCCCCCAGCAATCACTATATACAGCTCCCCCAGCAATCACTATATATACAGCTCCCCCTAGCAATCACTATATACAGCTCCCCCAGCAATCACTATATACAGCTCCCCCAGCAATCACTATATACAGCTCCCCCAGCAATCACTATATACAGCTCCCCCAGCAATCACTATATACAGCTTCCCCTAGCAATCACTATATACAGCTCCCCCTAGCAATCACTATATACAGCTCCCCCTAGCAATCACTATATATACAGCTCCCCCTAGCAATCACTATATACAGCTCCCCCAGCAATCACTATATACAGCTCCCCCATCAATCACTATATACAGCTCCCCCAGCAATCACTATATACAGCTCCCCCTAGCAATCACTATATACAGCTCCCCCTAGCAATCACTATATACAGCTCCCCCTAGCAATCACTATATACAGCTCCCCCTAGCAATCACTATATACAGCTCCCCCTAGCAATCACTATATACAGCTCCCCCTAGCAATCACTATATACAGCTCCCCCTAGCAATCACTATATACAGCTCCCCCTAGCAATCACTATATACAGCTCCCCCTAGCAATCACTATATACAGCCCCCCAGCAATCACTATATATATAGCAATCACTATAAACAGCTCCCCCTAGCAATGACTATATACAGCCCCCCAGCAATCACTATATATACAGCAATCACTATATATACAGCAATCACTATATACAGCTCCCCCAGCAATCACTATATACAGCTCCCCCAGCAATCACTATATACAGCTCCCCCTAGCAATGACTATATACAGCTTCCCCTAGCAATGACTATATACAGCTCCCCCTAGCAATGACTATATACAGCTCCCCCTAGCAATCACTATATAAAGCCCCCCAGCAATCACTATATACAGCTCCCCCAGCAATCACAATATACAGCTCCCCCAGCAATCACTATATACAGCTCCCCCAGCAATCACTATATACAGCTCCCCCGCAATCACTATATATACAGCTCCCCCAGCAATCAGTATATATACAGCTCCCCCAGCAATCACTATATATACAGCTCCCCCTAGCAATCACTATATACAGCTCCCCCTAGCAATCACTATATACAGCTCCCCCTAGCAATCACTATATACAGCTCCCCCTAGCAATCACTATATAGCTGCCCCTAGCAATCACTATATACAGCTCCCCCTAGCAATCACTATATACAGCTCCCCCTAGCAATCACTATATACAGCTCCCCCTAGCAATCACTATATACAGCTCCCCCTAGCAATCACTATATACAGCCCCCCAGCAATCACTATATATATATAGCAATCACTATATACAGCTCCCCCGTAATCACTATATATACAGCTCCCCCAGCAATCACTATATATACAGCTCCCCCAGCAATCACTATATATACAGCTCCCCCTAGCAATCACTATATACAGCTCCCCCTAGCAATCACTATATACAGCTCCCCCTAGCAATCACTATATACAGCTCCCCCTAGCAATCACTATATAGCTCCCCCTAGCAATCACTATATACAGCTCCCCCTAGCAATCACTATATACAGCTCCCCCTAGCAATCACTATATACAGCTCCCCCTAGCAATCACTATATACAGCCCCCCAGCAATCACTATATATATATAGCAATCACTATATACAGCTCCCCCTAGCAATGACTATATACAGATCCCCCTAGCAATCACTATATACAGCCCCCCAGCAATCACTACATATACAGCAGTCACTATATATACAGCAGTCACTATATATACAGCAGTCACTATATATACAGCAATCACTATATATACAGCAATCACTATATATACAGAAATCACTATATATACAGCAATCACTATATACAGCTCCCCCAGCAATCACTATATACAGCTCCCCCAGCAATCACTATATACAGCTCCCTACCAATCACTATATACAGCTCCCCCAGCAATCACTATATACAGCTCCCCCAGCAATCACTATATGCAGCTCCCCCAGCAATCACTATATGCAGCTCCCCCAGCAATCACTATATACAGCCCCCCAGCAATCACTATATACAGCTCCCCCAGCAATCACTGTATATACAGCCCCCAGCAATCACTATATACAGCTCCCCAGCAATCACTATATACAGCTCCTCCAGCAATCACTATATACAGCTCCTCCAGCAATCACTATATACAGCTCCCCCAGCAATCACTATATACAGCTCCCCCAGCATCCACTATATACAGCTCCCCCAGCAATCACTATATACAGCTCCCCCAGCAATCACTATATACAGCTCCCCCAGCAATCACTATATACAGCTCCCCCAGCAATCACTATATACAGCTCCCCCAGCAATCACTATATACAGCTCCCCCAGCAATCACTATATACAGCTCCCCCAGCAATCACTATATACAGCTCCCCCAGCAATCACTGTATACAGCTCCCCCAGCAATCACTGTATACAGCTCCCCAGCAATCACTATATACAGCTCCTTCAGCAATCACTATATACAGCCCCCCCAGCAATCACTATATACAGCCCCCCCAGCAATCACTATATACAGCTCCCCCAGCAATCACTATATACAGCTCCCCCAGCAATCACTGTATACAGCTCCCCCAAGCAATCACTATATACAGCTCCCCCAAGCAATCACTATATACAGCTCCCCCAGCAATCACTATATACAGCTCCCCCAGCAATCACTATATACAGCTCCCCCAGCAATCACTATATACAGCCCCCCAGCAATCACTATATACAGCTCCCCCAGCAATCACTATATATACAGCTCCCCCTAGCAATCACTATATACAGCCCCCCAGCAATCACTATATATACAGCCCCCAGAAATCACTATATATACAGCTCCCCCAGCAATCACTATATATACAGCTCCCCCAGCAATCACTATATATACAGCTCCCCCAGCAATCACTATATATACAGCTCCCCCAGCAATCACTATATATACAGCTCCCCCAGCAATCACTATATATAGCTCCCCCTAGAAATCACTATATACAGCTCCCCCTAGCAATCACTATATACAGCTCCCCCTAGCAATCACTATATACAGCTCCCCCTAGCAATCACTATATACAGCTCCCCCCAGCAATCACTATATACAGCTCCCCCTAGCAATCACTATATACAGCTCCCCCCAGCAATCAGCTCACTACATACAGCTCCCCCCAGCAATCACTGTATACAGCTTCCCCTAGCAATCACTATATACAGCTCCCCCAGCAATCACTATATACAGCTCCCCCAGTAATCACTATATACAGCTTCCCCTAGCAATCACTATATACAGCTTCCCCTAGCAATCACTATATACAGCTTCCCCTAGCAATCACTATATACAGCTTCCCCTAGCAATCACTATATACAGCTTCCCCTAGCAATCACTATATACAGCTTCCCCTAGCAATCACTATATACAGCTTCCCCTAGCAATCACTATATACAGCTCCCCCTTGCAATCACTATATACAGCTCCCCCTAGCAATCACTATACAGCTCCCCCTAGCAATCACTATACAGCTCCCCCTAGCAATCACTATATACAGCTCCCCCTAGCAATCACTATATACAGCTCCCCCTAGCAATCACTATATACAGCTCCCCCTAGCAATCACTATATACAGCTCCCCCTAGCAATGACTATATACAGCCCCCCAGCAATCACTATATATACAGCAATCACTATATATACAGCAATCACTATATACAGCTCCCCCAGCAATCACTATATACAGCTCCCCCTAGCAATCACTATATACAGCTCCCCCTAGCAATGACTATATACAGCCCCCCAGCAATCACTATATATACAGCAATCACTATATATACAGCAATCACTATATACAGCTCCCCCAGCAATCACTATATACAGCTCCCCCAGCAATCACTATATACAGCTCCCCCTAGCAATGACTATATACAGCTCCCCCTAGCAATGACTATATACAGCTCCCCCTAGCAATGACTATATACAGCTCCCCCTAGCAATGACTATATACAGCTCCCCCTAGCAATCACTATATACAGCTCCCCCAGCAATCACTATATACAGCTCCCCCAGCAATCACTATATACAGCTCCCCCAGCAATCACTATATACAGCTCCCCCGCAATCACTATATATACAGCTCCCCCAGCAATCACTATATATACAGCTCCCCCAGCAATCACTATATATACAGCTCCCCCAGCAATCACTATATATACAGCTCCCCCTAGCAATCACTATATACAGCTCCCCCTAGCAATCACTATATACAGCTCCCCCTAGCAATCACTATATAGCTCCCCCTAGCAATCACTATATACAGCTCCCCCAGCAATCACACTATATATATATATATATAGCAATCACTATATACAGCTCCCCCTAGCAATGACTATATACAGATCCCCCTAGCAATCACTATATACAGCCCCCCAGCAATCACTACATATACAGCAGTCACTATATATACAGCAGTCACTATATATACAGCAATCACTATATATACAGCAATCACTATATACAGCTCCCCCAGCAATCACTATATACAGCTCCCCCAGCAATCACTATATACAGCTCCCCCAGCAATCACTATATGCAGCTCCCCCAGCAATCACTATATGCAGCTCCCCCAGCAATCACTATATACAGCTCTCCCAGCAATCACTATATACAGCTCCCCCAGCAATCACTATATACAGCTCCCCCAGCAATTACTATATATACAGCCCCCAGCAATCACTATATACAGCTCCCCCAGCAATTACTATATATACAGCCCCCAGCAATCACTATATACAGCTCCCCCAGCAATCACTATATACAGCTCCCCCAGCAATCACTATATACAGCTCCCCCAGCAATCACTATATACAGCTCCCCCAGCAATCACTATATACAGCTCCCCAGCAATCACTATATACAGCTCCCCCAGCAATCACTATGTATACAGCTCCCCCAGCAATCACTATATACAGCTCCTCCAGCAATCACTATATACAGCTCCTCCAGCAATCACTATATACAGCTCCCCCAGCAATCACTATATACAGCTCCCCCAGCAATCACTATATACAGCTCCCCCAGCAATCACTATATACAGCTCCCCCAGCAATCACTATATATACAGCCCCCAGCAATCACTATATACAGCTCCCCCCGTAATCACTATATACAGCTCCTCCAGCAATCACTATATACAGCCCCCCAGCAATCACTATATACAGCTCCCCCAGCAATCACTATATACAGCTCCCCCAGCAATTACTATATATACAGCCCCCAGCAATCACTATATATACAGCCCCCAGCAATCACTATATATATACAGCTCCCCCAGCAATCACTATATATACAGCCCCTAGCAATCACTATATATACAGCTCCCCCCGCAATCACTATATACAGCTCCTCCAGCAATCACTATATACAGCTCCTCCAGCAATCACTATATACAGCTCCCCCAGCAATCACTATATACAGCTCCCCCAGCAATCACTATATACAGCTCTCCCTAGCAATCACTATATACAGCTCCCCCAGCAATCACTATATACAGCTCCCCCAGCAATCACTATATACAGCTCTCCCTAGCAATCACTATATACAGCCCCCCCCAGCAATCACTATATACAGCTCCCCCAGCAATCACTATATGCAGCTCCCCCAGCAATCACTATATGCAGCTCCCCCAGCAATCACTATATGCAGCTCCCCCAGCAATCACTATATACAGCTCCCCCTAGCAATCACTATATACAGCTCCCCCAGCAATCACTATATACAGCTCCCCCAGCAATCACTATATACAGCTCCCCAGCAATCACTATATACAGCTCCCCCAGCAATCACTATGTATACAGCTCCCCCAGCAATCACTATATACAGCTCCTCCAGCAATCACTATATACAGCTCCCCCAGCAATCACTATATACAGCTCCCCCAGCAATCACTATATACAGCTCCCCAGCAATCACTATATACAGCTCCCCCAGCAATCACTATATATACAGCCCCCAGCAATCACTATATACAGCTCCCCCCGTAATCACTATATACAGCTCCTCCAGCAATCACTATATACAGCCCCCCAGCAATCACTATATACAGCTCCCCCAGCAATCACTATATACAGCTCCCCCAGCAATTACTATATATACAGCCCCCAGCAATCACTATATATACAGCCCCCAGCAATCACTATATATATACAGCTCCCCCAGCAATCACTATATATACAGCCCCTAGCAATCACTATATATACAGCTCCCCCCGCAATCACTATATACAGCTCCTCCAGCAATCACTATATACAGCTCCTCCAGCAATCACTATATACAGCTCCCCCAGCAATCACTATATACAGCTCCCCCAGCAATCACTATATACAGCTCTCCCTAGCAATCACTATATACAGCTCCCCCAGCAATCACTATATACAGCTCCCCCAGCAATCACTATATACAGCTCTCCCTAGCAATCACTATATACAGCCCCCCCCAGCAATCACTATATACAGCTCCCCCAGCAATCACTATATGCAGCTCCCCCAGCAATCACTATATGCAGCTCCCCCAGCAATCACTATATGCAGCTCCCCCAGCAATCACTATATACAGCTCCCCCTAGCAATCACTATATACAGCTCCCCCAGCAATCACTATATACAGCTCCCCCAGCAATCACTATATACAGCTCCCCAGAAATCACTATATACAGCTCCCCAGAAATCACTATATACAGCTCCCCCAGCAATTACTATATATACAGCCCCCAGCAATCACTATATACAGCTCCCTCAGCAATTACTATATATACAGCCCCCAGCAATCACTATATATACAGCCCCCAGCAATCACTATATACAGCTCCCCCAGCAATCACTATATACAGCTCCTTCAGCAATCACTATATACAGCTCCTCCAGCAATCACTATATACAGCTCCCCCAGCAATCACTATATATACAGCCCCCAGCAATCACTATATATACAGCCCCCAGCAATCACTATATATACAGCCCCCAGCAATCACTATATATACAGCCCCCAGCAATCACTGTATACAGCTCCCCCTAGCAATCACTATATACAGCTCCCCCTAGCAATCACTATATATACAGCTCCCCCTAGCAATCACTATATACAGCTCCCCCTAGCAATCACTATATACAGCTCCCCCAGCAATCACTATATACAGCTCCCCCAGCAATCACTATATACAGCTCCCCCAGCAATCACTATATACAGCTCCCCCTAGCAATCACTATATACAGCTCCCCCTAGCAATCACTATATACAGCTCCCCCTAGCAATCACTATATACAGCTCCCCCTAGCAATCACTATATACAGCTCCCCCTAGCAATCACTATATACAGCTCCCCCTAGCAATCACTATATACAGCTCCCCCTAGCAATCACTATATACAGCTCCCCCTAGCAATCACTATATACAGCTCCCCCTAGCAATCACTATATACAGCTCCCCCTAGCAATCACTATATATACAGCCCCCAGCAATCACTATATATACAGCCCCCAGCAATCACTATATATACAGCCCCCCCCGCAATCACTATATACAGCTCCCCCAGCAATCACTATATACAGCTCCCCCAGCAATCACTATATACAGCTCCCCCAGCAATCACTATATACAGCTCCCCCAGCAATCACTATATACAGCTCCCCCAGCAATCACTATATACAGCTCCCCCAGCAATCACTATATACAGCTCCCCCAGCAATCACTATATACAGCTCCCCCAGCAATCACTATATACAGCTCCCCCAGCAATCACTATATACAGCTCCCTACCAATCACTATATACAGCTCCCCCAGCAATCACTATATGCAGCTCCCCCAGCAATCACTATATACAGCTCCCCCCGCAATCACTATATACAGCTCCTCCAGCAATCACTATATACAGCCCCCCAGAAATCACTATATACAGCTCCCCAGAAATCACTATATACAGCTCCCCCAGCAATTACTATATATACAGCCCCCAGCAATCACTATATACAGCTCCCCCAGCAATCACTATATACAGCTCCCCCAGCAATCACTATATACAGCTCCTCCAGCAATCACTATATACAGCCCCCCAGAAATCACTATATACAGCTCCCCCAGCAATCACTATATATACAGCCCCCAGCAATCACTATATACAGCTCCCCCAGCAATCACTATATACAGCTCCCCCAGCAATCACTATATACAGCTCCTCCAGCAATCACTATATACAGCCCCCCAGAAATCACTATATACAGCTCCCCCAGCAATCACTATATACAGCTCCCCCAGCATCCACTATATACAGCTCCCCCAGCAATCACTATATACAGCTCCCCCAGCATCCACTATATACAGCTCCCCCAGCAATCACTATATACAGCTCCCCCAGCAATCACTATATACAGCTCCCCCAGCAATCACTATATACAGCTCCCCCAGCAATCACTATATACAGCTCCCCCAGCAATCACTATATACAGCTCCCCCAGCAATCACTATATACAGCTCCCCCAGCAATCACTATATACAGCTCCCCCAGCAATCACTATATACAGCCCCCCAGCAATCACTGTATACAGCTCCCCCAGCAATCACTGTATACAGCTCCCCAAGCAATCACTATATACGGCTCCCCCAAGCAATCACTATATACAGCTCCCCCAGCAATCACTATATACAGCTCCCCCAGCAATCACTATATACAGCTCCCCCAGCAATCACTATATACAGCCCCCCAGCAATCACTATATACAGCCCCCCAGCAATCACTATATACAGCTCCCCCTAGCAATCACTATATACAGCTACCCCTAGCAATCACTATATACAGCCCCCCAGCAATCACTATTCATACAGCTCCCCCAGCAATCACTATATATACAGCCCCCAGAAATCACTATATATACAGCTCCCCCAGCAATCACTATATATACAGCTCCCCCAGCAATCACTATATATACAGCTCCCCCAGCAATCACTATATATACAGCTCCCCCAGCAATCACTATATATACAGCTCCCCCAGCAATCACTATATATACAGCTCCCCCTAGCAATCACTATATACAGCTCCCCCCAGCAATCACTATATACAGCTCCCCCCAGCAATCACTATATACAGCTCCCCCCAGCAATCACTATATACAGCTCCCCCTAGCAATCACTATATACAGCTCCCCCCAGCAATCACTATATACAGCTCCCCCTAGCAATCACTATATACAGCTTCCCCTAGCAATCACTATATATACAGCTTCCCCTAGCAATCACTATATACAGCTTCCCCTAGCAATCACTATATACAGCTCCACAGCAATCACTATATACAGCTCCACAGCAATCACTATATACAGCTCCCCCAGCAATCACTATATACAGCTCCCCCAGAAATCACTATATATACAGCTCCCCCTAGCAATCACTATATACAGCTCCCCCAGCAATCACTATATACAGCTCCCCCAGCAATCACTATATACAGCTTCCCCTAGCAATCACTATATACAGCTTCCCCTAGCAATCACTATATACAGCTCCCCCTAGCAATCACTATATACAGCTCCCCCTAGCAATCACTATATATACAGCTCCCCCTAGCAATCACTATATACAGCTCCCCCAGCAATCACTATATACAGCTCCCCCAGCAATCACTATATACAGCTCCCCCAGCAATCACTATATACAGCTCCCCCAGTAATCACTATATACAGCCCCCCCAGCAATCACTATATACAGCCCCCCCAGCAATCACTATATACAGCTCCCCCTAGCAATCACTATATACAGCTCCCCAGCAATCACTATATACAGCTCCCCCTAGCAATCACTATATACAGCTCCCCCTAGCAATCACTATATACAGCTCCCCCTAGCAATCACTATATACAGCTCCCCCTAGCAATCACTATATACAGCTCCCCCTAGCAATCACTATATACAGCTCCCCCTAGCAATCACTATATACAGCTCCCCCTAGCAATCACTATATACAGCTCCCCCTAGCAATCACTATATACAGCTCCCCCTAGCAATCACTATATACAGCTCCCCCTAGCAATCACTATATACAGCTCCCCCTAGCAATCACTATATACAGCTCCCCCTAGCAATCACTATGTACAGCTCCCCCTAGCAATCACTATATACAGCCCCCCAGCAATCACTATATATATAGCAATCACTATAAACAGCTCCCCCTAGCAATGACTATATACAGCCCCCCAGCAATCACTATATATACAGCAATCACTATATATACAGCAATCACTATATACAGCTCCCCCAGCAATCACTATATACAGCTCCCCCAGCAATCACTATATACAGCTCCCCCTAGCAATGACTATATACAGCTCCCCCTAGCAATGACTATATACAGCTCCCCCTAGCAATGACTATATACAGCTCCCCCTAGCAATCACTATATAAAGCCCCCCAGCAATCACTATATACAGCTCCCCCAGCAATCACTATATACAGCTCCCCCAGCAATCACTATATACAGCTCCCCCAGCAATCACTATATATACAGCTCCCCCAGCAATCACTATATATACAGCTCCCCCAGCAATCACTATATATACAGCTCCCCCTAGCAATCACTATATACAGCTCCCCCTAGCAATCACTATATACAGCTCCCCCTAGCAATCACTATATACAGCTCCCCCTAGCAATCACTATATAGCTCCCCCTAGCAATCACTATATACAGCTCCCCCTAGCAATCACTATATACAGCTCCCCCTAGCAATCACTATATACAGCTCCCCCTAGCAATCACTATATACAGCTCCCCCTAGCAATCACTATATACAGCCCCCCAGCAATCACTATATATATATATATAGCAATCACTATATACAGCTCCCCCTAGCAATGACTATATACAGATCCCCCTAGCAATCACTATATACAGCCCCCCAGCAATCACTACATATACAGCAGTCACTATATATACAGCAGTCACTATATATACAGCAGTCACTATATATACAGCAATCACTATATATACAGAAATCACTATATATACAGCAATCACTATATACAGCTCCCCCAGCAATCACTATATACAGCTCCCCCAGCAATCACTATATACAGCTCCCCCAGCAATCACTATATACAGCTCCCTACCAATCACTATATACAGCTCCCCCAGCAATCACTATATACAGCTCCCCCAGCAATCACTATATGCAGCTCCCCCAGCAATCACTATATGCAGCTCCCCCAGCAATCACTATATACAGCTCCCCCAGCAATCACTGTATATACAGCTCCCCCAGCAATCACTATATACAGCTCCCCAGCAATCACTATATACAGCTCCCCCAGCAATCACTATATACAGCTCCCCCAGCAATCACTATATACAGCTCCCCCAGCAATCACTATATACAGCTTCCCCAGCAATCACTATATACAGCTCCCCCAGCAATCACTATATACAGCTCCCCCAGCAATCACTATATACAGCTCCCCCAGCAATCACTATATGCAGCTCCCCCAGCAATCACTATATACAGCTCCCCCAGCAATCACTGTATATACAGCTCCCCCAGCAATCACTATATACAGCTCCCCAGCAATCACTATATACAGCTCCCCCAGCAATCACTATATACAGCTCCCCCAGCAATCACTATTTACAGCTCCCCCAGCAATCACTATATACAGCTCCCCCAGCAATCACTATATATACAGCCCCCAGCAATCACTATATATACAGCCCCCAGCAATCACTATATATATACAGCCCCCAGCAATCACTATATATGCAGCCCCCCCCCGCAATCACTATATACAGCTCCCCCAGCAATCACTATATACAGCTCCCCCAGCAATCACTATATACAGCTCCCCCAGCAATCACTATATACAGCTCCCCCAGCAATCACTATATACAGCTCCCCCAGCAATCACTATATACAGCTCCCCCAGCAATCACTATATACAGCTCCCCCAGCAATCACTATATACAGCTCCCCCAGCAATCACTATATATACAGCTCCCCCTAGCAATCACTATATACAGCTCCCCCAGCAATCACTATATACAGCTCCCCCAGCAATCACTATATACAGCTCCCCCAGCAATCACTATATACAGCTCCCCCAGCAATCACTATATACAGCTTCCCCTAGCAATCACTATATACAGCTCCCCCTAGCAATCACTATATACAGCTCCCCCTAGCAATCACTATATATACAGCTCCCCCTAGCAATCACTATATACAGCTCCCCCAGCAATCACTATATACAGCTCCCCCAGCAATCACTATATACAGCTCCCCCTAGCAATCACTATATACAGCTCCCCCTAGCAATCACTATATACAGCTCCCCCTAGCAATCACTATATACAGCTCCCCCTAGCAATCACTATATACAGCTCCCCCTAGCAATCACTATATACAGCTCCCCCTAGCAATCACTATATACAGCTCCCCCTAGCAATCACTATATACAGCTCCCCCTAGCAATCACTATATACAGCCCCCCAGCAATCACTATATATATAGCAATCACTATAAACAGCTCCCCCTAGCAATGACTATATACAGCCCCCCAGCAATCACTATATATACAGCAATCACTATATATACAGCAATCACTATATACAGCTCCCCCAGCAATCACTATATACAGCTCCCCCAGCAATCACTATATACAGCTCCCCCTAGCAATGACTATATACAGCTTCCCCTAGCAATGACTATATACAGCTCCCCCTAGCAATGACTATATACAGCTCCCCCTAGCAATCACTATATAAAGCCCCCCAGCAATCACTATATACAGCTCCCCCAGCAATCACAATATACAGCTCCCCCAGCAATCACTATATACAGCTCCCCCAGCAATCACTATATACAGCTCCCCCGCAATCACTATATATACAGCTCCCCCAGCAATCAGTATATATACAGCTCCCCCAGCAATCACTATATATACAGCTCCCCCTAGCAATCACTATATACAGCTCCCCCTAGCAATCACTATATACAGCTCCCCCTAGCAATCACTATATACAGCTCCCCCTAGCAATCACTATATAGCTGCCCCTAGCAATCACTATATACAGCTCCCCCTAGCAATCACTATATACAGCTCCCCCTAGCAATCACTATATACAGCTCCCCCTAGCAATCACTATATACAGCTCCCCCTAGCAATCACTATATACAGCCCCCCAGCAATCACTATATATATATAGCAATCACTATATACAGCTCCCCCGTAATCACTATATATACAGCTCCCCCAGCAATCACTATATATACAGCTCCCCCAGCAATCACTATATATACAGCTCCCCCTAGCAATCACTATATACAGCTCCCCCTAGCAATCACTATATACAGCTCCCCCTAGCAATCACTATATACAGCTCCCCCTAGCAATCACTATATAGCTCCCCCTAGCAATCACTATATACAGCTCCCCCTAGCAATCACTATATACAGCTCCCCCTAGCAATCACTATATACAGCTCCCCCTAGCAATCACTATATACAGCCCCCCAGCAATCACTATATATATATAGCAATCACTATATACAGCTCCCCCTAGCAATGACTATATACAGATCCCCCTAGCAATCACTATATACAGCCCCCCAGCAATCACTACATATACAGCAGTCACTATATATACAGCAGTCACTATATATACAGCAGTCACTATATATACAGCAATCACTATATATACAGAAATCACTATATATACAGCAATCACTATATACAGCTCCCCCAGCAATCACTATATACAGCTCCCCCAGCAATCACTATATACAGCTCCCTACCAATCACTATATACAGCTCCCCCAGCAATCACTATATACAGCTCCCCCAGCAATCACTATATGCAGCTCCCCCAGCAATCACTATATGCAGCTCCCCCAGCAATCACTATATACAGCCCCCCAGCAATCACTATATACAGCTCCCCCAGCAATCACTGTATATACAGCCCCCAGCAATCACTATATACAGCTCCCCAGCAATCACTATATACAGCTCCTCCAGCAATCACTATATACAGCTCCCCCAGCAATCACTATATACAGCTCCCCCAGCAATCACTATATACAGCTCCCCCAGCAATCACTATATACAGCTCCCCCAGCAATCACTATATACAGCTCCCCCAGCAATCACTATATACAGCTCCCCCAGCAATCACTATATACAGCTCCCCCAGCAATCACTATATACAGCTCCCCCAGCAATCACTATATACAGCTCCCCCAGCAATCACTATATACAGCTCCCCCAGCAATCACTATATACAGCTCCCCCAGCAATCACTGTATACAGCTCCCCCAGCAATCACTGTATACAGCTCCCCAGCAATCACTATATACAGCTCCTTCAGCAATCACTATATACAGCTCCCCCAGCAATCACTATATACAGCTCCCCCAGCAATCACTATATACAGCTCCCCCAGCAATCACTATATACAGCTCCCCCAGCAATCACTATATACAGCTCCCCCAGCAATCACTATATACAGCTCCCCCAGCAATCACTGTATACAGCTCCCCCAAGCAATCACTATATACAGCTCCCCCAAGCAATCACTATATACAGCTCCCCCAGCAATCACTATATACAGCTCCCCCAGCAATCACTATATACAGCTCCCCCAGCAATCACTATATACAGCTCCCCCAGCAATCACTATATATACAGCTCCCCCAGCAATCACTATATATAGCTCCCCCTAGAAATCACTATATACAGCTCCCCCTAGCAATCACTATATACAGCTCCCCCTAGCAATCACTATATACAGCTCCCCCTAGCAATCACTATATACAGCTCCCCCCAGCAATCACTATATACAGCTCCCCCTAGCAATCACTATATACAGCTCCCCCCAGCAATCAGCTCACTACATACAGCTCCCCCCAGCAATCACTATATACAGCTCCCCCAGCAATCACTGTATACAGCTTCCCCTAGCAATCACTATATACAGCTCCCCCAGCAATCACTATATACAGCTCCCCCAGTAATCACTATATACAGCTTCCCCTAGCAATCACTATATACAGCTTCCCCTAGCAATCACTATATACAGCTTCCCCTAGCAATCACTATTTACAGCTTCCCCTAGCAATCACTATATACAGCTTCCCCTAGCAATCACTATATACAGCTTCCCCTAGCAATCACTATATACAGCTCCCCCTTGCAATCACTATATACAGCTCCCCCTAGCAATCACTATACAGCTCCCCCTAGCAATCACTATACAGCTCCCCCTAGCAATCACTATATACAGCTCCCCCTAGCAATCACTATATACAGCTCCCCCTAGCAATCACTATATACAGCTCCCCCTAGCAATGACTATATACAGCCCCCCAGCAATCACTATATATACAGCAATCACTATATATACAGCAATCACTATATACAGCTCCCCAAGCAATCACTATATACAGCTCCCCCTAGCAATCACTATATACAGCTCCCCCTAGCAATGACTATATACAGCCCCCCAGCAATCACTATATATACAGCAATCACTATATATACAGCAATCACTATATACAGCTCCCCCAGCAATCACTATATACAGCTCCCCCAGCAATCACTATATACAGCTCCCCCTAGCAATGACTATATACAGCTCCCCCTAGCAATGACTATATACAGCTCCCCCTAGCAATGACTATATACAGCTCCCCCTAGCAATGACTATATACAGCTCCCCCTAGCAATCACTATATACAGCTCCCCCAGCAATCACTATATACAGCTCCCCCAGCAATCACTATATACAGCTCCCCCAGCAATCACTATATACAGCTCCCCCGCAATCACTATATATACAGCTCCCCCAGCAATCACTATATATACAGCTCCCCCAGCAATCACTATATATACAGCTCCCCCAGCAATCACTATATATACAGCTCCCCCTAGCAATCACTATATACAGCTCCCCCTAGCAATCACTATATACAGCTCCCCCTAGCAATCACTATATAGCTCCCCCTAGCAATCACTATATACAGCTCCCCCAGCAATCACTATATATATATATATATATATATATAGCAATCACTATATACAGCTCCCCCTAGCAATGACTATATACAGATCCCCCTAGCAATCACTATATACAGCCCCCCAGCAATCACTACATATACAGCAGTCACTATATATACAGCAGTCACTATATATACAGCAATCACTATATATACAGCAATCACTATATACAGCTCCCCCAGCAATCACTATATACAGCTCCCCCAGCAATCACTATATACAGCTCCCCCAGCAATCACTATATGCAGCTCCCCCAGCAATCACTATATGCAGCTCCCCCAGCAATCACTATATACAGCTCCCCAGAAATCACTATATACAGCTCCCCAGAAATCACTATATACAGCTCCCCCAGCAATTACTATATATACAGCCCCCAGCAATCACTATATACAGCTCTCCCAGTAACCACTATATACAGCTCCCCAGAAATCACTATATACAGCTCCCCCAGCAATTACTATATATACAGCCCCCAGCAATCACTATATACAGCTCTCCCAGCAATCACTATATACAGCTCCCCCAGCAATCACTATATACAGCTCCCCCAGCAATCACTATATACAGCTCCTCCAGCAATCACTATATACAGCCCCCCAGAAATCACTATATACAGCTCCCCCAGCAATTACTATATATACAGCCCCCAGCAATCACTATATATACAGCCCCCAGCAATCACTATATACAGCTCCCCCCGCAATCACTATATACAGCTCCTCCAGCAATCACTATATACAGCCCCCCAGAAATCACTATATACAGCTCCCCCAGCAATTACTATATATACAGCCCCCAGCAATCACTATATATACAGCCCCCAGCAATCACTATATATACAGCCCCCAGCAATCACTATATATACAGCCCCCAGCAATCACTATATACAGCTCCCCCCGCAATCACTATATAAAGCTCCTCCAGCAATCACTATATACAGCTCCTCCAGCAATCACTATATACAGCTCCCCCAGCAATCACTATATACAGCTCCCCCAGCATCCACTATATACAGCTCCCCCAGCATCCACTATATACAGCTCCCCCAGCATCCACTATATACAGCTCCCCCAGCAATCACTGTATACAGCCCCCCCAGCAATCACTATATACAGCTCCCCCAGCAATCACTGTATACAGCTCCCCAAGCAATCACTATATACAGCTCCCCCAAGCAATCACTATATACAGCTCCCCCAGCAATCACTATATACAGCTCCCCCAGCAATCACTATATACAGCTCCCCCAGCAATCACTATATACAGCCCCCCAGCAATCACTATATACAGCTCCCCCAGCAATCACTATATATACAGCTCCCCCTAGCAATCACTATATACAGCTACCCCTAGCAATCACTATATACAGCCCCCCAGCAATCACTATTCATACAGCTCCCCCAGCAATCACTATATATACAGCCCCCAGAAATCACTATATATACAGCTCCCCCAGCAATCACTATATATACAGCTCCCCCAGCAATCACTATATATACAGCTCCCCCAGCAATCACTATATATACAGCTCCCCCCAGCAATCACTATATATACAGCTCCCCCCAGCAATCACTATATATACAGCTCCCCCCAGCAATCACTATATACAGCTCCCCCCAGCAATCACTATATACAGCTCCCCCTAGCAATCACTATATACAGCTCCCCCTAGCAATCACTATATACAGCTCCCCCTAGCAATCACTATATACAGCTCCCCCTAGCAATCACTATATACAGCTCCCCCTAGCAATCACTATATACAGCTCCCCCTAGCAATCACTATATACAGCTCCCCCCAGCAATCACTATATACAGCTCCCCCTAGCAATCACTATATACAGCTCCCCCCATTAATCAGCTCACTACATACAGCTCCCCCCGCAATCACTATATACAGCTCCCCCTAGCAATCACTATATACAGCTTCCCCTAGCAATCACTATATACAGCTTCCCCTAGCAATCACTATATACAGCTTCCCAAAGCAATCACTATATACAGCTCCCCCTAGCAATCACTATATACAGCTCCCCCTAGCAATCACTATATACAGCCCCCCAGCAATCACTATATACAGCTCCCCCTAGCAATCACTATATACAGCTCCCCCTAGCAATCACTATATACAGCCTCCCAGCAATCACTATATATATAGCAATCACTATATACAGCTCCCCCTAGCAATGACTATATACAGCCCCCCAGCAATCACTATATATACAGCAATCACTATATATACAGCAATCACTATATACAGCTCCCCCAGCAATCACTATATACAGCTCCCCCAGCAATCACTATATATACAGCAATCACTATATATACAGCAGTCACTATATATACAGCAGTCACTATATATACAGCAATCACTATATATACAGCAATCACTATATATACAGCAATCACTATATATACAGCAATCACTATATACAGCTCCCCCAGCAATCACTATATACAGCTCCCCCAGCAATCACTATATACAGCTCCCCCTAGCAATGACTATATACAGCTCCCCCTAGCAATCACTATATACAGCTCCCCCTAGCAATCACTATATACAGCTCCCCCTAGCAATCACTATATAAAGCCCCCCAGCAATCACTATATACAGCTCCCCCAGCAATTACTATATACAGCTCCCCCAGCAATCACTATATACAGCTCCCCCAGCAATCACTATATACAGCTCCCCCAGCAATCACTATATACAGCTCCCCCAGCAATCACTATATACAGCTCCCCAGCAATCACTATATACAGCTCTCCAGCAATCACTATATACAGCCTCCCCCAGCAATCACTATATACAGCTCCCCCTAGCAATCACTATATACAGCTCCCCCGCAATCACTATATATACAGCTCCCCCAGCAATCACTATATATACAGCTCCCCCTAGCAATCACTATATACAGCTCCCCCAGCAATCACTATATATACAGCTCCCCCAGCAATCACTATATATACAGCTCCCCCAGCAATCACTATATATACAGCTCCCCCTAGCAATCACTATATACAGCTCCCCCTAGCAATCACTATATACAGCTCCCCCTAGCAATCACTATATACAGCTCCCCCTAGCAATCACTATATACAGCTCCCCCTAGCAATCACTATATACAGCTCCCCCTAGCAATCACTATATACAGCTCCCCCTAGCAATCACTATATACAGCTCCCCCTAGCAATCACTATATACAGCTCCCCCTAGCAATCACTATATACAGCTCCCCCTAGCAATCACTATATACAGCCCCCCAGCAATCACTATATATATATATAGCAATCACTATATACAGCTCCCCCTAGCAATGACTATATACAGATCCCCCTAGCAATCACTATATAAAGCCCCCCAGCAATCACTATATACAGCTCCCCCTAGCAATCACTATATATACAGCTCCCTGCATCCCCCCAGCAATCACTGTATACAGCTCCCCCAAGCAATCACTATATACAGCTCCCCCCAGCAATCACTATATACAGCTCCCCCAGCAATCACTATATACAGCTCCCCCAGCAATCACTATTCATACAGCCCCCCCAGCAATCACTATATACAGCTCCCCCAGCAATCACTGTATACAGCTCCCCCCAGCAATCACTGTATACAGCTCCCCCCAGCAATCTCTCTATACAGCTCCCCCAGCACTCACTATATATACAGCTCCCCCAGCAATCACTATATACAGCTCCCCCAGCAATTACTATATACAGCTCCCCCCAGCAATTACTATATACAGCTCCCCCTAGCAATCACTATATATACAGCTCCCCCAGCAATCACTATATATACAGCTCCCCCAGCAATCACTATATATACAGCTCCCCCAGCAATCACTATATACAGCTCTCCCAGCAATCACTATATATACAGCTCCCCCCAGCAATTACTATATACAGCTCCCCCCAGCAATTACTATATACAGCTCCCCCTAGCAATCACTATATATACAGCTCCCCCTAGCAATCACTATATATACAGCTCCCCCAGCAATCACTATATATACAGCTCCCCCAGCAATCACTATATATACAGCTCCCCCAGCAATCACTATATATACAGCTCCCCCAGCAATCACTATATATACAGCTCCCCCAGCAATCACTATATATACAGCTCCCCCCAGCAATCACTATATATACAGCTCCCCCCAGCAATCACTATATATACAGCTCCCCCAGCAATCACTATATATACAGCTCCCCCTAGCAATCACTATATATACAGCTCCCCCAGCAATCACTATATATACAGCTCCCCCAGCAATCACTATATATACAGCTCCCCCAGCAATCACTATATATACAGCTCCCCCAGCAATCACTATATATACAGCTCCCCCAGCAATCACTATATACAGCTCCCCCGCAATCACTATATATACAGCTCCCCCAGCAATCACTATATATACAGCTCCCCCAGCAATCACTATATATACAGCTCCCCCTAGCAATCACTATATACAGCTCCCCCTAGCAATCACTATATACAGCTCCCCCCAGCAATCACTATATACAGCTCCCCCTAGCAATCACTATATACAGCTCCCCCCAGCAATCACTATATACAGCTCCCCCCAGCAATCACTATATACAGCTCCCCCCTAGCAATCACTATATATACAGCTCCCCCTAGCAATCACTATATATACAGCTCCCCCAGCAATCACTATATATACAGCTCCCCCAGCAATCACTATATATACAGCTCCCCCAGCAATCACTATATATATACAGCTCCCCCAGCAATCACTATATATACAGCTCCCCCAGCAATCACTATATATACAGCTCCCCCTAGCAATCACTATATACAGCTCCCCCTAGCAATCACTATATACAGCTCCCCCCAGCAATCACTATATACAGCTCCCCCTAGCAATCACTATATACAGCTCCCCCCAGCAATCACTATATACAGCTCCCCCCAGCAATCACTATATACAGCTCCCCCTAGCAATCACTATATACAGCTCCCCCAGCAATCACTATATATACAGCTCCCCCAGCAATCACTATATACAGCTCTCCCAGCAATCACTATATACAGCTCTCCCAGCAATCACTATATACAGCTCCCCCAGCAATTACTATATACAGCTCCCCCTAGCAATCACTATATACAGCTCCCCCTAGCAATCACTATATACAGCTCCCCCTAGCAATCACTATATACAGCTCCCCCTAGCAATCACTATATAAAGACCCCCAGCAATCACTATATACAGCTCCCCCTAGCAATCACTATATATACAGCTCCCTGCATCCCCCCAGCAATCACTGTATACAGCTCCCCCAAGCAATCACTATATACAGCTCCCCCCAGCAATCACTATATACAGCTCCCCCAGCAATCACTATTCATACAGCTCCCCCAGCAATGACTATATACAGCCCCCCCAGCAATCACTATATACAGCTCCCCCAGCAATCACTGTATACAGCTCCCCCCAGCAATCACTGTATACAGCTCCCCCCAGCAATCACTCTATACAGCTCCCCCAGCACTCACTATATATACAGCTCCCCCAGCAATCACTATATACAGCTCCCCCAGCAATTACTATATACAGCTCCCCCCAGCAATTACTATATACAGCTCCCCCTAGCAATCACTATATATACAGCTCCCCCAGCAATCACTATATATACAGCTCCCCCAGCAATCACTATATATACAGCTCCCCCAGCAATCACTATATACAGCTCCCCCAGCAATCACTATATATACAGCTCCCCCAGCAATCACTATATATACAGCTCCCCCCAGCAATTACTATATACAGCTCCCCCCAGCAATTACTATATACAGCTCCCCCTAGCAATCACTATATATACAGCTCCCCCTAGCAATCACTATATATACAGCTCCCCCAGCAATCACTATATATACAGCTCCCCCAGCAATCACTATATATACAGCTCCCCCAGCAATCACTATATATACAGCTCCCCCAGCAATCACTATATATACAGCTCCCCCAGCAATCACTATATATACAGCTCCCCCCAGCAATCACTATATATACAGCTCCCCCAGCAATCACTATATATACAGCTCCCCCCAGCAATCACTATATATACAGCTCCCCCTAGCAATCACTATATATACAGCTCCCCCAGCAATCACTATATATACAGCTCCCCCAGCAATCACTATATATACAGCTCCCCCAGCAATCACTATATATACAGCTCCCCCAGCAATCACTATATATACAGCTCCCCCAGCAATCACTATATATACAGCTCCCCAGCAATCACTATATACAGCTCCCCCGCAATCACTATATATACAGCTCCCCCAGCAATCACTATATATACAGCTCCCCCAGCAATCACTATATATACAGCTCCCCCTAGCAATCACTATATACAGCTCCCCCTAGCAATCACTATATACAGCTCCCCCCAGCAATCACTATATACAGCTCCCCCTAGCAATCACTATATACAGCTCCCCCCAGCAATCACTATATACAGCTCCCCCCAGCAATCACTATATACAGCTCCCCCCTAGCAATCACTATATATACAGCTCCCCCTAGCAATCACTATATATACAGCTCCCCCAGCAATCACTATATATACAGCTCCCCCAGCAATCACTATATATACAGCTCCCCCAGCAATCACTATATATATACAGCTCCCCCAGCAATCACTATATATACAGCTCCCCCAGCAATCACTATATATACAGCTCCCCCGCAATCACTATATATACAGCTCCCCCAGCAATCACTATATATACAGCTCCCCCAGCAATCACTATATATACAGCTCCCCCTAGCAATCACTATATACAGCTCCCCCTAGCAATCACTATATACAGCTCCCCCCAGCAATCACTATATACAGCTCCCCCTAGCAATCACTATATACAGCTCCCCCCAGCAATCACTATATACAGCTCCCCCCAGCAATCACTATATACAGCTCCCCCTAGCAATCACTATATACAGCTCCCCCAGCAATCACTATATATACAGCTCCCCCAGCAATCACTATATACAGCTCTCCCAGCAATCACTATATACAGCTCTCCCAGCAATCACTATATACAGCTCTCCCAGCAATTACTATATACAGCTCCCCCTAGCAATCACTATATACAGCTCCCCCAGCAATCACTATATACAGCTCCCCCTAGCAATCACTATATACAGCTCCCCCTAGCAATCACTATATACAGCTCCCCCTAGCAATCACTATATACAGCTCCCCAGCAATCACTATATACAGCTCCCCCAGCAATCACTATATACAGCTCCCCCAGCAATCACTATATACAGCTCCCCCAGCAATCACTATATACAGCTCCCCCAGCAACCACTATATACAGCTCCCCCAGCAATCACTATATACAGCTCCCCCTAGCCATCACTATATACAGCCCCCCAGCAATCACTATATACAGCTCCCCAGCAATCACTATATACAGCTCCCCAGCAATCACTATATATATATACAGCCCCCAGTAATCACTATATATACAGCCCCCAGCAATCACTATGTATACAGCTCCCCCTAGCAATCACTATGTATACAGCTCCCCCAGCAATCACTATATATATATATACAGCCCCCAGTAATCACTATATATACAGCCCCCAGCAATCACTATGTATACAGCTCCCCCTAGCAATCACTATGTATACAGCTCCCCCTAGCAATCACTATGTATACAGCTCCCCCTAGCAATCACTATGTATACAGCTCCCCCAGCAATCACTATATATACAGCCCCCCAGCAATCACTTTATACACAGCTCCACCAGCAATCACTATATACAGCTCCCCCAGCAATCACTATATATACAGCTCCCCCAGCAATCACTATATATACAGCTCCCCCAGCAATCACTATATATACAGCTCCCCGCAGCCCCCTGGCGGTCACCGTGGGGTATGCAGCCCCCTGGCGGTCACCGTGGGGTATGCAGCCCCCTGGCGGTCACCGTGGGGTATGCAGCCCCCTGGCGGTCACCGTGGGGTATGCAGCCCCCTGGCGGCCACCGTGGGGTATTACCTCCTACTAGTCAAACTGGAACTAAGCTTGTGCATGATGTTGGCGTTGGAGCAATGTCCCCCCCTTCCCCCTACTCCCTGGAAATTCTAGAACTCTGATACCCTCTACTGGTGGAGTTATGGCACCACGTGCTGGAGCTATGCTACCATGTAAATCAGAGAAACATTAACAGCACCTTATAGCATCAGTGGGGTCTCGGGAATGCTGGGATGGGGACCTGAGAATAGCAGTATTATAGTAGTTATATCCCTGTACATAGGGGGCAGTATTATAGTAGTTATATTCCTGTACATAGGGGGTAGTATTATAGTAGTTATATTCCTGTACATATGAGGCAGTATTATAGTAGTGTTATCCCTGTACATAGGGGGCAGTATTATATTAGTGATATTCCTGTACATAGGGGGCAGTATTATAGTAGTTATATTCCTGTACATAGGGGGCAGTATTATAGTAGTTATATTCCTGTACATAGTGGGCAGTATTATAGTAGTTATATTCCTGTACATAGGGGGCAGTATTATAGTAGTTATATTCCTGTACATAGGGGGCAGTATTATAGTAGTTATATTCCTGTACATTGGGGGCAGTATTATAGTAGTTATATTCCTGTACATAGGGGGCAGTATTATAGTAGTTATATTCTTGTACATAGGGGGTAGTATTATAGTAGTTATATTCCTGTACATAGGGGGCAGTATTATAGTAGTTATATTCTTGTACATAGGAGGCAGTATTATAGTAGTTATATCCCTGTACATAGAGGGTAGTATTATAGTAGTTATATTCCTGTACATAGGGGGCAGTATTATAGTAGTTATATTCCTGTACATAGAGGGCAGTATTATAGTAGTTATATTCCTGTACATAGGGGGCAGTATTATAGTAGTTATATTCCTGTACATAGAGGGCAGTATTATAGTAGTTATATTCTTGTACATAGGGGGCAGTATTATAGTAGTTATATTCTTGTACATAGGGGGCAGTATTATAGTAGTTATATTCCTGTACATAGGGGGCAGTATTATAGTAGTTATATTCCTGTACATAGGGGGCAGTATTATAGTAGTTATATTCCTGTACATAGGGGGCAGTATTATAGTAGTTATATTCTTGTACATAGGGGGCAGTATTATAGTAGTTATATTCCTGTACATAGGGGGCAGTATTATAGTAGTTTTATTCCTGTACATAGGGGGCAGTATTATAGTAGTTATATTCTTGTACATAGGGGGCAGTATTATAGTAGTTATATTCCTGTACATAGGGGGCAGTATTATAGTAGTTATATTCTTGTACATAGGGGGTAGTATTATAGTAGTTATATTCCTGTACATAGGGGGCAGTATTATAGTAGTTATATTCTTGTACATAGGGGGCAGTATTATAGTAGTTATATTCCTGTACATAGGGGGCAGTATTATAGTAGTTATATTCCTGTACATAGGGGGCAGTATTGTAGTAGTTATATTCTTATACATAGGGGGCAGTATTATAGTAGTTATATCCCTGTACATAGGGGGCAGGATTATAGTAGTTATATCCCTGTACATAGGGGGCAGTATTATAGCATTAGTGGGGGTCTCAGGAATGCTTGGCTTGGGTTCGGAGAATAGTTCTATGTATGATTTCCAGGTAACTGCTCATATAATGTTTTCTGTACAGCCAGGGAACAATCAGCACCATGGATAATATAGAGGTGGAGGAGAGCACCGGCCATATTCTATATAAAGGTAAGTCTGCACAGGGGTGGCAATATACTGAACGCCAGTGACCTGCATGTAAGTGCCAGGACACTGCTTAGGTCAGTCATTAATATTAAAGATGAGTCGGAAAGTCCTGTTAAATCACAAAATTCTGACTGCCAGCAGCCACCACTAGGGGGAGCAGTTGGGTATACATGTGGTTTTCAACTGTTTAATCGACATCAGAGGTGGCATCAGCAGAGTAAGAATTTTAAAAAATTCTAATCTTTTTGCTCTAGAAAGACTAAAAAAGTCGAAAGGTCATGATAATATTTTCATATAATTTACAGCACCTCAGACTGAGACATAGGCCATCATACATGTGATTGATTGTGTTGTCTATAGAAATAAGTAATACAACTGAATAATGACATGTAAAACCCTACATTATGTCTCCATAGATACTCCCACCGGGGTCAGAACCGCCGTCCACAGTGTCAGTCCCAAATGCATCTTATTTTCACCTGAGGGGCAGCGAGTCTTCCTTAACTGTATGTATAATGACCGGCTTCTTACACAAGAATGATTGTCACATTATAGTACATAGGGGGCAGTATTATAGTAGTTATATTCCTGTACATAGGGGGCAGTATTATAGTAGTTATATTCCTGTACATAGGGGGCAGTATTATAGTAGTTATATTCCTGTACATAGGGGGCAGTATTATAGTAGTTATATTCTTGTACATAGGGGGCAGTATTATAGTAGTTATATTCCTGTACATAGGGGGCAGTATTATAGTAGTCATATTCCTGTACATAGGGGGCAGTATTATAGTAGTTATATTCTTGTACATAGGGGGCAGTATTATAGTAGTTATATTCTTGTACATAGGGGGTAGTATTATAGTAGTTATATCCCTGTACATAGGGGGCAGTATTATAGTAGTTATATTCCTGTACATAGGGGGCAGTATTATAGTAGTTATATTCCTGTACATAGGAGGCAGTATTACAGTAGTTATATTCTTGTACATAGGGGGCAGTATTATAGTAGTTATATTCCTGTACATAGGGGGCAGTATTATAGTAGTTATATTCCTGTACATAGGGGGCAGTATTATAGTAGTTATATTCCTGTACATAGGGGGCAGTATTATAGTAGTTATATTCTTGTACATAGGGGGCAGTATTATAGTAGTTATATTCCTGTACATAGGGGGCAGTATTATAGTAGTTATATTCCTGTACATAGGGGGCAGTATTATAGTAGTTATATTCCTGTACATAGGGGGCAGTATTATAGTAGTTATATTCCTGTACATAGGGGGCAGTATTATAGTAGTTATATTCCTGTACATAGGGGGCAGTATTATAGTAGTTATATTCCTGTACATAGGGGGCAGTATTATAGTAGTTATATTCCTGTACATAGGGGGCAGTATTATAGTAGTTATATTCCTGTACATAGGGGGCAGTATTATAGTAGTTATATTCCTGTACATAGGGGGCAGTATTATAGTAGTTATATTCTTGTACATAGGGGCAGTATTATAGCAGTTATATTCTTGTACATAGGGGGCGGTATTATAGTAGTTATATTCCTGTACATAGGGGGCAGTATTATAGTAGTTATATTCCTGTACATAGGGGGCAGTATTATAGTAGTTATATTCTTGTACATAGGGGGCGGTATTATAGTAGTTATATTCCTGTACATAGGGGGCAGTATTATAGTAGTTATATTCCTGTACATAGGGGGTAGTATTATAGTAGTTATATTCCTGTACATAGGGGGCAGTATTATAGTAGTTATATTCCTGTACATAGGGGGCAGTATTATAGTAGTTATATTCCTGTACATAGGGGGCAGTATTATAGTAGTTATATTCCTGTACATAGGGGGCAGTATTATAGTAGTTATATTCCTGTACATCGGGGGCAGTATTATAGTAGTTATATTCCTGTACATAGGGGGCAGTATTATAGTAGTTATATTCTTGTACATAGGGGGCAGTATTATAGTAGTTATATTCCTGTACATAGGGGGCAGTATTATAGTAGTTATATTCTTGTACATAGGGGGCAGTATTATAGTAGTTATATTCCTGTACATAGGGGGCAGTATTATAGTAGTTATATTCTTGTACATAGGGGGGCAGTATTATAGTAGTTATATTCCTGTACATAGGGGGTAGTATTATAGTAGTTATATTCCTGTACATAGGGGGCAGTATTATAGTAGTTATATCCCTGTACATAGGGGGCAGTATTATAGTAGTTACTTTCCTGTACATAGGGGGCAGTATTATAGTAGTTACTTTCCTCTATATGGGGTTTATTATATGTATTAAATTATTTTATATAGTGGCGGTATAATAAACTTACTGTAGTGTTCATCTCTCTATTACAGGCCGTGCAAACCAGTTTCCTTCCCTAGGTGATATCAGTCAGTTTGTAAAGTACGCAACATGTCGAAACTTTAATAAAATTTTGATTCGTCAGCCTGCCTGTGAGTAGGTCTTTTGGATTTAGCTTTGTAGTGAGCACTAAGTCAGAGGGAGATCTTGGAGCTTTCATAATCATGTTCTGTACATCTGCTCCAGGAGGGCGGAAATTCCAATATGGCAGACACTTGCTCTATGTCCGACCCACATACAGATTCACATCCCCGATATTTTTTGTTATTTTCCAGCATATTTGTGCTCAGAGACGCCCATTGAAGTTGATTCTCTGGATGTGGGAAAGGTAATATTTTTGCCCCGTGTCTCTCATCGGACAAGTGTTGGGAATCTTTGCTTAGTTTTTTATAAGGACTCTTTTTCCCTTCCCTCAGATTGCCGGCACATGGAAACTGGTTGCTGTCGCTTCTAATATTCCAGACGGAGATGTGCAATTTCCTAATGAAATACAATTTACTTTGAACAATGAGGAGGTCACAATTACGGACGGCACCTGGTAAGAGACATAGAAATGGAGCGGCTCTAGCAATAACCAATGTCCTGGCTGAAACGGCATTAAAAAAAAAACTTTTATGAGGTAATGGAAGAGGAGCCCTGTTCTAGTTCTACATCTTGGCACAGATACTTCCGGTCCTGCAGTTTCTACAGACAGTTCACTTTGTGGCACTAGACAGGACCCCATAGTGGTGCCACTACTTAAAATCCTGCTCTCCTTCTGAATACAGGACATGAGATCATAATGAGACTAAGTATTTGATACATAAAATACATACTTCATTGCCCATATGGCTTTTTGCAAACTTGTAGACACTATTTACAGTAATCCATTAGTACGAGAGTAAATGTTACCTCTACCTGATGGAATTAGAGGCACAATCAGAAGAACAATCAGATGTTTGTGGCGAAACATCTTATGTTACACGAGCCGGCAGGATGATAAAAAGGCCGCCTCAAGGATTACACCTAAATAGGATTATTATGGTTTTTTTATTTTTGTTTCATATTTAACAGTTTTCTTATATTTAATTGTTCCATTTAAAAGAGAAAGAACATATTGCTACATCCTATCCTGGCCTCTAGGGGTCTCACTACCTCTGTGTGTACAGTAATGCAGGTAACAATATGTTCTATCCTATCCTGGCCTCTAGGGGTCTCACTACCTCTGTGTGTACAGTAATGCAGGTAACAATATGTTATATCCTATCCTGGCCTCTAGGGGTCTCACTACCTCTGTGTGTGTACAGTAAAGCAGGTAACAATATGTTCTATCCTATCCTGGCCTCTAGGGGTCTCACTACCTCTGTGTGTACAGTAATGCAGGTAACAATATGTTATATCCTATCCTGGCCTCTAGGGGTCTCACTACCTCTGTGTGTTTACAGTAATGCAGGTAACAATATGTTCTATCCTATCCTGGCCTCTAGGGGTCTCACTACCTCTGTGTGTACAGTAATGCAGGTAACAATATGTTCTATCCTATCCTGGCCTCTAGGGGTCTCACTACCTCTGTGTGTACAGTAATGCAGGTAACAATATGTTCTATCCTATCCTGGCCTCTAGGGGTCTCACTACCTCTGTGTGTACAGTAATGCAGGTAACAATATGTTCTATCCTATCCTGGCCTCTAGGGGTCTCACTACCTCTGTGTGTGTGTACAGTAAAGCAGGTAACAATATGTTCTATCCTATCCTGGCCTCTAGGGGTCTCACTACCTCTGTGTGTGTACCGTAATGCAGGTAACAATATGTTCTATCCTATCCTGGCCTCTAGGGGTCTCACTACCTCTGTGTGTGTACAGTAATGCAGGTAACAATATGTTCTATCCTATCCTGGCCTCTAGGGGTCTCACTACCTCTGTGTGTGTGTACAGTAATGCAGGTAACAATATGTTATATCCTATCCTGGCCTCTAGGGGTCTCACTACCTCTGTGTGTACAGTAATGCAGGTAACAATATGTTCTATCCTATCCTGGCCTCTAGGGGTCTCACTACCTCTGTGTGTACAGTAATGCAGGTAACAATATGTTATATCCTATCCTGGCCTCTAGGGGTCTCACTACCTCTGTGTGTTTACAGTAATGCAGGTAACAATATGTTCTATCCTATCCTGGCCTCTAGGGGTCTCACTACCTCTGTGTGTACAGTAATGCAGGTAACAATATGTTATATCCTATCCTGGCCTCTAGGGGTCTCACTACCTCTGTGTGTACCGTAATGCAGGTAACAATATGTTCTATCCTATCCTGGCCTCTAGGGGTCTCACTACCTCTGTGTGTGTACAGTAATGCAGGTAACAATATGTTATATGCTATCCTGGCCTATAGGGGTCTCACTACCTCTGTGTGTACAGTAATGCAGGTAACAATATGTTATATCCTATCCTGGCCTCTCGGGGTCTCACTACCTCTGTGTGTACAGTAATGCAGGTAACAATATGTTATATGCTATCCTGGCCTCTCGGGGTCTCACTACTTCTGTGTGTGTACAGTAATGCAGGTAACAATATGTTCTATCCTATCCTGGCCTCTAGGGGTCTCACTACCTCTGTGTGTGTACAGTAATGCAGGTAACAATATGTTCTATCCTATCCTGGCCTCTAGGGGTCTCACTACCTCTGTGTGTACAGTAATGCAGGTAACAATATGTTCTATCCTATCCTGGCCTCTAGGGGTCTCACTACCTCTGTGTGTGTACAGTAATGCAGGTAACAATATGTTATATCCTATCCTGGCCTCTAGGGGTCTCACTACCTCTGTGTGTACCGTAATGCAGGTAACAATATGTTCTATCCTATCCTGGCCTCTAGGGGTCTCACTACCTCTGTGTGTGTACAGTAATGCAGGTAACAATATGTTCCATCCTATCCTGGCCTCCAGGGGTCTCACTACCTCTGTGTGTGTACAGTAATGCAGGTAACAATATGTTCTATCCTATCCTGGCCTCTAGGGGTCTCACTACCTCTGTGTGTGTACAGTAATGCAGGTAACAATATGTTCCATCCTATCCTGGCCTCTAGGGGTCTCACTACCTCTGTGTGTACAGTAATGCAGGTAACAATATGTTCTATCCTATCCTGGCCTCTAGGGGTCTCACTACCTCTGTGTGTACAGTAATGCAGGTAACAATATGTTCTATCCTATCCTGGCCTCTAGGGGTCTCACTACCTCTGTGTGTGTACAGTAATGCAGGTAACAATATGTTCTATCCTATCCTGGCCTCTAGGGGTCTCACTACCTCTGTGTGT
Organism: Engystomops pustulosus; assembly: GCF_040894005.1. NCBI lineage: Eukaryota > Metazoa > Chordata > Amphibia > Anura > Leptodactylidae > Engystomops > Engystomops pustulosus. The sequence goes on from NC_092419.1 coordinate 538,660, forward strand.
GTACAGTAATGCAGGTAACAATATGTTATATGTTATCCTGGCCTCTAGGGGTCTCACTACCTCTGTGTGTGTACAGTAATGCAGGTAACAATATGTTATATGTTATCCTGGCCTCTAGGGGTCTCACTACCTCTGTGTGTGTACAGTAATGCAGGTAACAATATGTTCTATCCTATCCTGGCCTCTAGGGGTCTCACTACCTCTGTGTGTGTACAGTAATGCAGGTAACAATATGTTATATGTTATCCTGGCCTCTAGGGGTCTCACTACCTCTGTGTGTACAGTAATGCAGGTAACAATATGTTCTATCCTATCCTGGCCTCTAGGGGTCTCACTACCTCTGTGTGTACAGTAATGCAGGTAACAATATGTTCTATCCTATCCTGGCCTCTAGGGGCCTCACTACCTCTGTGTGTACAGTAATGCAGGTAACAATATGTTCTATCCTATCCTGGCCTCTAGGGGTCTCACTACCTCTGTGTGTACAGTAATGCAGGTAACAATATGTTATATCTTATCCTGGCCTCTAGGGGTCTCACTACCTCTGTGTGTGTACAGTAATGCAGGTAATAATATGTTATATGCTATCCTGGCCTCTAGGGGTCTCACTACCTCTGTGTGTGTACAGTAATGCAGGTAATAATATGTTATATGCTATCCTGGCCTCTAGGGGCCTCACTACCTCTGTGTGTACAGTAATGCAGGTAACAATATGTTATATCCTATCCTGGCCTCTAGGGGTCTCACTACCTCTGTGTGTGTACAGTAATGCAGGTAACAATATGTTATATCCTATCCTGGCCTCTAGGGGTCTCAGTACCTCTGTGTGTACAGTAATGCAGGTAACAATATGTTATATCCTATCCTGGCCTCTAGGGGTCTCACTACCTCTGTGTGTGTACAGTAATGCAGGTAACAATGTGTTCTATCCTATCTTGGCCTCTAGGGGTCTCACTACCTCTGTGTGTACAGTAATGCAGGTAACAATATGTTATATCCTATCCTGGCCTCTAGGGGTCTCACTACCTCTGTGTGTACAGTAATGCAGGTAACAATATGTTATATCCTATCCTGGCCTCTAGGGATCTCACTACCTCTGTGTGTACAGTAATGCAGGTAACAATATGTTCTATCCTATCCTGGCCTCTAGGGGTCTCACTACCTCTGTGTGTGTATAGTAATGCAGGTAACAATATGTTCTATCCTATCCTGGCCTCTAGGGGTCTCACTATCTGTGTGTGTGTACAGTAATGCAGGTAACAATATGTTATATCCTATCCTGGCCTCTAGGGGTCTCACTACCTCTGTGTGTACAGTAATGCAGGTAACAATATGTTCTATCCTATCCTGGCCTCTAGGGGTCTCACTACCTCTGTGTGTACAGTAATGCAGGTAACACTATGTTATATCCTATCCTGGCCTCTAGGGGTCTCACTACCTCTGTGTGTGTACAGTAATGCAGGTAACAATATGTTATATCCTATCCTGGCCTCTAGGGGTCTCACTACCTCTGTGTGTACAGTAATGCAGGTAACAATATGTTCTATCCTATCCTGGCCTCTAGGGGTCTCACTATCTGTGTGTACAGTAATGCAGGTAACAATATGTTCTATCCTATCCTGGCCTCTAGGGGTCTCACTACCTCTGTGTGTACAGGAATGCAGGGAACAATATGTTCTATCCTATCCTGGCCTCTAGGGGCCTCACTACCTCTCTGTGTGTACAGTAATGCAGGTAACAATATGTTATATCCTATCCTGGCCTCTAGGGGTCTCACTACCTCTGTGTGTACAGTAATGGAGGTAACAATATGTTATATCCTATCCTGGCCTCTAGGGGTCTCACTACCTCTGTGTGTGTACAGTAATGCAGGTAACAATATGTTATATCCTATCCTGGCCTCTAGGGGTCTCAATACTTCTGTGTGTACAGTAATGCAGGTAACAATATGTTATATCCTATCCTGGCCTCTAGGGGTCTCACTACCTCTGTGTGTACAGTAATGCAGGTAACAATATGTTCTATCCTATCCTGGCCTCTAGGGGTCTCACTACCTCTGTGTGTGTACAGTAATGGAGGTAACAATATGTTATATCCTATCCTGGCCTCTAGGGGTCTCACTACCACTGTGTGTACAGTAATGGAGGTAACAATATGTTATATCCTATCCTGGCCTCTAGGGGTCTCACTACCTCTGTGTGTGTACAGTAATGCAGGTAACAATATGTTCCATCCTATCCTGGCCTCCAGGGGTCTCACTACCTCTGTGTGTGTACAGTAATGGAGGTAACAATATGTTATATCCTATCCTGGCCTCTAGGGGTCTCACTACCACTGTGTGTACAGTAATGGAGGTAACAATATGTTATATCCTATCCTGGCCTCTAGGGGTCTCACTACCTCTGTGTGTGTACAGTAATGCAGGTAACAATATGTTCTATCCTATCCTGACCTCTAGGGGTCTCACTACCTCTGTGTGTACAGTAATGCAGGTAACAATATGTTCTATATTATCCTGGCCTCTAGGGGTCTCACTACCTCTGTGTGTACCGTAATGCAGGTAACAATATGTTCTATCCTATCCTGGCCTCTAGGGGTCTCACTACCTCTGTGTGTACAGTAATGCAGGTAACAATATGTTCTATCCTATCCTGGCCTCTCGGGGTCTCACTACTTCTGTGTGTACAGTAATGCAGGTAACAATATGTTCTATCCTATCCTGGCCTCTAGGGGTCTCACTACCTCTGTGTGTACAGTAATGCAGGTAACAATATGTTATATCCTATCCTGGCCTCTAGGGATCTCACTACCTCTGTGTGTACAGTAATGCAGGTAACAATATGTTCTATCCTATCCTGGCCTCTAGGGGTCTCACTACCTCTGTGTGTGTACAGTAATGCAGGTAACAATATGTTCTATCCTATCCTGGCCTCTAGGGGTCTCACTACCTCTGTGTGTGTACAGTAATGCAGGTAACAATATGTTCTATCCTATCCTGGCCTCTAGGGGTCTCACTACCTCTGTGTGTGTACAGTAATGCAGGTAACAATATGTTATATCCTATCCTGGCCTCTAGGGGTCTCACTACCTCTGTGTGTGTGTACAGTAATGCAGGTAACAATATGTTCTATCCTATCCTGGCCTCTAGGGGTCTCACTACCTCTGTGTGTACAGTAATGCAGGTAACAATATGTTCTATCCTATCCTGGCCTCTAGGGGTCTCACTACCTCTGTGTGTGTGTACAGTAATGCAGGTAACAATATGTTATATCCTATCCTGGCCTCTAGGGGTCTCACTACCTCTGTGTGTGTGTACAGTAATGCAGGTAACAATATGTTATATCCTATCCTGGCCTCTAGGGGTCTCACTACCTCTGTGTGTACAGTAATGCAGGTAACAATATGTTACATGCTATCCTGGCCTCTAGGGGTCTCACTACCTCTGTGTGTGTACAGTAATGCAGGTAACAATATGTTCTATCCTATCCTGGCCTCTAGGGGTCTCACTACCTCTGTGTGTGTACAGTAATGCAGGTAACAATATGTTCTATCCTATCCTGGCCTCTAGGGGTCTCACTACCTCTGTGTGTACAGTAATGCAGGTAACAATATGTTCTATCCTATCCTGGCCTCTAGGGGTCTCAGTACCTCTGTGTGTACAGTAATGCAGGTAACAATATGTTCTATCCTATCCTGGCCTCTAGGGGTCTCACTACCTCTGTGTGTACAGTAATGCAGGTAACAATATGTTCTATCCTATCCTGGCCTCTAGGGGTCTCACTACCTCTGTGTGTGTACAGTAATGCAGGTAACAATATGTTCTATCCTATCCTGGCCTCTAGGGGTCTCACTACCTCTGTGTGTGTACAGTAATGCAGGTAACAATATGTTATATCCTATCCTGGCCTCTAGGGGTCTCACTACCTCTGTGTGTGTACAGTAATGCAGGTAACAATATGTTATATCCTATCCTGGCCTCTAGGGGTCTCAGTACCTCTGTGTGTGTACAGTAATGCAGGTAACAATATGTTATATCCTATCCTGGCCTCTAGGGGTCTCACTACCTCTGTGTGTGTACAGTAATGCAGGTAACAATATGTTATATCCTATCCTGGCCTCTAGGGGTCTCACTACCTCTGTGTGTACAGTAATGCAGGTAACAATATGTTATATCCTATCCTGGCCTCCAGGGGTCTCACTACCTCTGTGTGTGTACAGTAATGCAGGTAACAATATGTTCTATCCTATCCTGGCCTCTAGGGGTCTCACTACCTCTGTGTGTACAGTAATGCAGGTAACAATATGTTCTATCCTATCCTGGCCTCTAGGGGTCTCACTACCTCTGTGTGTACAGTAATGCAGGTAACAATATGTTCTATCCTATCCTGGCCTCTAGGGGTCTCACTACCTCTGTGTGTGTGTACAGTAAAGCAGGTAACAATATGTTCTATCCTATCCTGGCCTCTAGGGGTCTCACTACCTCTGTGTGTGTGTACAGTAAAGCAGGTAACAATATGTTCTATCCTATCCTGGCCTCTAGGGGTCTCACTACCTCTGTGTGTGTACAGTAAAGCAGGTAACAATATGTTCTATCCTATCCTGGCCTCTAGGGGTCTCAATACCTCTGTGTGTACAGTAATGCAGGTAACAATATGTTCTATCCTATCCTGGCCTCTAGGGGTCTCAGTACCTCTGTGTGTACAGTAATGCAGGTAACAATATGTTCTATCCTATCCTGGCCTCTAGGGGTCTCAGTACCTCTGTGTGTACAGTAATGCAGGTAACAATATGTTATATCCTATCCTGGCCTCTAGGGGTCTCAGTACCTCTGTGTGTACAGTAATGCAGGTAACAATATGTTCTATCCTATCCTGGCCTCTAGGGGTCTCACTACCTCTGTGTGTACAGTAATGCAGGTAACAATATGTTATATCCTATCCTGGCCTCTAGGGGTCTCACTACCTCTGTGTGTGTACAGTAAAGCAGGTAACAATATGTTCTATCCTATCCTGGCCTCTAGGGGTCTCAATACCTCTGTGTGTGTACAGTAATGCAGGTAACAATATGTTCCATCCTATCCTGGCCTCTAGGGGTCTCACTACCTCTGTGTGTACAGTAAAGCAGGTAACAATATGTTCTATCCTATCCTGGCCTCTAGGGGTCTCAATACCTCTGTGTGTACCGTAATGCAGGTAACAATATGTTCTATCCTATCCTGGCCTCTAGGGGTCTCAGTACCTCTGTGTGTACAGTAATGCAGGTAACAATATGTTCTATCCTATCCTGGCCTCTAGGGGTCTCACTACCTCTGTGTGTACAGTAATGCAGGTAACAATATGTTCTATCCTATCCTGGCCTCTAGGGGTCTCACTACCTCTGTGTGTGTACAGTAATGCAGGTAACAATATGTTATATCCTATCCTGGCCTCTAGGGGTCTCACTACCTCTGTGTGTACCGTAATGCAGGTAACAATATGTTCTATCCTATCCTGGCCTCTAGGGGTCTCACTACCTCTGTGTGTGTACAGTAATGCAGGTAACAATATGTTCCATCCTATCCTGGCCTCCAGGGGTCTCACTACCTCTGTGTGTGTACAGTAATGCAGGTAACAATATGTTCTATCCTATCCTGGCCTCTAGGGGTCTCACTACCTCTGTGTGTGTACAGTAATGCAGGTAACAATATGTTCCATCCTATCCTGGCCTCTAGGGGTCTCACTACCTCTGTGTGTACAGTAATGCAGGTAACAATATGTTCTATCCTATCCTGGCCTCTAGGGGTCTCACTACCTCTGTGTGTGTACAGTAATGCAGGTAACAATATGTTCTATCCTATCCTGGCCTCTAGGGGTCTCACTACCTCTGTGTGTGTACAGTAATGCAGGTAACAATATGTTATATGTTATCCTGGCCTCTAGGGGTCTCACTACCTCTGTGTGTACAGTAATGCAGGTAACAATATGTTATATCCTATCCTGGCCTCTAGGGGCCTCACTACCTCTGTGTGTACAGTAATGCAGGTAACAATATGTTCTATCCTATCCTGGCCTCTAGGGGTCTCACTACCTCTGTGTGTGTACAGTAATGCAGGTAATAATATGTTATATGCTATCCTGGCCTCTAGGGGCCTCACTACCTCTGTGTGTACAGTAATGCAGGTAACAATATGTTATATCCTATCCTGGCCTCTAGGGGTCTCACTACCTCTGTGTGTGTACAGTAATGCAGGTAACAATATGTTATATCCTATCCTGGCCTCTAGGGGTCTCAGTACCTCTGTGTGTACAGTAATGCAGGTAACAATATGTTATATCCTATCCTGGCCTCTAGGGGCCTCACTACCTCTGTGTGTACAGTAATGCAGGTAACAATATGTTCTATCCTATCCTGGCCTCTAGGGGTCTCACTACCTCTGTGTGTGTACAGTAATGCAGGTAACAATATGTTCTATCCTATCTTGGCCTCTAGGGGTCTCACTACCTCTGTGTGTACAGTAATGCAGGTAACAATATGTTATATCCTATCCTGGCCTCTAGGGATCCCACTACCTCTGTGTGTACAGTAATGCAGGTAACAATATGTTCTATCCTATCCTGGCCTCTAGGGGTCTCACTACCTCTGTGTGTGTATAGTAATGCAGGTAACAATATGTTCTATCCTATCCTGGCCTCTAGGGGTCTCACTATCTGTGTGTGTACAGTAATGCAGGTAACAATATGTTCTATCCTATCCTGGCCTCTAGGGGTCTCACTACCTCTGTGTGTACAGTAATGCAGGTAACACTATGTTATATCCTATCCTTGCCTCTAGGGGTCTCACTACCTCTGTGTGTGTACAGTAATGCAGGTAACAATATGTTATATCCTATCCTGGCCTCTAGGGGTCTCACTACCTCTGTGTGTACAGTAATGCAGGTAACAATATGTTCTATCCTATCCTGGCCTCTAGGGGTCTCACTATCTGTGTGTACAGTAATGCAGGTAACAATATGTTCTATCCTATCCTGGCCTCTAGGGGTCTCACTACCTCTGTGTGTACAGGAATGCAGGGAACAATATGTTCTATCCTATCCTGGCCTCTAGGGGCCTCACTACCTCTCTGTGTGTACAGTAATGCAGGTAACAATATGTTATATCCTATCCTGGCCTCTAGGGGTCTCACTACCTCTGTGTGTACAGTAATGGAGGTAACAATATGTTATATCCTATCCTGGCCTCTAGGGGTCTCACTACCTCTGTGTGTGTGTACAGTAATGCAGGTAACAATATGTTATATCCTATCCTGGCCTCTAGGGGTCTCAATACTTCTGTGTGTGTACAGTAATGGAGGTAACAATATGTTATATCCTATCCTGGCCTCTAGGGGTCTCACTACCACTGTGTGTACAGTAATGGAGGTAACAATATGTTATATCCTATCCTGGCCTCTAGGGGTCTCACTACCTCTGTGTGTGTACAGTAATGCAGGTAACAATATGTTCCATCCTATCCTGGCCTCCAGGGGTCTCACTACCTCTGTGTGTGTACAGTAATGCAGGTAACAATATGTTCTATATTATCCTGGCCTCTAGGGGTCTCACTACCTCTGTGTGTACCGTAATGCAGGTAACAATATGTTCTATCCTATCCTGGCCTCTAGGGGTCTCACTACCTCTGTGTGTACAGTAATGCAGGTAACAATATGTTCTATCCTATCCTGGCCTCTCGGGGTCTCACTACTTCTGTGTGTACAGTAATGCAGGTAACAATATGTTCTATCCTATCCTGGCCTCTAGGGGTCTCACTACCTCTGTGTGTACAGTAATGCAGGTAACAATATGTTACATGCTATCCTGGCCTCTAGGGGTCTCACTACCTCTGTGTGTGTACAGTAATGCAGGTAACAATATGTTATATCCTATCCTGGCCTCTAGGGATCTCACTACCTCTGTGTGTACAGTAATGCAGGTAACAATATGTTCTATCCTATCCTGGCCTCTAGGGGTCTCACTACCTCTGTGTGTACAGTAATGCAGGTAACAATATGTTCTATCCTATCCTGGCCTCTCGGGGTCTCACTACTTCTGTGTGTACAGTAATGCAGGTAACAATATGTTCTATCCTATCCTGGCCTCTAGGGGTCTCACTACCTCTGTGTGTACAGTAATGCAGGTAACAATATGTTACATGCTATCCTGGCCTCTAGGGGTCTCACTACCTCTGTGTGTGTACAGTAATGCAGGTAACAATATGTTATATCCTATCCTGGCCTCTAGGGGTCTCACTACCTCTGTGTGTACAGTAATGCAGGTAACAATATGTTCTATCCTATCCTGGCCTCTAGGGGTCTCACTACCTCTGTGTGTGTACAGTAATGCAGGTAACAATATGTTCTATCCTATCCTGGCCTCTAGGGGTCTCACTACCTCTGTGTGTGTACAGTAATGCAGGTAACAATATGTTCTATCCTATCCTGGCCTCTAGGGGTCTCACTACCTCTGTGTGTGTGTACAGTAATGCAGGTAACAATATGTTCTATCCTATCCTGGCCTCTAGGGGTCTCACTACCTCTGTGTGTACAGTAATGCAGGTAACAATATGTTCTATCCTATCCTGGCCTCTAGGGGTCTCACTACCTCTGTGTGTGTGTACAGTAATGCAGGTAACAATATGTTATATCCTATCCTGGCCTCTAGGGGTCTCACTACCTCTGTGTGTGTACAGTAATGCAGGTAACAATATGTTATATCCTATCCTGGCCTCTAGGGGTCTCACTACCTCTGTGTGTGTATAGTAATGCAGGTAACACTATGTTATATCCTATCCTGGCCTCTAGGGGTCTCACTACCTCTGTGTGTGTACAGTAATGCAGGTAACAATATGTTATATCCTATCCTGGCCACTAGGGGTCTCACTACCTCTGTGTGTACAGTAATGCAGGTAACAATATGTTCTATCCTATCCTGGCCTCTAGGGGTCTCACTACCTCTGTGTGTACAGGAATGCAGGGAACAATATGTTCTATCCTATCCTGGCCTCTAGGGGCCTCACTACCTCTCTGTGTGTACAGTAATGCAGGTAACAATATGTTATATCCTATCCTGGCCTCTAGGGGTCTCACTACCTCTGTGTGTACAGTAATGGAGGTAACAATATGTTATATCCTATCCTGGCCTCTAGGGGTCTCACTACCTCTGTGTGTGTACAGTAATGCAGGTAACAATATGTTATATCCTATCCTGGCCTCTAGGGGTCTCAATACTTCTGTGTGTGTACAGTAATGGAGGTAACAATATGTTATATCCTATCCTGGCCTCTAGGGGTCTCACTACCACTGTGTGTACAGTAATGGAGGTAACAATATGTTATATCCTATCCTGGCCTCTAGGGGTCTCACTACCTCTGTGTGTACAGTAATGCAGGTAACAATATGTTCCATCCTATCCTGGCCTCCAGGGGTCTCACTACCTCTGTGTGTGTGTACAGTAATGCAGGTAACAATATGTTCTATCCTATCCTGGCCTCTAGGGGTCTTACTACCTCTGTGTGTACAGTAATGCAGGTAACAATATGTTCTATCCTATCCTGGCCTCTAGGGGTCTCACTACCTCTGTGTGTACAGTAATGCAGGTAACAACATGTTCTATCCTATCCTGGCCTCTCGGGGTCTCACTACTTCTGTGTGTACAGTAATGCAGGTAACAATATGTTCTATCCTATCCTGGCCTCTAGGGGTCTCACTACCTCTGTGTGTACAGTAATGCAGGTAACAATATGTTACATGCTATCCTGGCCTCTAGGGGTCTCACTACCTCTGTGTGTGTACAGTAATGCAGGTAACACTATGTTATATCCTATCCTGGCCTCTAGGGGTCTCACTACCTCTGTGTGTGTACAGTAATGCAGGTAACAATATGTTCTATCCTATCCTGGCCTCTAGGGGTCTCACTACCTCTGTGTGTGTACAGTAATGCAGGTAACAATATGTTATATCCTATCCTGGCCTCTAGGGTTCTCACTACCTCTGTGTGTACAGTAATGCAGGTAACAATATGTTCTATCCTATCCTGGCCTCTAGGGGTCTCACTACCTCTGTGTGTACAGTAATGCAGGTAACAATATGTTCTATCCTATCCTGGCCTCTAGGGGTCTCACTACCTCTGTGTGTACAGTAATGCAGGTAACAATATGTTATATCCTATCCTGGCCTCTAGGGGTCTCACTACCTCTGTGTGTACAGTAATGCAGGTAACAATATGTTATATCCTATCCTGGCCTCTAGGGGTCTCACTACCTCTGTGTGTGTACAGTAAAGCAGGTAACAATATGTTCTATCCTATCCTGGCCTCTAGGGCTCTCACTACCTCTGTGTGTGTACAGTAATGCAGGTAACAATATGTTCTATCCTATCCTGGCCTCTAGGGGTCTCAGTACCTCTGTGTGTACAGTAATGCAGGTAACAATATGTTCTATCCTATCCTGGCCTCTAGGGGTCTCAGTACCTCTGTGTGTACAGTAATGCAGGTAACAATATGTTCTATCCTATCCTGGCCTCTAGGGGTCTCAGTACCTCTGTGTGTACAGTAATGCAGGTAACAATATGTTCTATCCTATCCTGGCCTCTAGGGGTCTCACTACCTCTGTGTGTACAGTAATGCAGGTAACAATATGTTCTATCCTATCCTGGCCTCTAGGGGTCTCACTACCTCTGTGTGTGTACAGTAATGCAGGTAACAATATGTTCTATCCTATCCTGGCCTCTAGGGGTCTCACTACCTCTGTGTGTGTACAGTAATGCAGGTAACAATATGTTTTATCCTATCCTGGCCTCTAGGGGTCTCACTACCTCTGTGTGTGTACAGTAATGCAGGTAACAATATGTTTTATCCTATCCTGGCCTCTAGGGGTCTCAGTACCTCTGTGTGTACAGTAATGCAGGTAACAATATGTTATATCCTATCCTGGCCTCTAGGGGTCTCACTACCTCTGTGTGTGTACAGTAATGCAGGTAACAATATGTTATATCCTATCCTGGCCTCTAGGGGTCTCACTACCTCTGTGTGTGTACAGTAATGCAGGTAACAATATGTTATATCCTATCCTGGCCTCTAGGGGTCTCAGTACCTCTGTGTGTGTACAGTAATGCAGGTAACAATATGTTATATCCTATCCTGGCCTCTAGGGGTCTCACTACCTCTGTGTGTACAGTAATGCAGGTAACAATATGTTCTATCCTATCCTGGCCTCTAGGGGTCTCACTACCTCTGTGTGTGTGTACAGTAATGCAGGTAACAATATGTTCTATCCTATCCTGGCCTCTAGGGGTCTCACTACCTCTGTGTGTACAGTAATGCAGGTAACAATATGTTCTATCCTATCCTGGCCTCTAGGGGTCTCACTACCTCTGTGTGTGTGTACAGTAAAGCAGGTAACAATATGTTCTATCCTATCCTGGCCTCTAGGGGTCTCACTACCTCTGTGTGTGTACAGTAATGCAGGTAACAATATGTTCTATCCTATCCTGGCCTCTAGGGGTCTCACTACCTCTGTGTGTGTACAGTAAAGCAGGTAACAATATGTTCTATCCTATCCTGGCCTCTAGGGGTCTCAATACCTCTGTGTGTACAGTAATGCAGGTAACAATATGTTCTATCCTATCCTGGCCTCTAGGGGTCTCAGTACCTCTGTGTGTACAGTAATGCAGGTAACAATATGTTCTATCCTATCCTGGCCTCTAGGGGTCTCAGTACCTCTGTGTGTACAGTAATGCAGGTAACAATATGTTATATCCTATCCTGGCCTCTAGGGGTCTCAGTACCTCTGTGTGTACAGTAATGCAGGTAACAATATGTTCTATCCTATCCTGGCCTCTAGGGGTCTTACTACCTCTGTGTGTACAGTAATGCAGGTAACAATATGTTCTATCCTATCCTGGCCTCTAGGGGTCTCACTACCTCTGTGTGTGTACAGTAAAGCAGGTAACAATATGTTCTATCCTGTCCTGGCCTCTAGGGGTCTCACTACCTCTGTGTGTACAGTAATGCAGGTAACAATATGTTACATGCTATCCTGGCCTCTAGGGGTCTCACTACTTCTGTGTGTGTACAGTAATGCAGGTAACACTATGTTATATCCTATCCTGGCCTCTAGGGGTCTCACTACTTCTGTGTGTGTACAGTAATGCAGGTAACAATATGTTATATCCTATCCTGGCCTCTAGGGGTCTCACTACCTCTGTGTGTACAGTAAAGCAGGTAACAATATGTTCTATCCTATCCTGGCCTCTAGGGGTCTCACTACCTCTGTGTGTACAGTAATGCAGGTAACAATATGTTCTATCCTATCCTGGCCTCTAGGGGTCTCACTACCTCTGTGTGTACAGTAATGCAGGTAACAATATGTTATATCCTATCCTGGCCTCTAGGGGTCTCACTACCTCTGTGTGTGTACAGTAAAGCAGGTAACAATATGTTCTATCCTATCCTGGCCTCTAGGGGTCTCGCTACCTCTGTGTGTACAGTAATGCAGGTAACAATATGTTCTATCCTATCCTGGCCTCTAGGGGTCTCACTACCTCTGTGTGTGTACAGTAATGCAGGTAACAATATGTTATATCCTATCCTGGCCTCTTGGGGTCTCACTACCTCTGTGTGTGTACAGTAATGCAGGTAACAATATTTTATATGCTATCCTGGCCTCTAGGGGTCTCACTACCTCTGTGTGTACAGTAATGCAGGTAACACTATGTTATATCCTATCCTGGCCTCCCGGGGTCTCACTACCTCTGTGTGTGTACAGTAATGCAGGTAACAATATGTTCTATCCTATCCTGGCCTCTAGGGGTCTCACTACCTCTGTGTGTACAGTAATGCAGGTAACAATATGTTCTATCCTATCCTGGCCTCTAGGGGTCTCACTACCTCTGTGTGTACAGTAATGCAGGTAACAATATGTTCTATCCTATCCTGACCTCTAGGGGTCTCACTACCTCTGTGTGTGTGTACAGTAATGCAGGTAACAATATGTTCTATCCTATCCTGGCCTCTAGGGGTCTCACTACCTCTGTGTGTGTACAGTAATGCAGGTAACAATATGTTATATCCTATCCTGGCCTCTAGGGGTCTCACTACCTCTGTGTGTACAGTAATGCAGGTAACAATATGTTCTATCCTATCCTGGCCTCTAGGGGTCTCACTACCTCTGTGTGTGTGTACAGTAATGCAGGTAACAATATGTTATATCCTATCCTGGCCTCTAGGGGTCTCAATACCTCTGTGTGTGTGTACAGTAATGCAGGTAACAATATGTTATATCCTATCCTGGCCTCTAGGGGTCTCACTACCTCTGTGTGTGTACAGTAATGCAGGTAACAATATGTTCTATCCTATCCTGGCCTCTAGGGGTCTCACTACCTCTGTGTGTGTACAGTAATGCAGGTAACAATATGTTATATCCTATCCTGGCCTCTAGGGGTCTCACTACCTCTGTGTGTACAGTAATGCAGGTAACAATATGTTCTATCCTATCCTGGCCTCTAGGGGTCTCAATACTTCTGTGTGTACAGTAATGCAGGTAACAATATGTTCTGTCCTGGCCTCTAGGGGTCTCACTACCTCTGTGTGTACAGTAATGCAGGTAACAATATGTTCTATCCTATCCTGGCCTCTAGGGGTCTCATTACCTCTGTGTGTGTGTACAGTAATGCAGGTAACAATATGTTATATCCTATCCTGGCCTCTAGGGGTCTCACTACCTCTGTGTGTGTATAGTAATGCAGGTAACAATATGTTCTATCCTATCCTGGCCTCTAGGGGTCTCAATACTTCTGTGTGTGTACAGTAATGCAGGTAACAATATGTTCTATCCTATCCTGGCCTCTAGGGGTCTCACTACCTCTGTGTGTGTACAGTAATGCAGGTAACAATATGTTATATCCTATCCTGGCCTCTAGGGGTCTCACTACCTCTGTGTGTGTACAGTAATGCAGGTAACAATATGTTCCATCCTATCCTGGCCTCTAGGGGTCTCACTACCTCTGTGTGTGTACAGTAATGCAGGTAACAATATGTTATATCCTATCCTGGCCTCTAGGGGTCTCACTACCTCTGTGTGTGTATAGTAATGCAGGTAACAATATGTTATATCCTATCCTGGCCTCTAGGGGTCTCAATACTTCTGTGTGTGTACAGTAATGCAGGTAACAATATGTTCTATCCTATCCTGGCCTCTAGGGGTCTCACTACCTCTGTGTGTGTACAGTAATGCAGGTAACAATATGTTATATCCTATCCTGGCCTCTAGGGGTCTCACTACCTCTGTGTGTGTATAGTAATGCAGGTAACAATATGTTCTATCCTATCCTGGCCTCTAGGGGTCTCACTACCTCTGTGTGTGTACAGTAATGCAGGTAACAATATGTTCTATCCTATCCTGGCCTCTAGGGGTCTCAATACTTCTGTGTGTACAGTAATGCAGGTAACAATATGTTCTGTCCTATCCTGGCCTCTAGGGGTCTCACTACCTCTGTGTGTGTACAGTAATGCAGGTAACAATATGTTATATCCTATCCTGGCCTCTAGGGGTCTCACTACCTCTGTGTGTACAGTAATGCAGGTAACAATATGTTCTATCCTATCCTGGCCTCTAGGGGTCTCACTACCTCTGTGTGTACAGTAATGCAGGTAACAATATGTTATATCCTATCCTGGCCTCTAGGGGTCTCACTACCTCTGTGTGTACAGTAATGCAGGTAACAATATGTTCTATCCTATCCTGGCCTCTAAGGGGTCTCACTACCTCTGTGTGTATAGTAATGCAGGTAACAATATGTTATATCCTATCCTGGCCTCTAGGGGTCTCATTACCTCTGTGTGTACAGTAATGCAGGTAACAATATGTTATATCCTATCCTGGCCTCTAGGGATCTCACTACCTCTGTGTGTGTATAGTAATGCAGGTAACAATATGTTATATCCTATCCTGGCCTCTAGGGGTCTCACTACCTCTGTGTGTACAGTAATGCAGGTAACAATATGTTCTATCCTATCCTGGCCTCTAGGGGTCTCACTACTTCTGTGTGTACAGTAATGCAGGTAACAATATGTTCTATCCTATCCTGGCCTCTAGGGGTCTCACTACCTCTGTGTGTGTACAGTAATGCAGGTAACAATATGTTATATCCTATCCTGGCCTCTAGGGGGTCTCACTACCTCTGTGTGTGTACAGTAATGCAGGGAACAATATGTTCTATCCTATCCTGGCCTCTAGGGGTCTCACTACCTCTGTGTGTATAGTAATGCAGGTAACAATATGTTATATCCTATCCTGGCCTCTAGGGGTCTCACTACCTCTGTGTGTACAGTAATGCAGGTAACAATATGTTCTGTCCTGGCCTCTAGGGGTCTCACTACCTCTGTGTGTACAGTAATGCAGGTAACAATATGTTCTATGTTATCCTGGCCTCTAGGGGTCTCACTACCTCTGTGTGTACAGTAATGCAGGTAACAATATGTTCTATCCTATCCTGGCCTCTTGGGGTCTCATTACCTCTGTGTGTACAGTAATGCAGGTAACAATATGTTATATCCTATCCTGGCCTCTCGGGGTCTCACTACCTCTGTGTGTGTACAGTAATGCAGGTAACAATATGTTTTATCCTATCCTGGCCTCTAGGGGTCTCAGTACCTCTGTGTGTACAGTAATGCAGGTAACAATATGTTATATCCTATCCTGGCCTCTAGGGGTCTCACTACCTCTGTGTGTGTGTACAGTAATGCAGGTAACAATATGTTCTATCCTATCCTGGCCTCTAGGGGCCTCACTACCTCTGTGTGTACAGTAATGCAGGTAACAATATGTTATATCCTATCCTGGCCTCTAGGGGTCTCACTACCTCTGTGTGTGTACAGTAATGCAGGTAACAATATGTTATATCCTATCCTGGCCTCTAGGGGTCTCACTACCTCTGTGTGTACAGTAATGCAGGTAACAATATGTTCTATCCTATCCTGGCCTCTAGGGGCCTCACTACCTCTGTGTGTACAGTAATGCAGGTAACAATATGTTATATCCTATCCTGGCCTCTAAGGGGTCTCACTACCTCTGTGTGTATAGTAATGCAGGTAACAATATGTTATATCCTATCCTGGCCTCTAGGGGTCTCATTACCTCTGTGTGTACAGTAATGCAGGTAACAATATGTTATATCCTATCCTGGCCTCTAAGGGGTCTCACTACCTCTGTGTGTATAGTAATGCAGGTAACAATATGTTCTATCCTATCCTGGCCTCTTGGGGTCTCACTACCTGTGTGTGTGTACCGTAATGCAGGTAACAATATGTTCTATCCTATCCTGGCCTCTAGGGGTCTTACTACCTCTGTGTGTACAGTAATGCAGGTAACAATATGTTCTATCCTATCCTGGCCTCTAGGGGTCTCATTACCTCTGTGTGTACAGTAATGCAGGTAACAATATGTTCTATCCTATCCTGGCCTCTAGGGGTCTCACTACCTCTGTGTGTACAGTAATGCAGGTAACAATATGTTCTATCCTATCCTGGCCTCTAGGGGTCTCACTACCTCTGTGTGTGTACAGTAATGCAGGTAACAATATGTTCTATCCTATCCTGGCCTCTAGGGATCTCACTACCTCTGTGTGTACAGTAATGCAGGTAACAATATGTTCTATCCTATCCTGGCCTCTAGGGGCCTCACTACCTCTGTGTGTGTACAGTAATGCAGGTAACAATATGTTATATCCTATCCTGGCCTCTAGGGGTCTCACTACCTCTGTGTGTGTACAGTAATGCAGGTAACAATATGTTATATGCTATCCTGGCCTCTAGGGGTCTCACTACCTCTGTGTGTACAGTAATGCAGGTAACAATATGTTCTATCCTATCCTGGCCTCTAGGGGTCTCACTACCTCTGTGTGTACAGTAATGCAGGTAACAATATGTTATATCCTATCCTGGCCTCTAGGGGTCTCACTACCTCTGTGTGTACAGTAATGCAGGTAACAATATGTTCTATCCTATCCTGGCCTCTAGGGGTCTCACTACCTCTGTGTGTGTACAGTAATGCAGGTAACAATATGTTATATGCTATCCTGGCCTCTAGGGGTCTCACTACCTCTGTGTGTACAGTAATGCAGGTAACAATATGTTATATCCTATCCTGGCCTCTAGGGGTCTCACTACCTCTGTGTGTGTGTACAGTAATGCAGGTAACAATATGTTGTATCCTATCCTGGCCTCTAGGGGTCTCACTACCTCTGTGTGTGTACCGTAATGCAGGTAACAATATGTTCTATCCTATCCTGGCCTCTAGGGGTCTCACTATCTGTGTGTACAGTAATGCAGGTAACAATATGTTCTATCCTATCCTGGCCTCTAGGGGTCTCACTACCTCTGTGTGTACAGTAATGCAGGTAACAATATGTTATATGCTATCCTGGCCTCTAGGGGTCTCACTACCTCTGTGTGTGTACAGTAATGCAGGTAACAATATGTTCTATCCTATCCTGGCCTCTAGGGGTCTCACTACCTCTGTGTGTACAGTAATGCAGGTAACAATATGTTCTATCCTATCCTGGCCTCTAGGGGTCTCACTACCTCTGTGTGTACAGTAATGCAGGTAACAATATGTTATATCCTATCCTGGCCTCTAGGGGTCTCACTACCTCTGTGTGTACAGTAATGCAGGTAACAATATGTTCTATCCTATCCTGGCCTCTAGGGGTCTCACTACCTCTGTGTGTGTACAGTAATGCAGGTAACAATATGTTCTATCCTATCCTGGCCTCTAGGGGTCTCACTACCTCTGTGTGTACAGTAATGCAGGTAACAATATGTTATATCCTATCCTGGCCTCTAGGGGTCTCACTACCTCTGTGTGTGTGTACAGTAATGCAGGTAACAATATGTTCTATCCTATCCTGGCCTCTAGGGGTCTCACTACCTCTGTGTGTACAGTAATGCAGGTAACAATATGTTCTATCCTATCCTGGCCTCTAGGGGGTCTCACTACCTCTGTGTGTGTACAGTAATGCAGGTAACAATATGTTATATCCTATCCTGGCCTCTAGGGGTCTCACTACTTCTGTGTGTGTAGAGTAATGCAGGTAACAATATGTTATATCCTATCCTGGCCTCTAGGGGGTCTCACTACCTCTGTGTGTGTACAGTAATGCAGGTAACAATATGTTCTATCCTATCCTGGCCTCTAGGGGTCTCACTACCTCTGTGTGTGTACAGTAATGCAGGTAACAATATGTTATATCCTATCCTGGCCTCTAGGGGTCTCACTACCTCTGTGTGTGTACAGTAATGCAGGTAACAATATGTTCTATCCTATCCTGGCCTCTAGGGG
Organism: Engystomops pustulosus; assembly: GCF_040894005.1. NCBI lineage: Eukaryota > Metazoa > Chordata > Amphibia > Anura > Leptodactylidae > Engystomops > Engystomops pustulosus. Next base: position 557,007 of record NC_092419.1, read on the forward strand.
TCTCACTACCTCTGTGTGTACAGTAATGCAGGTAACAATATGTTATATCCTATCCTGGCCTCTAGGGGTCTCACTACCTCTGTGTGTGTACAGTAAAGCAGGTAACAATATGTTCTATCCTATCCTGGCCTCTAGGGGTCTCACTACCTCTGTGTGTGTACAGTAATGCAGGTAACAATATGTTCTATCCTATCCTGGCCTCTAGGGGTCTCACTACCTCTGTGTGTGTACAGTAATGCAGGTAACAATATGTTCTATCCTATCCTGGCCTCTAGGGGTCTCACTACCTCTGTGTGTGTACAGTAATGCAGGTAACAATATGTTATATCCTATCCTGGCCTCTAGGGGTCTCACTACCTCTGTGTGTGTACAGTAATGCAGGTAACAATATGTTATATCCTATCCTGGCCTCTAGGGGTCTCAGTACCTCTGTGTGTACAGTAATGCAGGTAACAATATGTTCTATCCTATCCTGGCCTCTAGGGGTCTCAGTACCTCTGTGTGTGTACAGTAATGCAGGTAACAATATGTTATATCCTATCCTGGCCTCTAGGGATCTCACTACCTCTGTGTGTACAGTAATGCAGGTAACAATATGTTCTATCCTATCCTGGCCTCTAGGGGTCTCACTACCTCTGTGTGTACAGTAATGCAGGTAACAATATGTTCTATCCTATCCTGGCCTATAGGGGTCTCACTACCTCTGTGTGTGTACAGTAATGCAGGTAACAATATGTTATATCCTATCCTGGCCTCTAGGGGTCTCACTACCTCTGTGTGTACAGTAATGCAGGTAACAATATGTTCTATCCTATCCTGGCCTCTAGGGGTCTCACTACCTCTGTGTGTGTACAGTAATGCAGGTAACAATATGTTGGTAGACAGACATGAGTATGTGACATGTGGAATAAAGAGTGTGTGACGCCGATACAGGAGAGACAACTAACAGAACAGTATGGAGCGTATACAGCGAACTCCCCGGATCATCAACGTCCCAATGTACTTGGCGTAAATCTCCATAAATAAACTCCGTGGCTGAAGCAGCTTTTCTCAATCTTTGTAGCGATGCAGTTGGTGTCTTACATATTATAGAAAGTCCTTAGTCATTTCAGTTTCTGTCACTAATTAGGGGTACGGCGCCATTTTTGTGGGAAATTGAGTTGAACCAGGAACATGGTCCCATCTATTTTTTTTCTGATATTGGAAAAATATAAAAATATAAAAAGAAATGTAAAAAATGCAACGTATAGGAAATTAGGAATTTCTGTTGGAGCTAATTACATGTATTATAATACATTGCAGGGTGAGTAAGGCACAGAAGATAGAAAACAGAAGAATACAATATGCTAAAGGTAAGGACTATCTCTTAGGACCTGACTTGTGCTTTGGGGGCAGCTCAGTGGTTAGGACTACAGCCTTGCAGCACTGGGGACCTGGGTTTAAGTCCCATCCAGGTGAACATATGCAGAGAGTTTGTATGTTCTCTCTGTGTTTGCGTGGGTTTTCTCCGGGTCTTCTGATTTCCTCCAACACTCCAAAACATACTGGTAGGTTGATTGGATTGTGGGCCCCATGGGGATGTGGAATCTGTAGGCGCTGTATAAAGAATTATTATTATACATTGTCCTCTACTGGATGGATGGATTCTTGTTTTTTTACCAGGTGAAGAGAGTACAATGGAGATGAGATTTCATGAACCTCTGGGAGACTCCCTCCTTACCTGGGTCGGAAACCCTAAACAACAGAAGATCTTCTTGGTCCTCTTCTGTAAGTAACTACCTCTTTTGTTTTTCAAAATGCTACAACATACAAAGTATCATAGGATGATGGAAATACACAGCATTACAGGATTGTAAAAAGATGTACAAAGATATGTAAAAAAGTTTAATGGGCACTGAAAGGAAAAATAATTCTGCTACTCTTATATTCATCATTACTGGCCTCCTTCCTTCTAAAATCCATTTTATTAACGATGATGACGAGTCAGGTTGGCTCTGGGCGGTGTATGCTCTGGCTTCACAGCAGTTACACTGTCCCCACTGCTCAGCCCCTCCCCTTCCCTCTGCTTCCTGTAGTTGCATGGCTGCAGAGAAAGTTTCCACACAGTGGAAGGGGGAAGTGCTCCTGCACAGTGTAACAGCCTGTGAAGTTGCAGGATGGAAAGGCTCTGTTAACATCCCTCCTAGAGCCCTTCAGTAGTAGAAATGTAAAAATTGATTTTAGAAGGAAGGAGGTATATAAGAAGATTACTGCAGTGACGGTGCCTGGATCTATGAGTAATGTCCCTGGTTTATCCTGGATGGTAGATTTCCTTTAAATAACCCCCTAAACTAAATATATTTTCATAAACTGCCATTAGAGAGCATTGTCTCTATCCCTTCATTGTCCCTCTACATGCCTGTACACCTAAGCAATGAGGTCCTAAAGCTATATGCAAATGACCTATAAAATTTCCAATGAGTCATTAGCATATTCAAGCTGTCCAGCTTATTCATGAGTGGGAGGTATAGCCACACCCCCAGTACATGACTGACAGCCTGTATAATGATGTGAGGCTGTATAATGATATCCTTCCTGGTGCTGGCGCCCCCTGCAGCCTGTGTGTGTATGAGATACTCCTATACATATGACTGACAGCCTGTATAATGATGTGAGGCTGTATAATGATATCCTTCCTGGAGCTGGCGCCCCCTGCAGCCTGTGTGTGTATGAGATACTCCTATACATATGACTGACAGCTTGTATAATGATGCGCTTCCTGGTGCTGGCGCCCCCTGCAGCCTGTGTGTGTATATGAGATACTCCTATACATATGACTGACAGCCTGTATAATGATGTGAGGCTGTATAATGATGTGCTTCCTGGTGCTGGCACCCCCTGCAGCCTGTGTGTGTATGAGATACTCCTGTACATATGACTGACAGCCTGTATAATGATGTGAGGCTGTATAATGATGTGCTTCCTGGTGCTGGCACCCCCTGCAGCCTGTGTGTGTATGAGATACTCCTATACATATGACTGACAGCCTGTATAATGATGTGAGGCTGTATAATGATGTGCTTCCTGGTGCTGGTGCCTCCTGCAGCCTGTGTGTGTATGAGATACTCCTATACATATGACTGACAGCCTGTATAATGATGTGAGGCTGTATAATGATATCCTTCCTGGTGCTGGCGCCCCCTGCAGCCTGTGTGTGTATATGAGATACTCCTATACATATGACTGACAGCCTGTATAATGATGTGAGGCTGTATAATGATGTGCTTCCTGGTGCTGGCACCCCCTGCAGCCTGTGTGTATATGAGATACTCCTATACATATGACTGACAGCCTGTATAATGATGTGAGGCTGTATAATGATGTGCTTCCTGGTGCTGGCGCCCCCTGCAGCCTGTGTGTGTATGAGATACTCCTATACATATGACTGACAGCCTGTATAATGATGTGAGGCTGTATAATGATATCCTTCCTGGTGCTGGCGCCCCCTGCAGCCTGTGTGTGTATGAGATACTCCTATACATATGACTGACAGCCTGTATAATGATGTGAGGTTGTATAATGATATCCTTCCTGGTGCTGGCGCCCCCTGAAGCCTGTGTATGAGATACTCCTATACATGTGACTGACAGCCTGTATAATAGTGTGAGGCTGTATAATGATGTGCTTCCTGGAGCTGGCGCCCCCTGCAGCCTGTGTGTGTATGAGATACTCCTATACATATGACTGACAGCTTGTATAATGATGCGCTTCCTGGTGCTGGCGCCCCCTGCAGCCTGTGTGTGTATGAGATACTCCTATACATATGACTGACAGCCTGCATAATGATGTGAGGCTGTATAATGATGTGCTTCCTGGTGCTGGTGCCTCCTGCAGCCTGTGTGTGTGAGATACTCCTATACATATGACTGACAGCCTGTATAATGATGTGAGGCTGTATAATGATGTGCTTCCTGGTGCTGGTGCCTCCTGCAGCCTGTGTGTGTATGAGATACTCCTATACATATGACTGACAGCCTGTATAATAGTGTGAGGCTGTATAATGATGTGCTTCCTTGTGCTGGCGCCCCCTGCAGCCTGTGTGTGTATGAGATACTCCTATACATATGACTGACAGCCTGTATAATGATGTGCTTCCTGGTGCTGGCGCCCCCTGCAGCCTGTGGGTGTATATGAGATACTCCTATACATATGACTGACAGCCTGCATAATGATGTGAGGCTGTATAATGATGTGCTTCCTGGTGCTGACGCCCCCTGCAGCCTGTGTGTGTATGAGATACTCCTATACATATGACTGACAGCCTGTATAATGGCGTGCTTCCTGGTGCTGGTGGCCACACCCCCTGCAGCCTGTGTGTGTATGAGATACTCCTATACATATGACTGACAGCTTGTATAATAGTGTGAGGCTGTATAATGATGTGCTTCCTGGTGCTGGCGCCCCCTGCAGCCTGTGTGTGTATGAGATACTCCTATACATATGACTGACAGCCTGTATAATAGTGTGAGGCTGTATAATGATGTGCTTCCTGGTGCTGGTACCCCCTGCAGCCTGTGTGTGTATGAGATACTCCTATACATATGACTGACAGCCTGTATAATGATGTGCTTCCTGGTGCTGGTACCCCCTGCAGCCTGTGTGTGTATGAGATACTCCTATACATATGACTTACAGCCTGTATAATGATGTGAGGCTGTATAATGATGTGCTTCCTGGTGCTGGCGCCCCCTGCAGCCTGTGTGTGTATAGAAAAGATATAACAGCTCCAGGATGCAGCCATGTTATAGCAGAACATGTCAGGTACTTGTGTAGCTGATGTCTGTGTATTAGGAGGATGCAGCATGTCAGCAGATGCAGCACAGACACCAGCAATGCTTTACTATACATTACACACAGACATGAGCAGGGGGAGGAGAGGGGAGGGATAACAGGAGTGACATCACTGCCTCTGACCATGTGATCAGCCTCATTTACATAAAAAAGAAAAGATGATTTTATAATAATTAATGTATGACATAACTAGATAAAGGCTGGGATGGGATCCTTGTGAGCTGCTCCAACAGGTAGTGGTGACAGGACAAGTGACACAGACCTGATGACAGGTGTCCTTTAAAGGAATTACTGATGTCGTAGACAGGTCCCTCCATTGTCAGATGGCACTGGAACCAAAGTTAGCATGTGGTGTCAGCCCAATATTGGCCACAAGGCAGCCCACAAACACCTAAGAAACAACCATAATACAAGGGTATTGGATAACCATAGATCCGGAACAATAGCATTGTCTAGTAATTCTCTGCATCACAATGAGGTAGTAAGAATAAAATACAGGCCGTCCCCCACTTACAGGAGATGTTGGTAATATACTGTACTTTATAATGGATTGTGAGGGGTTGCACTTATAAAATATACAGTTCTGACAAATTCCACTTAAGAACAATCCTCCAGAACCCACGACTTGTACGTAACACCAGGGCTGCAAGTAGTTAAAAATTGTTAACAAAATGCGACACTTTGAGGAAGCTCATTATTTACCAGAAACTTTGGAGCAATTTGTATACAACATGAAGACTTTTTTAGGTTTCATCCCTATATTGAGAGTCAGCTTTGCAGTTAGGGATATTACTCCTCATGGCCCGAGTGCACCTGTACCGTCTGATAACGAGACCTGTTATTACCGGCCGCACAGAGGAACTAGAGATAAAACTCCTCCTGAATCCCATGCGCTTGTGTGTCGCTCAATACTTTAGTCCTGGCCCTTGGAGCAGCGAGTTCTCCTTTCACCTTCACTTATAATTCTGTGGAGAAGAGAAGAAAAAAGGATCAACTATGTAACAGTGTGGAGGGCACTTGCATGTACATAGTGGGGGTCATTTACTAAGGGCCCGAATCGCTTTTTTTCGTCGGATTTCCCATATATTTCCGATTTGCGCCGTTTTTTCTTGAATTGCCCCACAGGTTTTTGGCGCACGCGATCGGATTGTGGCGCATCGGCGCCGGCATGCATGGAAAACACGATGGATTCAGAAAAAACGCTGTATTTTTTTTTTTAAAAAAGTGTCGCTTGATGCACTTACCTGCACCCAGCAATGGATGGTGAACTCCAGCGGACTTCAGCGCAGCAGCGACACCTAGTGGACATCGGACGCACTACCTTAGTGAATCGCCGAAGACCCGAATCCTCGATGGAGAATGCGCTGCTGGATCGCGACAGGACTGGTTAAGTAAATCTGCCCCAGTATGTTAAAGATATTGTAGCTATCTACAAGAAACATGTTCCTGCCATTATTACGGAGGGACTCTGCCTCTACAGTTGGGGAATTAGCTCTCTGACAGTACTGGGTTTTAAATTCGTGCATGGGAGACAGAACCAGGCCGTGTTCTAGGAGAGGATGTTCTCTGCCATAACATATGGATTATATGGGACATATATGGGACATATTCTGTAATGAGTCTGTGGGACATATTCTGTAATAATCCATGGATTATAAGGGACATATTCTGTAATGAGTAGCTGCACTCGCCGTCCTCTCTGCTCTGGGTCCTGATGACGTCTCATTGTCTGATCTGAGGTCATTATTAAAATTAATTGTCTGAATGTCATGAGATCATAATATTTCATGGCTGAAAAGTTTCTGTTTTTATACCTTTAGAATCAGTTTACAGTAGTTCATTCGTTAAGCAATGTGACAGAGAGTGACCTAAACCTCGTCTAAATTACACGTCTGCTCTTTCACATTCCCAAAGTGATTTCGACTTGTGGCACTAGACATGGACCCATGGCGGTACCAGTTTTGTGTTATTTGTACATCTTGGTTATTGTTTGTTTTTGGCTCTTCTGGGGTATTTATGATTTCCTGGATGGTATTTTGTGCTGTGTTGTGGTAATTGGTGCTTCTTTAGTGGTGGTGCACTACTGCGGTCATTAGGGTTGAACAGTCTGACCATGCCGCCCTCTATTGTCAGGCTGGTTTGAACCTTCTGTAGTTTTGCTCCTGCTTTGCGTACTGGACTTTTTTTTTTTAAAAATTATTTATTAACTTTAATTTTGCCATTTTAGCTAAATCTGGCCACGCCCGTCCCGATGAGCTGACAAGGTTTAAACATTTTGCAGCTTGTTTGTCAATCCGTGTGGTATTTCTGAAGGATTGAAGGTAAGAGCTGGGTCCAGATGTGGGATAAATAACTGCTCACAATTATTATTTTATTTATATTTTATCTTTGTTAGATAAAAGATCTTCAACCTACAAGTTACAAGAGGAACCTGATGTCCCTTCTAAAATCTCAGTGATTGTGGTGAACTAAAGACAATTTCTATCTGTATATCCAAGCATGGAAGAGTGAAATAAATCCAATAGGACTGAGAAATGAAAGTGATTATTAAATAAATAATTTATTATAAAAATGTGTAGGGGATGTTTTTTAAAATAAGAATCTTCTGGTTTGGTTGATCGATGCAAGTGGGTGTCAGGACATTGGCCACAAGTGTACACAGTAGGTAACATCCACTAATCCCTACTGCTCCGCTCCCTCAGATCTTGCTTGGTGAGACGCCCTCTGCTGTGGTCAAATTTTATAGATCCACCTGGATCTTTTGCATTGTGCTTCGGACATGATATGAAGTGCCCTTGCAGCCCAAAGGGGGTGTATTCATACTTCTGTCTTGGCCAGTAAGTGACATGTCCTGATGTATAATTAAAGTGGACTAATACGAATTGGTGTGGCCACCTTTGGCTCCACCTCCAAAAAGTTAGAAGTACACAACATTGGGCACTGGACTAAGAAAAAGGGGCATGGCAGTTCCCAAAATCTTCTCTACGCAATTATGTCATATGTTGTCAAGTCTTCCATCATTCAGGAGAGACATTGGAGCAGGATCTTGTACTTGTAGAACTGCGCTGTAGGCTGGAGAAATACAAGACGGCCTTCGAGCAGGCGACAAGATGTCAGCAAAGATGTGTCCTAGACAGCTGACCATCAACGCAGCAGATTCATACTAAGGGAAGGAAGCGAATGCAAGAGAGAAAGGGTGATACCGGAGAGAGGCAGCATAAAAGAAAGACAGAATATGAGACAGTTCCCATATATAGAGAATACAAGAGAGCGATAGAGAGGACAGCAGAGGCCGTATTGGACTGGTGCCTGGAGTCCATCAGTGATATTGATCCTGGGCCGACTGTACCTCGCCATACAAATATTACCTATGTTTTCCCCGGATCAGGTAATACCTTTCCCTTCTCTCCCGGTGCACGGCTCTATCTTATATAAATGCATTGGCCATAATATGTCAGGGCATAAATGTTGGGGATAATAATTTCCCAAGCTTCCTGCTGATGGGATGGACATTGGTTAAGGATGAAAGTGTCAGCACTCAGCAGCAACAACACCAATTAGACTTGTCTGACTCTATAGATGTAACATATCACATGCAGGAGGTGATGCAGACTTGTCTTACTCTATAGATGTAACACATCACATGCAGGAGGTGATGCAGACTTGTCTGACTCTATAGATGTAACACATCACATGCAGGAGGTGATGCAGACTTGTCTGACTCTATAGATGTAACACATCACATGCAGGAGGTGATGCAGACTTGTCTGACTCTATAGATGTAACGCGTCACATGCAGGAGGTGATGCAGACTTGTCTTACTCTATAGATGTAACACATCACATGCAGGAGGTGATGCAGACTTGTCTGACTCTATAGATGTAACATATCACATGCAGGAGGTGATGCAGACTTGTCTGACTCTATAGATGTAACACATCACATGCAGGAGGTGATGCAGACTTGTCTGACTCTATAGATGTAACACATCACATGCAGGAGGTGATGCAGACTTGTCTGACTCTATAGATGTAACACATCACATGCAGGAGGTGATGCAGACTTGTCTGACTCTATAGATGTAACACATCACATGCAGGAGGTGATGCAGACTTGTCTGACTCTATAGATGTAACACATCACATGCAGGAGGTGATGCAGACTTGTCTGACTCTATAGATGTAACGCGTCACATGCAGGAGGTGATGCAGACTTGTCTGACTCTATAGATGTAACGCGTCACATGCAGGAGGTGATGCAGACTTGTCTTACTCTATAGATGTAACACATCACATGCAGGAGGTGATGCAGACTTGTCTGACTCTATAGATGTAACATATCACATGCAGGAGGTGATGCAGACTTGTCTTACTCTATAGATGTAACATATCACATGCAGGAGGTGATGCAGACTTGTCTGACTCTATAGATGTAACACATCACATGCAGGAGGTGATGCAGACTTGTCTGACTCTATAGATGTAACATATCACATGCAGGAGGTGATGCAGACTTGTCTGACTCTATAGATGTAACGCGTCACATGCAGGAGGTGATGCAGACTTGTCTGACTCTATAGATGTAACATATCACATGCAGGAGGTGATGCAGACTTGTCTGACTCTATAGATGTAACACATCACATGCAGGAGGTGATGCAGACTTGTCTGACTCTATAGATGTAACATATCACATGCAGGAGGTGATGCAGACTTGTCTGACTCTATAGATGTAACACATCACATGCAGGAGGTGATGCAGACTTGTCTGACTCTATAGATGTAACACATCACATGCAGGAGGTGATGCAGACTTGTCTGACTCTATAGATGTAACACATCACATGCAGGAGGTGATGCAGACTTGTCTGACTCTATAGATGTAACATATCACATGCAGGAGGTGATGCAGACTTGTCTGACTATAGATGTAACATATCACATGCAGGAGGTGATGCAGACTTGTCTGACTCTATAGATGTAACACATCACATGCAGGAGGTGATGCAGACTTGTCTGACTCTATAGATGTAACACATCACATGCAGGAGGTGATGCAGACTTGTCTGACTCTATAGATGTAACACATCACATGCAGGAGGTGATGCAGACTTGTCTGACTCTATAGATGTAACACATCACATGCAGGAGGTGATGCAGACTTGTCTGACTCTATAGATGTAACGCGTCACATGCAGGAGGTGATGCAGACTTGTCTGACTCTATAGATGTAACACATCACATGCAGGAGGTGATGCAGACTTGTCTGACTCTATAGATGTAACACATCACATGCAGGAGGTGATGCAGACTTGTCTGACTCTATAGATGTAACATATCACATGCAGGAGGTGATGCAGACTTGTCTGACTCTATAGATGTAACACATCACATGCAGGAGGTGATGCAGACTTGTCTGACTCTATAGATGTAACATATCACATGCAGGAGGTGATGCAGACTTGTCTGACTCTATAGATGTAACACATCACATGCAGGAGGTGATGCAGACTTGTCTGACTCTATAGATGTAACATATCACATGCAGGAGGTGATGCAGACTTGTCTGACTCTATAGATGTAACACATCACATGCAGGAGGTGATGCAGACTTGTCTGACTCTATAGATGTAACACATCACATGCAGGAGGTGATGCAGACTTGTCTGACTCTATAGATGTAACACATCACATGCAGGAGGTGATGCAGACTTGTCTGACTCTATAGATGTAACACATCACATGCAGGAGGTGATGCAGACTTGTCTGACTCTATAGATGTAACATATCACATGCAGGAGGTGATGCAGACTTGTCTGACTCTATAGATGTAACACATCACATGCAGGAGGTGATGCAGACTTATCTGACTCTATAGATGTAACGCGTCACATGCAGGAGGTGATGCAGACTTGTCTGACTTTATAGATGTAACACATCACATGCAGGAGGTGATGCAGACTTGTCTGACTCTATAGATGTAACACATCACATGCAGGAGGTGATGCAGACTTGTCTGACTCTATAGATGTAACACATCACATGCAGGAGGTGATGCAGACTTGTCTGACTATAGATGTAACATATCACATGCAGGAGGTGATGCAGACTTGTCTGACTATAGATTTAACACTACACACGCTGAGGTTAGTCAGTGAGGACTGTACCTATAACACACAGGAAAAAATTGGATCTAGCACCTCACAGTCAACAGGTCGTCTTCTTTGGTCCAAAAGTGTTCTGACTTATCCCAGAATTTTTCACCAGATGTTTCTGGCTCAATGCAACACTGATCCACACTGTACAACTAAAAATACCCCAGTCATTTACAGTATAAGGACACCTGGATAGCAATGTAACAGGCTGTTAAATAATATTTACCCCCAGAACACAACTTCCCCTCCAATTACAGTGCCCCTAAATATATCAAAATTACATTGCGACCCATCAATATATTAAAAAATAATAAGTACCCCCAATGGATTAAATATTTTACTCCCAATTCATTACATGTATACATAGTATTTACATAGTATAGGCTTATGCTGCCACGGTTCTGAAGGCAATTTGCCGGTCTGGGAATGTGGGAGATCAGGACCATGTCGAGAAAACTCCTTGACCCATTTCCCGAAGCCTCTGGCCCTCAGGGATTGCCCAAGTCGGGATCTTGGGGTGGGTTTGAGTTTATTGAATTCCATCAGGATCCCTTTGAAGTTTTGGTGATGGGCGGGACAGAATCCTGATTTTCTACCAGGGGCAGCCGAAGGTCTGTCACAGGTGCGGTGACCCCACACACTTCAGCACCAGCTGCCAAGTGCAGAAGTGCGCTTTGTGTTGTGGGCTAGGTCATCTCGCTGCATCCTGTAAGGACATTAGGTGTAACCTGTGTGGTGAGCTCGGTCACCCTTTCAGCCGTTGTCCTCGCTCCTTTGCCAATGCGGTTGTGACCCCAGTGGAGGAGAGCCATGAGGTTGCTTCTGCTGGGGAAGGTACCAGCAGAGGTGGAGGAGCTGAGGGGCCTGTGAAGAAAAGTAAGAATAAGTCACCTTCTCAGTTGAGGCGGCTTGAAGCCAGACAAAAAGGGAGAGAACTGGGGAAGCCTCAGGTTGCTGGGGTGACCCTTGGTCCTTCCTCAGAGGCTGGTCATGCTACTGAGGCCCTGAGGGATGATGAGTTGGATGAGGAGGTCAGGAGGATGGAGCGCGAGAAAGGTGCCATGTCCTCCACGTCCTCCCATTATTAGAGTATGGATGAGGATAACAGGATTTGGCTAGAAAATAAGCGCAAGCAGAAAAAGAAAAAACGCGGCCTATCTAAGGTACCCAAGGAAGCGAAAACTTCCTCCCCTCTGGTTGAGCTTTCCTACCGGTTCCTCACCCTCAATGAGATCGCCTCCTCGGGAAAAGAGGCTGAGGGTGGGGTTCTGGAGGTGGCGGCGGAGCAGCCTGCAGGGGGCGCCGAGTCTCTATCCCATGGGGATGCTGGGTCCTCAGAGTGGGAAACTGACTCAGAGTCAGGAGACAAGGACGAAGGAGAGGGTGGTCCGGGTGGGTTAGGGTCCATTAATGTCGCCAGCATTAAGTCTGATGTGGCTAGATTTGCGGCCTTTGATTTTCTCGGCCGTGAAAATCTAAGCCGACATTTTATTTTTGCAGGAGACCAGGCTGCCAGATTTGGCGGCCGTGTTTAAAGCTCAGAGGGAATGGAGACACGGGCCTTCCTATTGGTCTCTTGCGGCAGAGCCGTATAGTGGAGTGGCGGTCCTTTTTACCGCACCGGTAGAATGCCGACGAGTTATTGAGTTAGAAATGGGGAGGTGCCTGATCCTAGATGTCCTCATGAAGGGACAAGAACTTCGTCTAATTAAAGGAAACCTACCATTTCAAATAGTAGGTGTAAGCTGTAAGTACCGAGCACCAGCTCAGGGTGAGCTGGTGCCGGTGCTTACTTCCATTAGTGTTATTAACCGCGGTATCGCGGTTTTAACACTTTTTAAACTTTATAGCAGAAGCTGCTTCGGCGCTGCGCACGCAACGTCTCCGCCATTTCCTATATAGGCGCGTGCACGAAGCAGCTTCTGCTATAAAGTTTAAAAAGTGTTAAAACCGCGATGCCCCGGCAGGTGGTCTTTGGTGGGGACTTCAATGCTGTCACGAGGTCCCAGGATAGGGGAGGTTCCAGAGACAAGCGGACTTATGATAGCGTCGCTCTTAATAGCATAGCTAGTGAGGCTCGCCTGGTGGATGTCCACATCCGGCACACCCCAGGCCACGCGGGGTTCACCTATTATAGGGGTAGCTGCAGGTCTAGAATAGACAGGTTTTATTTAAAGGAGGAAGCCATTTCTTCACCAGTTTCTGTTGTTGAGGTGGAGTTCTCCGACCACTGTCTAATTTTGTTTTCTCTGAATGTTACAGAGACCCCCCGGATGGGAAGAGGCTACTGGAAGCTCAATTCGTCTCTCCTGGAAGAAGCGGAGATCAGACAATCCTTTGAGGACTTTCTTCAGAGCCAGGTACCTTTGCTGGGCCTTTGTAGCAGTAAGTCAGAGTGGTGGGAGATGCTCAAGAAAAGGGTGGCGAGATTCTTCCGCCAGCTCTCGAGCCTCAGGAGCCTGGACAGGTACCGCCTGTATCAGGGCCTGAGAAGGAAACTCGAGCATCTCGTCTTGACTGGAGGTAGTCGTGAGGACATCTCCAGAGTGAAATCCTTGCTGAAGAGGTGTCAGTACGTTTAGACACGCATCTTTGGTTTTTGAGAGGGATCACGGGAAATACCGCTCGCCCGACCCTTACAGAAACTGCAAGATGTCAGTGAATGGTAAAGTTGTCACAGGACTGGTTGACAGTACGGGATCCCTGAAAAGGTCCAGATCAGGGATTCTGGAGGTCGTCAGATCCTTCTACTCACATCTCTTGGGCAGGAAGGATCTAGATCGGGAAGTGATGTCGGCTTTCCTGGCTGAAACTGTTCCTGAACCAGGAGTAGACCCCTCTCTTGATGTTTTGACAGATGATCAGGAAAGAGGAAGTCAGCCTGGGGATTGAAGGGCTCGCCCTCAATAAATCGCCGGGTCCGGATGGCTTAACATCTGAGTTTTATAAGACCTTTTAAGGACGCCTTGGTTCCCCTCTTGACTGAGATATTCAATGAGTGTCTTTCCTCGGGCGCTTTGCCGAAGTCAATGAGGAGGTCTGCCCTGATCATTCTGTCAAAGGGTAAGGACCGATCTCGTGTTGAGAACTGGCGTCCCATAGCGCTTCTCAATACGGACAGAAAGGTTTTGGCAAAGGTGCTGTTTAATCGGCTGGTGCAGTTTGCACCCCGGCTCCTTTCAGGGACCCAGCACTGCTCTGTTCCAGGCCGCAGTACATTTAGTGCTGTGCTTTGTGTCCGGGAGGCAGTGGAGCAGGGCAGGGCTGGTAACTGTAAGGGGTACTTGCTGATCTTGGATCACGAGTACCTCTGGTCTGTCCTTCTGAGGTATGGCCTGCCGGGTGGGTTTGTCAATTGGCTGAAAGTTTTGTACGCATGGGCAGAGAGTTTCCCGCTTGTGAACGGTTGGATTGGCCGCTCTTTTGAGGTCGGGTCTGGTGTTCGCCAGGGTTGTCCTCTGAGCCCACTTCTATACGTGTTCGCGATTGACCCATTCCTTAGGAGGGTTGATCGTGGGCCGTTGGTGGGAGTCGGGATGGATCGGGCAGCACCGGAAGCCACTCTTAGAGTGGTAGCGTATGCCGATGATGTCACCGTTTTCATGTCCTTGGGAGGGTAGGCACAATGGGTGATGTCAGAGGTCGACCACTACTCGGAGGCTTCTGGGTCAAAGATCAACTGTGATAAATGTGAGAGTCTCTGTTCAGGAGATCAAAGCCTGGACCTCCCTCTCCCAGCCACTCTTCCGGGGCCCCAGGACTCTGCCAAAGTTCTCGGCATCAAATTTGGCCAGGGGGATTACCCCATGCAAAACTGGGACGGCAGGCTTAAGATCGCAGCCCAGAAGGTGGACCAGTGGAAGGGTTGGTCTTTAACCCTTTCTCTGAGGGTCAATCTGATCAAAACCTACCTGCTCTCGTTGCTGATTTATCTGGGCAGTGTGTGCATGTTACCGGAACCCCTCTGGACTCGGGTCTACAGTCTGTTCTTCCAGCTGTTATGGGGGAATAGGCTGAACTTATCAAGAGGGAGGTTACTTACCGCACGAGGAGACAAGGAGGGTTGTGTATGGTCAACCCTGTGGTGTTCCTAGTGAATACCTTTCTTCAGATCAATGTTGCAAACCTCTGGAAAGAGAGGGCTCCTCCGTGGGTATACTCCTGCAGGGGATGGGCTCCTCCGTGGGTATACTCCTGCAGGGGATGGGCTCCTCCGTGGGTATACTCCTGCAGGGGATGGTTTCGGCCTTTCTTCCAGGAATGGGAGACAGGAGGACAAGTGAAGGATCTTCGTACACCGCACGGGCATCTTCCGGCTTACGCTACCCCGGTTCTGAGGGTGATTTGCCGGTGGGGTCTGGGAATGTGGGAGATCAGGACCATGTCGAGGAAAATCCTTGACAAGAGGGTTCTGTTGACCCATTTCCAGAAGCCTCTGGCCCTCAGGGATTGCCCAAGTCGGGATCTGGGGGTGGGTTTGAGTTTATTGAATTCCATCAGGATCCCCTTGAAGTTTTGGGACGTGACTTGGCGCTGCTTCCATGGAAAGCTGTGTGTGAGGGACAATCTGAAGTGTAGGAGCTCTGAGGAAAGGGGTTGTCCCCGGGAGGAGTGTGGTGGCCTGCTGGAGAGCATGGACCACTTCCTGCTTCAGTGCCCCTTTAACACAGAGGTGTACAACCGGGTGGGCGCTTCCATCCATTGGCCCGGGTTGGCCGGTCTCTCCTATGCGGAGTGGGCCTATGGAGCATTCAGAGGCCTGGGTGGCCGGGACCGCTGCACGTTATTTTTAGTTAGCCTAGTGGTCAGGTACCACACGTGGAACGCACGGTGTTTAGTTTCGACACAGCGTAAAATCCTCCCGGTGGATGAGGTGGTTAGGAACATTCTGGGTGACCTGGTGAAGGTGCGCTCTCTGGAGTATGAGAGGCTGGGCACGGGGAGGGCCTCTCTCCTTAGTGTCCCTTAGTCTGTCCTCTCCCCCCTGGTAAAGGTGCGCTCTCTGGAGTATGAGAGGCTGGGCACGGGGAGGGCCTCTCTCCTTTGGAGGGGGTTCTCCTTTAGTGTCCCTTAGTCTGTCATCTCCGCTCCTGGTGTTGGGCTGATGCTGCACTGTAGATTTTTGTTTTGTGTTTTGAGCATGTAGTGATGTTGGGCTTGCAGGCGCCGAACCTGGGCTTTATGTGGTTTTGATTGATGTTGTTGAGATTTTATTTGTATTCTGTTTTCTTTATGTTGTGTTGTAAATACTGTATATATTGTATATATTGTATATAGTGGGGTTTGGGACACAGTGTTAGGTTGGGAGGGGGGTGATGGTGGTGGGATTTTGGGATGTATGAACTGATCTTGGACACTGGTCTGGACTACTTAACGCAAACTTTGGACGTTAGACCAGTGTCTGGGGGGAAGGGGAGGGTGGGGGCGAGGGATTTAGTTTAGTGTAGTGTTGTGTGTATTTGTTATTATATATTTAAAAAAAAAAAAAAAAAACGCGTGTGGGATGTGGTCTGTGTGGGGTGGTTTGTTATTAGAGGGTGTGGGGTGGGTTTATCTATATTTATAGTCATTTTTGTTCATTTGTGGGTGTGGCTTGTCTTATTGTTTATTGGTTTGGTTTAGGTTATGATAATCGGTTGGGTGGGGGTTGTGGTATTTGGTGTTTATTTATTTTGGTGTATTGTAAGTTATTGTTTTTGCTAGGTATGAATGGGGCTGGACCAGCAGGTAAGATATTGTATATATTTTGTATATATTGTATATTATGTTTTGTTTGTATTGTTATGTTTTTTACTTTTATATAAAATAAAAGATCTACAGGATGTAACTCAGGATCAGTACAGGATAAGTAATGTCATGTATGTACACAGTGACTGCACCAGCAGCAGAATAGTGAGTGCAGCTCTGGAGTATAATACAGGATGTAACTCAGGATCAGTACAGGATAAGTAATGTCATGTATGTACACAGTGACTGCACCAGCAGCAGAATAGTGAGTGCAGCTCTGGGGTATAATACAGGATGTAACTCAGGATCAGTACAGGATAAGTAATGTCAGGTATGTACACAGTGACTGCACCAGCAGCAGAATAGTGAGTGCAGCTCTGGGGTATAATACAGGATGTAACTCAGGATCAGTACAGGATAAGTAATGTCATGTATGTACACAGTGACTGCACCAGCAGCAGAATAGTGAGTGCAGCTCTGGAGTATAATACAGGATGTAACTCAGGATCAGTACAGGATAAGTAATGTCATGTATGTACACAGTGACTGCACCAGCAGCAGAATAGTGAGTGCAGCTCTGGGGTATAATACAGGATGTAACTCAGGATCAGTACAGGATAAGTAATGTCATGTATGTACACAGTGACTGCACCAGCAGCAGAATAGTGAGTGCAGCTCTGGAGTATAATACAGGATGTAACTCAGGATCAGTACAGGATAAGTAATGTCATGTATGTACACAGTGACTGCACCAGCAGAATAGTGAGTGCAGCTCTGGGGTATAATACTGGATGTAACTCAGGATCAGTACAGGATAAGTAATGTCATGCATGTACACAGTGACTGCACCAGCAGCAGAATAGTGAGTGCAGCTCTGGGGTATAATACAGGATGTAACTCAGGATCAGTACAGGATAAGTAATGTCATGTATGTACACAGTGACTGCACCAGCAGCAGAATAGTGAGTGCAGCTCTGGAGTATAATACAGGATGTAACTCAGGATCAGTACAGGATAAGTAATGTCATGTATGTACACAGTGACTGCACCAGCAGCAGAATAGTGAGTGCAGCTCTGGGGTATAATACAGGATGTAACTCAGGATCAGTACAGGATAAGTAATGTCATGTATGTACACAGTGACTGCACCAGCAGCAGAATAGTGAGTGCAGCTCTGGAGTATAATACAGGATGTAACTCAGGATCAGTACAGGATAAGTAATGTCATGTATGTACACAGTGACTGCACCAGCAGAATAGTGAGTGCAGCTCTGGGGTATAATACTGGATGTAACTCAGGATCAGTACAGGATAAGTAATGTCATGCATGTACACAGTGACTGCACCAGCAGCAGAATAGTGAGTGCAGCTCTGGGGTATAATACAGGATGTAACTCAGGATCAGTACAGGATAAGTAATGTCATGTATGTACACAGTGACTGCACCAGCAGCAGAATAGTGAGTGCAGCTCTGGGGTATAATACAGGATGTAACTCAGGATCAGTACAGGATAAGTAATGTCATGTATGTACACAGTGACTGCACCAGCAGCAGAATAGTGAGTGCAGCTCTGGATTAGAATATAGGATTTATACATATGAATTGATGTGATTTATTTTAATTTTAAACAATCCTTTCTGTCTTTGACTTTGGCAACACAAATTTTCCTTATTTGTCCCTTTAACAATCATTAAGCTGTAACCTTGTGACATTCATACTTTCCACCTCTTGAATAATGATTTTGCACTGTATTGTACAGCGGAGGAAGTGGTTTTACTTAGAAGGCAGATAACAATCAGTATTTCCCCGGCAGTGTTAGTATCGGCGTGTGGGGGATGTTACACGTTGCATATAGAGATAAGGATGCAGTATATGTATGTGATGCAGCATATGTCCTACCTCAGTGAGTAGGAGACAAGCAGACAGGGAGAAAGTGCAGTATAATGTCACGGAGTAGTGTAGGTGGTGAGAGAGGTCCTTATATACAAATTCAATAAAACCCTATGAGTCATTTTTGTAGGGACTGAACATAAATATAGACTATGAAAATTGATATGTCTATGGTCCACCAGGCAGAAAGATTCAGAATCCCTGTTTTTGTTGGTATTAGTCAACAAAGGAAAAATTAGCTTTATGGAATTATAGGTTATTCATAAATCATCCAATAAAAATAGATAGTTGTACCTTATGATCAACTACAGTGTCACCAGTTGGGTTTTTCCTCTGTTGGACCTTTTAAGGGCCTTTGTTGTGGCCGGAGCCCACCATAGGATTATTGAAATGCTCTCTTTCAGACCATCAATAGTTGATCAGTGGGGGACTGACACCCAG
Organism: Engystomops pustulosus; assembly: GCF_040894005.1. Lineage (NCBI taxonomy): Eukaryota > Metazoa > Chordata > Amphibia > Anura > Leptodactylidae > Engystomops > Engystomops pustulosus. The sequence goes on from NC_092419.1 coordinate 576,050, forward strand.
CCCCGACATTGATTAGATCTTTGGTGTTGATAACACCAAGCTAGGAAAGCTTTGGGACCACCATTAATATCCGCTCCCAGGTGTCGACTTATTACTTGAGGTGGTACAGTGGGTCCATTACCACAAAATCCTGACAGTAAGACACAGCCATGGATCCCACCGAGGTTCCGCTACCTTAAATGGCTGATCTCCCCACCATCGTGGCCTGGCAGTCCCAGCAGATTTCCGTGCAAGGCCAGCAAATAAGACATCTCACCACCATCCTGCAGCAATTGATGGCTACCCTGCACCAGCGTCCAGTACCTGCGGTACCTCCCATTGCATTGTCTGCATTGTCTACTGCTAAACCCAGGCTGCGTCCCTTCATTAGCCGGTGATCCTTGCATATAAAACTGATGCTTTCACAGTTCACCACAGAATGGGATATGGTGGCTTTCGTGATCAGCCTTCTTTCCGAGAAAGCCCTGGCGTGGGCTACCCCCTCTGGGACAGGAACGATCCTGTCACGGTTAATCTCACCGCATTCCTCAACGAATTCCAGTCTGTCTTCGATAAACCAGCTCAGGCTTCATCTGCTGAAACCACACTGCTGAAGATGCACCAAGGGGTCTTGTCTGTTGGGGACTAGCTCTGCACCCTTGGGTTCAGCTCCGCACCCTAGCTACTGAGCTACCCTGTAATGAAGCGGCCTTGGTCGCCACCTTTAAAAAAGGACAGAATAAAGACGCCCTGTCTGCACGATACCTGCCGTCCTCTCTGAGTGGTCTCATCTCCCTTGCCACTTGGATTGACATCCGCTTCTCAGATCGCTTGGAGGAACTGCTTGCCACCACAGACGTCCTCTTTGTCTGCTCCAGAGGAGGCCATTCAGGTGGATAAAGCACTTCTGTCTCCCCAAGAACGCTCCAGACATCGCCAGGAAAACCTTTGCCTCTATTGTTCCAGCCCGGAGCACTTCCTCGGGACTTGTCCACTCCGTCCACAGCGTTCGGGACGGAGTGCACCTAGGGTTCTTGGGAGAAGTGTCAAAGCTTCTTCACGCCTAAATATCCCAGTTCTACTCAGCTCTGAAACAAGTGGCCAGTTTCAAGCTTCATCCTTCTTGGATTCCGGCTCTGCAGGAAACTTTGTGGATGCTGCCATAGTCTCCCAGCATGGTGGCTGTGGTGTGTCTAGAGAAGCCGCTGGTCATTTCATTCGTCAGTGGGAAGATCCTCTGTGATCCGGTCCAGTACTGCACCAAGCCCCTGTGTCGGCAAATTGAGGCATTGCACAAAGAGAAACTGTCGTTGACTATGTGCTACCCCGGTCCACATCTTCTGTCCATACTGGGTCCCCCGTGGTTGCAACGCCATGCTCCTGTGCTCAACTGTCGTATTGTTGGCACTAGGAGATTTAAAGGGCCAATGCACCGCTGATTGGTGCTGGCCACTTCTGGTTTCTATAAAGACTGGCAGCTCCCATCATTCCCCGCCGGATCTTTGAGCTTTTGTTGCGATAAGAGAAAACTTCCTAGCGTGTTCCTGTTCCCTGCGTTTGTTCCTGCCGCGTTCTGCCTTGATCTCCTGTTGCTGACCTTGGACCTGTACTGTGACCTTTCATCTTTGCCGCCTGCCCTAACAACCAGCCTGTTCCTGACTACGAGCCTGTACCTCGACCTTGGCTGCCACAGTGGGCTAGTCGCACCCGTGGATCGACCTGGTGGCACCCTGCCGCAGCAAGACCATCCCGCTTTGCTGTGGGCTCTGGTGAAGAACAGGTGCCACTAAGATTCCGGTCCCAGGTGTTGGCTAGTACCATCTCCCACGGTGGTCCAAGGGGTTCAGTGACCCCAAACCCTGACAGCGCCTCATCCTGTATCCACCATGGCTTTCCCGGAGTCCACCAAGCCTCTGGTGGGTCTTCCCGTTCTATACATGGACTTTGTAGATGTCTTCTCAGAAAAGCAAGTGGTGACTCTGCTGCCACACTGGCCCTATGACTACCCTATAGATCTGATGCTGGGCACGTCTCTGCCACGGGGTCAGGTGTATCCTCTGTCTGTGCCTGAAACCGCGGCTATGTCAGCTTATGTGAAGGAGAATCTACACAAAACGGCTCTCTCCACCCATGTATTGATTATCGCGGTCTTAATAAAGCTACAGTGAAGAACCGCTACCCACTACCACTGATTACGTAACTCTTTGACCGTCTAAGAGGTGCCAAGGTTTTCACCAAATTGGACTTACAGGGGGCATATAATCTAATCCACAAGAAGAACGCCAATTCTAAGCTGTGGTCTCCGGCAGCTGAAGAAACTTTCTCCAAGCTGAAGTCTGCCTTTGCCTATGCTCCCATTCTCACCCAGCCTGACACTGAGAAACCGTCGCTGTTAGAGATTGACACCTCCTCGGTTGGTGCTGGAACCGTTCTCACCCAGAAAGGGCCTTGGGGTCAAACTCTTATGTGCATCTTTTTCTCTAAAACCTTTTCAGCTGCAGAGAGGAATTACTCCATAGGTGATTGGGAGCTTTTTGCCATAAAGCTTGCTTTGGAAGAGTAGCGTTATCTTCTGGAAGGAACTCGTCATCCAGTCAGTATCTACACTGATCACAAAAATCTCCTATATCTCCAGACTGCTCAGCAGCTCAATCCACGACAGACTCGTTGGTCCCTCTTCTTCTCCCGCTTTAACTTCCTGGTACATTTCTGTCCAGCAGAGAAGAATGTCAAGGCCGATGCCCTCTCTCGTGCCTCAGATGTCATTGGAGAAGAAGCAGCTCCTTGTCATATTGTTCTGCTGGAAAACACCTGATTGTTGCTTCTCCTGTGGATCTACAGCAGCTTCCTCCTGGCAAGACCTATGTGCAACTAGCTCTTCAGAAGAAGATACTATCTGGGGACATTGCTCTTGTGTGGCTAGGCACCCCGGGCGCAGAGATCTGTCGCTCTCATATCTTGTTTCTACTGGTGGCCAGATCTGGTCAAGGATGATGTACAAGATTTTGTGAGTTCCTGCACTTCCTGAACCCGTAACAATTCATAACTTTTTCTTTTTCTTCTTTTTTTTTTTTTGTATCAGAACATCACGTACATCAGAACATCAGGGTTGTCAGCTGGAGCGGTGCGAGAGTTGGGTGAAATCACACATCAGCCTCCGCCATTCATCATGTCTGTTACTCCCGGAGGAGGAACAGGTAAGAATTATACCTTAGTGACAATGTCATAACTTCTTAAGCCAGCAGGTCTGCTTCTGCCTTTGCCGATACCCAGTTGCCCGTGTACTCACATAGCCGCAGACTTTGTTAAGGATCTTCCACCATCTTCCGAAAATACTGGCATCTGGGTGGTCACAGACCGGTTTTCTAAGATGTCCCACTTCATTCGTCTGCCTGGTCTGCCGACATCCCCTAGTCTTGCCAGCCTGTTCTTCCTCCACATCTTCCGGCTTCATAGACTCCCTCTACATATTGTATCGGACCAGTTTGTATCGGGGTCCAGTTTGTTTTCCGGTTCTGGCGTTCCTTTGCAACTGTTCCTTTGCAACTGTTCCTTTGCAACTGTTCGAACTAAGACACAAGCCGACAAAAAACACAGGCCCCCTCCGATCTTCTCTCTGAGTGATAAAATGTGGCTGTCCTCCAGGTATGTCCAGCTGAAGATTCCCAGCTACAAGCTTGGTACTCATTTCATGGGTCTATTCAAGGTACTGAAGCGAATTAATCCTGTGGCTTACAAGCTTTGTCTTCCACCCACCATGCGCATCCGTAAATTCTTCCACATCTCCCTGCTAAAACCTGTCATCCTGTATCGCTTCTCACGGCAAGTACCTCCTCCTGCTCCTGAGGCTGATCCATGTTCTAGGTCACAGGCACAAGTGTGTACCTCCCCGTACACCTGGAGCCCTGTGGCAGCTCTTCCCTTCCTTCATTCCAGTGGCGGACCCTGCTCTCCGTCACCCAAGTCGCTGTCTGGCCGCCTGCCCTGTTAAATTCCCGGCCCCTTTCTGTGTCCCCTGTCGGATGTTTGTGCTTTATTCCGCCGGGAAAGTTTTCCTGTGTTTGTTCCTGAAGTTATTCTGATTATCCATTATGACTTTGATTCTCTGCCGCCTGTCCTGACCTCCTGCCTGGCCACAAATTTACCAACAACCTTTGCCTGGCACTGAAAAATTCACAGGAGGCAGGGGCGGACTGGCCATTGTACCCACCGGGAATTTTCCCGGTGGGCCGGTCGGTCCTGGGCCAGTCTGGGGCCTGTCCGTACTCCCCCCTTTCAACTTTTGATTTGACCTATAGTACCTGCATCGTACGATCGTACGATGCAGGTACTATTAATCGCTACACAGACGCAGCGCAGCACCGCTGCTTCTGCGTCTGTGTATACCCGCAGCTACACAGGTCGCGCAATTGACGTCATTGCGCGACCTGTGTAGCCTGGAGGAGGCTGACACTCACCACATGTCAGCTGTCCGGCCCTCCCTGCAGCTCCGCGGCTTGGTGTGGAGGCGCGGAGCAGTGACGTCACTATCCCGCGCCTCTACACCAAGCTACCGGCGAAGACCGAGGGAAGACAGGATGGAACCTGCGCCAGAGGTGAGTATTATGTTTTTTTTGTTTTTTTTTTGAATGATAGAATGGGGGGCATTATTCTATCTATGTGGAGCTGGCAGACGGCATAAATTCTATGTATGGGTAGGGAGCATTATTGATATATTGGGCTGGCAGGGGGCATTATTGATATCTGTGGCTGGCAGGGGGCATTACTGATATCTGGGGCAGGCAGGGGGCATTACTGATATCTGGGGCAGGCAGGGGGCATTACTGATATCTGGGGCTGGCAGGGGGCATTACTGATATCTGGGGCAGGCAGGGACATTAATTATATGTCTGGGGGGGCATTATTGATATCTGGGGCAGGCAGGGGCATTAATTATATGTCTGGGGCGGGGGGGGGCATTATTCTATGTCTGGGGCTGGCAGGGGGCATCAATTATATGTCTGGGGCAGGGAGAACATTATTCTATATATGGGGCTGGCAGGGGGCATCAATTATATGTCTGGGGTGGGGGGTGCATTATTCTATGTCTGGGGCAGGCAGGGGCATTAATTATATGTCTGGGGCAGGGGGGGACATTATTCTATATCTGGGGCTGGCAGGGGGCATTAATCACATGTCGGCGGCTGGGCATTATCCCATGTCTGGGGCTTGCAGGGGGTATTAATTATATGTCTGGGGCAGACAGGGGGCATTAATTATATTTCTGGGGCGGGCTGGGCACATTATTCTATGTCGGGCAAGCATGGGGCATTAATTATATGTCTGGGGCGGGCTGGGCACATTATTCAATGTCTGGGGTAGACTGGGGGCATAAATTCTATGTCTGGGGTAGGCTGGGGGCATAAAATCTATGTCCGGGGTAGGCTGGGGCCATTAATTCTATTTCTGGGGCGGGCTGGGCACATTATTCAATGTCTGGGGCAGGCTGGGACCATTAATTCTATGTTTGGGGTAGGCTAGGGTCATAATTCTATTTCTGGAGTAGGCTGGGGCCATTAATTCTATGTCTGGGGTAGGCTGGGGGCATAATTCTATTTCTGGAGTAGGCTGGGGGCATAAATTCTATGTCCGGGGTAAGCTGGGGCCATGAATTCTATTTCTGGGGTAGGCTAGGGCCATTAATTCTATGTTTGGTTTAGGCTGGGGGCATAAATTCTATTTCTGGGGTAGGCTGGGGCCATTCATTCTATGTCTGGGGTAGGCTGGGGCCATTAATTCTATGTCTGGGGTAGGCTGGGGCCATTCATTCTATGTCTGGGGTAGGCTGGGGGCATTAATTCTATGGCTGGGGCCATTAATTCTATGTCTGGGGTAGGCTGGGACCATTAATTCTATGGCTGGGGCCATTAATTCTATGTCTGGGGTAGGCTGGGGGCATTGATTCTTTTTCTGAGGCAGGCTGGGGGCATTAATTTTATGACTGGGTCATAGTAGGAGCTCTATCCATACTGGGGTGGCGTGGTGGGGCGGTTAAGGGGTTTAAAGGAGAGAAAGAAGAAATAAATTATCCTTACCATTACAGTGTGTTACATTATGGGGCACTATTTGTGTGGTACTAATATTTCAGGGGGCTCTATTACAGTATTTAGGGCACAGTATTGGTGGTCGCAGAAGAAGGGACAATGGGAAAGTGCAGAACATAAGACGTCTGTGTGGTAAACTCTGCAGGAAAGCTGTGTACCTGGAGGAAGAGACAAGGAGATGGTGGAACTAATGGAGAAGATGAGGAACGAGAACAATCCGAGGATACATCACCTGATGTCACTGGATGCAATAGGTGAGGATCTCATGTGTTTTCTGTAGCTGTATATGATAAATACTGATTTTTTTCTGTGTTTGATTCTGTGTATATATGTCTTATTAAAGTAGTTATATTCCTGTACATAGGGGGCAGTATTATAGTAGTTATATTCCTGTACATAGGGGGCAGTATTATAGTAGTTATATTCCTGTACATAGGGGGCAGTATTATAGTAGTTATATTCCTGTACATAGGGGGCGGTATTATAGTAGTTATATTCCTGTACATAGGGGGCAGTATTATAGTAGTTATATTATTGTACATAGGGGGCAGTATTATAGTAGTTATATTCCTGTACATAGGGGGCAGTATTATAGTAGTTATATTCCTGTACATAGGGGGCAGTATTATAGTAGTTATATTCCTGTACATAGGGGGCAGTATTATAGTAGTTATATTCCTGTACATAGGGGGCAGTATTATAGTAGTTATATTCCTGTACATAGGGGACAGTATTATAGTAGTTATATTCTTGTACATAGGGGGCAGTATTATAGTAGTTATATTCCTGTACATAGGGAGCGGTATTATAGTAGTTATATTCCTGTACATAGGGGGCAGTATTATAGTAGTTATATTCCTGTACATAAGGGGCAGTATTATAGTAGTTATATTCCTGTACATAGGGGGCAGTATTATAGTAGTTATATTCTTGTACATAGGGGGCAGTATTATAGTAGTTATATTCTTGTACATAGGGGGCAGTATTATAGTAGTTATATTCTTGTACATAGAGGGCAGTATTATAGTAGTTATATTCTTGTACATAGGGGGCAGTATTATAGTAGTTATATTCTTGTACATAGGGGGCAGTATTATAGTAGTTATATTCCTGTACATAGGGGGCAGTATAATAGTAGTTATATTCTTGTACATAGGAGGCAGTATTATAGTAGTTATATTCCTGTACATAGGGGGCAGTATTATAGTAGTTATATTCCTGTACATAGGGGGCAGTATTATAGTAGTTATATTCCTGTACATAGGGGCAGTATTATAGTAGTTATATTCTTGTACATAGGGGGCAGTATTATAGTAGTTATATTCTTGTACATAGGGGGCAGTATTATAGTAGTTATAATCTTGTACATAGGGGGCAGTATTATAGTAGTTATATTCCTGTACATAGAGGACAGTATTATAGTAGTTATATCCCTGTGCATAGGGGGCAGTATTATAGTAGTTATATTCCTGTACATAGGGGGCAGTATTATAGTAGTTATATTCTTGTACATAGGGGGCAGTATTATAGTAGTTATATTCTTGTACATAGGGGGCAGTATTATAGTAGTTATATCCCTGTACATAGGGGGCAGTATTATAGTAGTTATATTCTTGTACATAGGGGGCAGTATTATAGTAGTTATATTCTTGTACATAGGGGGCAGTATTATAGTAGTTATATCCCTGTACATAGGGGGCAGTATTATAGTAGTTATATTCCTGTACATAGGGGGCAGTATTATAGTAGTTATATTCTTGTACATAGGGGGCAGTATTATAGTAGTTATATCCCTGTAAATAGGGGGCAGTATTATAGTAGTTATAATCTTGTACATAGGGGGCAGTATTATAGTAGTTATATTCCTGTACATAGAGGACAGTATTATAGTAGTTATATCCCTGTGCATAGGGGGCAGTATTATAGTAGTTATATTCCTGTACATAGGAGGCAGTATTATAGTAGTTATATTCCTGTACATAGGGGGCAGTATTATAGTAGTTATATTCCTGTACATAGGAGGCAGTATTATAGTAGTTATATTCCTGTACATAGGGGGCAGTATTATAGTAGTTATATTCCTGTACATAGGGGGCAGTATTATAGTAGTTATATTCCTGTACATAGGGGGCAGTATTATAGTAGTTATATTCCTGTACATAGAGGGCAGTATTATAGTAGTTATATCCCTGTACATAGGGGGCAGTATTATAGTAGTTATATCCCTGTAAATAGGGGGCAGTATTATAGTAGTTATATTCTTGTACATAGGGGGCAGTATTATAGTAGTTATATTCTTGTACATAGGGGGCAGTATTATAGTAGTTATATCCCTGTACATAGGGGGCAGTATTATAGTAGTTATATCCCTGTAAATAGGGGGCAGTATTATAGTAGTTATAATCTTGTCCATAGGGGGCAGTATTATAGTAGTTATATTCCTGTACATAGAGGACAGTATTATAGTAGTTATATCCCTGTGCATAGGGGGCAGTATTATAGTAGTTATATTCCTGTACATAGGAGGCAGTATTATAGTAGTTATATTCCTGTACATAGGGGGCAGTATTATAGTAGTTATATTCCTGTACATAGGGGGCAGTATTATAGTAGTTATATTCCTGTACATAGAGGGCAGTATTATAGTAGTTATATCCCTGTACATAGGGGGCAGTATTATAGTAGTTATATTCCTGTACATAGGGGCAGTATTATAGTAGTTATATTCCTGTACATAGGGGGCAGTATTATAGTAGTTATATTCCTGTACATAGGGGGCAGTATTATAGTAGTTATATTCCTGTACATAGGGGGCAGTATTATAGTAGTTATATCCCTGTACATAGGGGGCAGTATTATAGTAGTTATATTCCTGTACATAGGGGCCAGTATTATAGTAGTTATATTCTTGTACATAGGGGGCAGTATTATAGTAGTTATAATCTTGTACATAGGGGGCAGTATTATAGTAGTTATATTCTTGTACATAGGGGGCAGTATTATAGTAGTTATATTCTTGTACATAGAGGGCAGTATTATAGTAGTTATATTCCTGTACATAGGGAGCAGTATTATAGTAGTTATATTCTTGTACATAGGGGCAGTATTATAGTAGTTATATTCTTGTACATAGGGGGCAGTATTATAGTAGTTATATTCCTGTACATAGGGGGCAGTATTATAGTAGTTATATTCCAGTACATAGGGGGCAGTATTATAGTAGTTATATTCCTGTACATAGGGGGCAGTATTATAGTAGTTATATTCCTGTACATAGGGGGCAGTATTATAGTAGTTATATTCCTGTACATAGGGGGCAGTATTATAGTAGTTATATTCTTGTACATAGGGGGCAGTATTATAGTAGTTATATTCTTGTACATAGAGGGCAGTATTATAGTAGTTATATTCCTGTACATAGGGAGCAGTATTGTAGTAGTTATATTCTTGTACATAGGGGGCCGTATTATAGTAGTTATATTCCTGTACATAGGGAGCAGTATTATAGTAGTTATATTCCTGTACATAGGGGGCAGTATTATAGTAGTTATATTCCTGTACATAGGAGCAGTATTATAGTAGTTATATTCCTGTACATAGGGGGCAGTATTATAGTAGTTATATCCCTGTACATAGGAGGCAGTATTATAGTAGTTATATTCCTGTACATAGGAGGCAGTATTATAGTAGTTATATTCCTGTACATAGGGAGCAGTATTGTAGTAGTTATATTCTTGTACATAGGGGGCCGTATTATAGTAGTTATATTCCTGTACATAGGGAGCAGTATTATAGTAGTTATATTCCTGTACATAGGGGGCAGTATTATAGTAGTTATATTCCTGTACATAGGGAGCAGTATTGTAGTAGTTATATTCTTGTACATAGGGGGCAGTATTATAGTAGTTATATTCCTGTACATAGGTGGCTTTATTATGGCAGTTATATTCCTGTACATAGGAGGCAGTATCAATCTACTCTTTCTCCGAATTGTACATGTATGGCACAGGGGAAAGTTATATAAGGCTGATCGGGTTGTGTGTTTGCATCATTTACTGATCGACAGGTCACATTCTTTGCACATTAGATTCACTTACTAGCAAAAGATGTTCTTGTTTTGCATTAAGGCCATCTACCAACAATTTGTCTGTTATAACCCCACCCACATTATCTGACGACACCTACTTGTTTTGACTCCGCCCATAAAATGGGGCCACTTTTATAGTTTTTTCCAGGGCCATTTTAAATTCCCAGTCCGCCCCTGACAGGAGGAAACTGGTCACGTTCACAACTCTGAGCATGTGCACAGAAAAGATGACAAACAAACAACAAGAGACAGAAGGGCACAAGCGTAGTCAGGATAACCGGATAAAAACCAAGAGGGCACCGAGGTACAGAATCATGAGTCAGATAACACAACAATGGCAAAAGAGGAAGTAATACAACAAGTATCAGGAGATCCAAGACAGGGAAGCAGCACTCCGTAGTGAACAAGTGTTTTTATTTCACCAGTGGAAAATACAACGTTTCAACTATCTCAATGTAGCCATTTTCAAGCATAGTGTGTACTGATACAAGGTGGGTTTATATCCCCCACAGGATGTGACATCAGGAATACAAAAAACATATGTATAATGTAATCACAGGGTACAATATCTCCAAGTGTAACAGTGAGGACAAGTGACAACAAATTGTAAACAAATACATGACCAGCACCGCCATGATCTCCACGTCACTAAGCGCCGTCAATAACTCGGGTATCGCCACAACTCTTGCGAGATCCACCCGGACAAGTCAGCCGCCATCTTGAATGTGGGAACGCGTACATTAAGTGTATATTAAGGGCTGTATGCTGCAGCTACATGCTTAAAGGAAACACTTTCACTAATCCAGTGACTGGCAGAAAATACAAGATTAGACGCCACGTGACAGGCAGGTCTGACCACGTAATTTATGTTTTGACATGCCCCAGCCGTATACCTCCAAACTTCATCTACCAGTCCCCCGACATTTTTCAGAGTATGGACATAAAATATACGAGCTTAAATTCTGTATTATAGATTTTGTACCACCCCTCAGGAGCGGCGTGAGATTGAATGGATCCATAGACTCAATTCTGTACAACAGATTAGTCCAAAGTGTATATAGAGCAGGTATATAGAGCACACATACGACGCTGTAAGGGAGGAGTGTTCTATTATATTTTTTGTGGACTTATGTCCTTGAACTAATTCTTCTTTCTTTTTTCATAGATCACATTATGTATAAAGCCTTTTGACAATCAACCCGAGCGTCTCCCGTAAGCCAGCAATTCTACGCCACGTAATGTGGTCTGCTATTTTTTCACTTTTCTAATTTTTTCTAATCCTTGCAAGGTTAATTTTTTACGCAAACGTAACCAATTTAATTCTGTATAACTCGTATTGTTTTCCTACAATGGAGATATCTAATACTGGGAGAATAACACCGATGGTCCGGAGTGGGTGTATGGATCCTTCCAACATACACAGTGATGCACGCAGAGTGGGGGCTAATTGGGAAAATGCCGGTTTTGGATCAAGTGGTCATTTCTGACACGTTTCCCCCTTGAGACCAGTTGTTGTACTATACCCATGTTACAATTTTGTGATGTTCCCATAATATACATACTGAAGACCGGGCTTAATGTACACATTCACACATCCAAGATGGCCGCTGACTTGTCCGGGTGGATCTTGCGAGAGTTGTGGCGGTTCCTGGGTTATTGACGGCGCTTAGTGACGTGGGGATCATGGCGGTGCTGTTCACAGGTCCGCCAAGAGATCACATCATCCCAGCAAGTCTCCTCGGGGTCATGTCTCCACCATAGCAAGGTATGGCTTCACTTCGGGTTGTGGAGGTGTTAGACGTACTTCAGCCATGAGCGATTTCTTTTGTATCATTAGTTACGTTTGCGGGTTTGGTTGCTAAGCAACCTCCTGTGACATGTGCCATGGCTTTGTTTACAAACATTGGCAAGACGGCGCATTGGGACGAGCGTCTATCAGTAACGCTTTTTATATACAATGTTTATGTATTTGTTTACAATTTGTTGTCACTTGTCGTCACTGTTACACTTGGAGACATTGTGCCCTGTGATTACATTGTACATATGTTTGTTGTATTCCTGCGGGGGATATGTATCAGTGCACACTATGCTTGAGAACGGCTACATTGCTGAAACGTTGTATTTTCCACTGGTGAAATAAAAACACTTGTTCACTACGGAGTGCTGCTTCCCGGTCTTGGATTTTGGAATATCGGGATCTCGAGTCGGTCCCCCAAGAAGCCGGCACCCACATTGGATTATGATCCAGGATTTCACAGTGCTGCTCTATACCCCTCGATCACTAAGTATCAGGAGACCAATATCAGCAGCAGGTTATGTGGAGCGCTCAAACTCAGCTCCAAAATGATCAACAAGAATTCCATGCTCAGAGAAGTTCAAAAGATCTGGGGGAAGGATCCAAAAATAGGTTTAAACGGCACAAATTCTGACCCTGAGACTTGGGCTCTTTAAACCCCTGAGGTGGTAGAAGTCGCCTTCAAGCCCTTACCTCATACTGTTATGGTCCGGGATGCCTGTAACACGCTGACTGGCTCTTACCTTGAACCTAAAGGGGTTTGCCAAAAAATTCTTAAATTGTAATCTCCAAGTGATGTTTACACAATAAAGATCATTTTTAAACCTTTACTTTACATTGTTACTCAGTGTTATTGGTGTTTTAGCTCCTATCACTCAGTGATGGTCAGTGTAAGACTCCAGAGTGTGAGCGGGGACTCTCTGAGCAGACACTTCATGATCCCTCTGTGCTGTGAGCGGGGATTCTCTGAGCAGACACTTCATGATTCCTCTGTGCTGTGAGCGGGGACTCTCTGAGCAGACACTTCATGATTCCTCTGTGCTGTGAGCGAGGACTCTCTGAGCAGACACTTCATGATTCCTCTGTGCTGTAAGCGGGGACTCTCTGAGCAGACACTTCATGATCCCTCTGTGCTGTGAGCGGGGACTCTCTGAGCAGACACTTCATGATTCCTCTGTGCTGTGAGCGGGGACTCTCTGAGCAGACACTTCATGATCCCTCTGTGCTGTGAGCGAGGACTCTCTGAGCAGACACTTCATGATTCCTCTGTGCTGTGAGCGGGGACTCTCTGAGCAGACACTTCATGATCCCTCTGTGCTGTGAGCGGGGACTCTCTGAGCAGACACTTCATGATCCCTCTGTGCTGTGAGCGGGGACTCTCTGAGCAGACACTTCATGATTCCTCTGTGCTGTGAGTGGGGACTCTCTGAGCAGACACTTCATGATCCGTCTGTGCTGTGAGCGGGGACTCTCTGAGTAGACACTTCATGATCCCTCTGTGCTGTGAGTGGGGTCTCTCTGAGCAGACACTTCATGATTCCTCTGTGCTGTGAGCGGGGACTCTCTGAGCAGACACTTCATGATTCCTCTGTGTTGTGAGCGGGGACTCTCTGAGCAGACACTGCATGATCCCTCTGTGCTGTGAGTGGGGACTCTCTGAGCAGACACTTCATGATCCGTCTGTGCTGTGAGCGGGGACTCTCTGAGCAGACACTTCATGATCCCCCTGTGCTGTGAGCGGGGACTCTCTGAGCAGACACTTCATGATCCCCCTGTGCTGTGAGCGGGGACTCTCTGAGCAGACACTTCATGATCCCTCTGTGCTGTGAGCGAGGACTCTCTGAGCAGACACTTCATGATCCCTCTGTGCTGTGAGCGGGGACTCTCTGAGCAGACACTTCATGATCCCTCTGTGCTGTGAGCGGGGACTCTCTGAGCAGACACTTCATGATTCCTCTGTGCTGTGAGTGGGGACTCTCTGAGCAGACACTTCATGATCCGTCTGTGCTGTGAGCGGGGACTCTCTGAGCAGACACTGCATGATCCCTCTGTGTTGTGAGCGGGGACTCTCTGAGCAGACACTGCATGATCCCTCTGTGCTGTGAGTGGGGACTCTCTGAGCAGACACTTCATGATCCGTCTGTGCTGTGAGCGGGGACTCTCTGAGCAGACACTTCATGATCCCCCTGTGCTGTGAGCGGGGACTCTCTGAGCAGACACTTCATGATCCCTCTGTGCTGTGAGCGAGGACTCTCTGAGCAGACACTTCATGATCCCTCTGTGCTGTGAGCGGGGACTCTCTGAGCAGACACTTCATGATCCCTCTGTGCTGTGAGCGGGGACTCTCTGAGCAGACACTTCATGATTCCTCTGTGCTGTGAGTGGGGACTCTCTGAGCAGACACTTCATGATCCGTCTGTGCTGTGAGCGGGGACTCTCTGAGCAGACACTGCATGATCCCTCTGTGCTGTGAGTGGGGACTCTCTGAGCAGACACTTCATGATCCCTCTGTGATGTGAGCGGGGACTCTCTGAGTAGACACTTCATGATCCCTCTGTGCTGTGAGTGGGGTCTCTCTGAGCAGACACTTCATGATTCCTCTGTGCTGTGAGCGGGGACTCTCTGAGCAGACACTTCATGATTCCTCTGTGTTGTGAGCGGGGACTCTCTGAGCAGACACTGCATGATCCCTCTGTGCTGTGAGCGGGGACTCTCTGAGCAGACACTTCATGATCCCTCTGTGCTGTGAGTGGGGTCTCTCTGAGCAGACACTTCATGATCCCTCTGTGCTGTGAGCGGGGACTCTCTGAGCAGACACTTCATGATCCCTCTGTGCTGTGAGCGAGGACTCTCTGAGCAGACACTTCATGATCCCTCTGTGCTGTGAGCGGGGACTCTCTGAGCAGATACTTCATGATCCCTCTGTGCTGTGAGCGGGGACTCTCTGAGCAGACACTTCATGATCCCTCTGTGCTGTGAGTGGGGACTCTCTGAGCAGACACTTCATGATCCCTCTGTGCTGTGAGCAGGGACTCTCTGAGCAGACACTTCATGATCCCTCTGTGCTGTGAGCGAGGACTCTCTGAGCAGACACTTCATGATCCCTCTGTGCTGTGAGCGGGGACTCTCTGAGCAGACACTTCATGATCCCTCTATGCTGGGTGTGGGGACTCTCTGAGCAGACACTTCATGATTCCTCTGTGCTGTGAGCGAGGACTCTCTGAGCAGACACGTCATGATCCCTCTGTGCTGTGAGCGGGGACTCTCTGAGCAGACACTTCATGATCCCTCTGTGCTGTGAGCGAGGACTCTCTGAGCAGACACGTCATGATCCCTCTGTGCTGTGAGCGAGGACTCTCTGAGCAGACACGTCATGATCCCTCTGTGCTGTGAGTGGGGACTCTCTGAGCAGACACTTCATGATCCCTCTGTGCTGTGAGCGGGGACTCTCTGAGCAGACACTACATGATTCCTCTGTGCTGTGAGCGGGGACTCTCTGAGCAGACACTTCATGATCCCTCTGTGCTGTGAGCGGGGACTCTCTGAGCAGACACTACATGATTCCTCTGTGCTGTGAGTGGGGACTCTCTGAGCAGACACTTCATGATCCCTCTGTGCTGTGAGTAGGGACTCTCTGAGCAGACACTTCATGATCCCTCTGTGCTGTGAGCGAGGACTCTCTGAGCAGATACTTCATGATCCCTCTGTGCTGTGAGCGGGGACTCTCTGAGCAGACACTTCATGATCCCTCTGTGCTGTGAGTGGAGACTCTCTGAGCAGACACTTCATGATCCCTCTATGCTGGGTGTGGGGACTCTCTGAGCAGACACTTCATGATCCCTCTGTGCTGTGAGCGAGGACTCTCTGAGCAGACACTTCATGATCCCTCTGTGCTGTGAGAGAGGACTCTCTGAGCAGACACTTCATGATCCCTCTGTGCTGTGAGCGAGGACTCTCTGAGCAGACACTTCATGATCCCCCTGTGCTGTGAGCGGGGACTCTCTGAGCAGACACTTCATGATCCCCCTGTGCTGTGAGCGGGGACTCTCTGAGCAGACACTTCATGATCCCTCTGTGCTGTGAGCGAGGACTCTCTGAGCAGACACTTCATGATCCCTCTGCGCTGTGAGCGGGGACTCTCTGAGCAGACACTTCATGATCCCTCTGTGTTGTGAGCGGGGACTCTCTGAGCAGACACTTCATGATTCCTCTGTGCTGTGAGCGGGGACTCTCTGAGCAGACACTTCATGATCCCTCTGTGCTGTGAGCGAGGACTCTCTGAGCAGACACTTCATGATCCCTCTGTGCTGTGAGCGGGGACTCTCTGAGCAGACACTTCATGATCCCCCTGTGCTGTGAGCGGGGACTCTCTGAGCAGACACTTCATGATCCCTCTGTGCTGTGAGCGAGGACTCTCTGAGCAGACACTTCATGATCCCTCTGTGCTGTGAGCGAGGACTCTCTGAGCAGACACTTCATGATCCCTCTGTGCTGTGAGCGGGGACTCTCTGAGCAGACACTTCATGATCCCCCTGTGCTGTGAGCGGGGACTCTCTGAGCAGACACTTCATGATCCCTCTGTGCTGTGAGTGGAGACTCTCTGAGCAGACACTTCATGATCCCTCTGTGCTGTGAGCGGGGACTCTCTGAGCAGACACTTCATGATCCCTCTGTGCTGTGAGCGAGGACTCTCTGAGCAGACACTTCATGATCCCTCTGTGCTGTGAGCGAGGACTCTCTGAGCAGACACTTCATGATCCCCCTGTGCTGTGAGCGGGGACTCTCTGAGCAGACACTTCATGATCCCTCTGTGCTGTGAGTGGAGACTCTCTGAGCAGACACTTCATGATCCCTCTGTGCTGTGAGCGAGGACTCTCTGAGCAGACACTTCATGATCCCTCTGCGCTGTGAGCGGGGACTCTCTGAGCAGACACTTCATGATCCCTCTGTGTTGTGAGCGGGGACTCTCTGAGCAGACACTTCATGATTCCTCTGTGCTGTGAGCGGGGACTCTCTGAGCAGACACATCATGATTCCTCTGTGCTGTGAGCGGGGACTCTCTGAGCAGACACTTCATGATTCCTCTGTGCTGTGAGTAGGGACTCTCTGAGCAGACACATCATGATCCCTCTGTGCTGTGAGCAGGGACTCTCTGAGCAGACACTTCATGATTCCTCTGTGCTGTGAGCGGGGACTCTCTGAGCAGACACTTTGATTCCTCTGTGCTGTGAGTAGGGACTCTCTGAGCAGACACTTCATGATCCCTCTGTGCTGTGAGCGGGGACTCTCTGAGCAGACTCTTCATTATCCCTCTGTGAGCGGGGAGACTCTGAGCAGACACTTCATGATTCCTCTGTGCTGTGAGCGAGGACTCTCTGAGCAGACACATCATGATCCCTCTGTGCTGTGAGTGGGGACTCTCTGAGCAGACACTTCATGATTCCTCTGTGCTGTGAGTAGGGACTCTCTGAGCAGACACTTCATGATTCCTCTGTGCTGTGAGCGGGGACTCTCTGAGCAGACACTTCATGATTCCTCTGTGCTGTGAGTAGGGACTCTCTGAGCAGACACTTCATGATCCCTCTGTGCTGTGAGCGGGGACTCTTTGTGCAGACACTTCATGATCCCTCTGTGCTGTGAGCGAGGACTCTCTGAGCAGACACTTCATGATCCCTCTGTGCTGTGAGCGAGGACTCTCTGAGCAGACACTTCATGATCCCTCTGTGCTGTGAGCGGGGACTCTCTGAGCAGACACTTCATGATCCCTCTGTGCTGTGAGCGAGGACTCTCTGAGCAGACACTTCATGATCCCCCTGTGCTGTGAGCGGGGACTCTCTGAGCAGACACTTCATGATCCCTCTGTGCTGTGAGTGGAGACTCTCTGAGCAGACACTTCATGATCCCTCTGTGCTGTGAGCGAGGACTCTCTGAGCAGACACTTCATGATCCCTCTGCGCTGTGAGCGGGGACTCTCTGAGCAGACACTTCATGATCCCTCTGTGTTGTGAGTAGGGACTCTCTGAGCAGACACATCATGATCCCTCTGTGCTGTGAGCGGGGACTCTTTGTGCAGACACTTCATGATTCCTCTGTGCTGTGAGTGGAGACTCTCTGAGCAGACACTTCATGATCCCTCTGTGCTGTGAGTAGGGACTCTCTGAGCAGACACTTCATGATTCCTCTGTGCTGTGAGCGGGGACTCTCTGAGCAGACACTTCATGATCCCTCTGTGCTGTGAGTAGGGACTCTCTGAGCAGACACATCATGATCCCTCTGTGCTGTGAGCGGGGACTCTTTGTGCAGACACTTCATGTTTCCTCTGTGCTGTGAGTAGGGACTCTCTGAGCAGACACATCATGATCCCTCTGTGCTGTGAGCGGGGACTCTTTGTGCAGACACTTCATGATCCCTCTGTGCTGTGAGTGGGGACTCTCTGAGCAGACACTTCATGATTCCTCTGTGCTGTGAGCGGGGACTCTCTGAGCAGACACTTCATGATCCCTCTGTGCTGTGAATGGGAACTCTCTGAGCAGACTCTTCATTATCCCTCTGTGAGCGGGGAGACTCTGAGCAGACACTTCATGATCCCTCTGTGCTGTGAGCGGGGACTCTCTGAGCAGACACTTCATGATTCCTCTGTGCTGTGAGCGAGGACTCTCTGAGCAGACACTTCATGATTCCTCTGTGCTGTGAGCGGGGACTCTCTGAGCAGACACTTCATGATCCCTCTGTGCTGTGAGCGGGGTCTCTCTGAGCAGATACTTCATGATCCCTCTGTGCTGTGAGCGGGGACTCTCTGAGCAGACACTTCATGATCCCTCTGTGCTGTGAGCGGGGGCACTCTGAGCAGACACTTCATGATCCCTCTGTGCTGTGAGCGGGCTCTCTCTGAGCAGACACTTCATGATCCCTCTGTGCTGTGAGCGGGGACTCTCTGAGCAGACACTTCATTATCCCTCTGTGAGCGGGGACTCTCTGAGCAGACACTTCATGATTCCTCTGTGCTGTGAGGGGGGACTCTCTGAGCAGACACTTCATGATTCCTCTGTGCTGTGAGCGGGGACTCTCTGAGCAGACACTTCATGATCCCTCTGTGCTGTGAGCGGGGACTCTCTGAGCAGACACTTCATTATCCCTCTGTGAGCGGGGACTCTCTGAGCAGACACTTCATGATCCCTCTGTGCTATGAGCGGGGACTCTCTGAGCAGACACTTCATGATTCCTCTGTGCTGTGAGCGGGGACTCTCTGAGCAGACACTTCATGATCCCTCTGTGCTGTGAGCGGGGACTCTCTGAGCAGACACTTCATGATCACTCTGTGCTGTGAGCGGGGACTCTCTGAGCAGACACTTCATGAGTCCTCTGTGCTGTGAGCGGGGACACTCTGAGCAGACACTTCATGATCCCTCTGTGCTGTGAGCGGGGACTCTCTGAGCAGACACTTCATGATCCCTCTGTGCTGTGAGCGGGGACTCTCTGAGCAGACACTTCATGATCACTCTGTGCTGTGAGCGGGGACTCTCTGAGCAGACACTTCATGATCCCTCTGTGCTGTGAGCGAGGACTCTCTGAGCAGACACTTCATGATCCCTCTGTGCTGTGAGCGAGGACTCTCTGAGCAGACACTTCATGATCCCTCTGTGCTGTGAGCGGGGACTCTCTGAGCAGACACTTCATGATCCCTCTGTGCTGTGAGCGGGGGCACTCTGAGCAGACACTTCATGATCCCTCTGTGCTGTGAGCGGGCTCTCTCTGAGCAGACACTTCATGATCCCTCTGTGCTGTGAGCGGGGACTCTCTGAGCAGACACTTCATTATCCCTCTGTGAGCGGGGACTCTCTGAGCAGACACTTCATGATTCCTCTGTGCTGTGAGGGGGGACTCTCTGAGCAGACACTTCATGATTCCTCTGTGCTGTGAGCGGGGACTCTCTGAGCAGACACTTCATGATCCCTCTGTGCTGTGAGCGGGGACTCTCTGAGCAGACACTTCATTATCCCTCTGTGAGCGGGGACTCTCTGAGCAGACACTTCATGATCCCTCTGTGCTATGAGCGGGGACTCTCTGAGCAGACACTTCATGATTCCTCTGTGCTGTGAGCGGGGACTCTCTGAGCAGACACTTCATGATCCCTCTGTGCTGTGAGCGGGGACTCTCTGAGCAGACACTTCATGATCACTCTGTGCTGTGAGCGGGGACTCTCTGAGCAGACACTTCATGAGTCCTCTGTGCTGTGAGCGGGGACACTCTGAGCAGACACTTCATGATCCCTCTGTGCTGTGAGCGGGGACTCTCTGAGCAGACACTTCATGATCCCTCTGTGCTGTGAGCGGGGACTCTCTGAGCAGACACTTCATGATCACTCTGTGCTGTGAGCGGGGACTCTCTGAGCAGACACTTCATGATCCCTCTGTGCTGTGAGCGAGGACTCTCTGAGCAGACACTTCATGATCCCTCTGTGCTGTGAGCGAGGACTCTCTGAGCAGACACTTCATGATCCCTCTGTGCTGTGAGCGGGGACTCTCTGAGCAGACACTTCATGATCCCTCTGTGCTGTGAGCGGGGACTCTCTGAGCAGACACTTCATGATTCCTCTGTGCTGTGAGATTTATTGTGCTGACAATGTGCTTAGATTCAGGGTACATGTTTATCTACCCTTTTATTTATCTTCTGAAGGTTGGAATTATATCAGTGAAAAGCTTTTTCCATATCATAGTACTATAAGGAAAATATAATTGACAATGGCATAGATCAAGACGAGATTCTTGTACATAGACTGAAACTGGCAGAACTGTATATAAGTCGGATGTGACGCGCCCTACACACGACTCCCGGCCCCCCCCGATGACCCGGCTTTCTCTGCCTTACAATATAGTGGTAGATACCGTACTGTAGGCATTGCTCTCCTCTCCTCACAATCCGCTGTCCACCAGTGCTTCTCTTATGTCACATTATTGTCCCCATGCGGGCTCTCTATATATTACATATCTGTCATCTTTTATCATATCATTCCTGCAACTTCTTTTGCTTTATTTATATTGTGATCTTCATTTTGATGTTTTTTCTTGAGGTTCTTTACCTATATCTCCTGTAGAGTAACCAAGATGCCCCTTCTATCCTCCAGTGATGGGCAAGATGGGTTTGAGCACCCAGAACATAATATATGGGGTGACGTTTATTCTCTTTTCAGAGATTTTTACCTTAAACTTGGGCCTCATGCACACAAAACGCGCAGGACAACAAACGGGAGAGTTTGCAGCCAGGTGGAGAGGGGAGGGTTGGCGTTCCCCACCGCTGCCGTCACCACAGGAGACACATTACAATTAGGGATGGAACTTGTTCTTACCACAGAAACCCGACAAGCTCCACCTAGCCATAACGGCTGTAAACATCCCCTGTTTATGGTCCCTTCCAGGACATAATCGAGTGCATGAGGCCAAACTCCCACGATAAATGGGGAAAGCTGCAGAGGGAAGGGGGTCCATGACGTGGGGTAGCCAAGGTAGCCGGAGGCCTACAGAAACCTATTAGGGTCGACCAAAAGTAGAAAGAATAATGTACATGAACACAATAGTAGCTGGTGTAGAAGGGGGGTTTTAGGACTTTTTGGTGATCGCTTATCCTTAGGAGGAGTCCTTTTTTATACGAGTGCTGGGGATCTGTCCCCGGGTTTCCAGTGAGTGCTGCCTCTTCTTTACATCCATGGCTCATACAGTCTGTCGCTGCGTCCCATTCTAATAATTAGGGCTGAACTGCAATACCAAGTACAGCCACTATACAATGTACAGCACTGTTCTTGGTAGACTGGGAAGAAGTCACAGCGCTCACTGCGGATTGTGTGGGTTGCTGGATGCTAAACGCCCTCAGATCTGATATTTTACAGAATCCTAACCTTTTGGTCTCTCGTGTTACTGACTAAACTAAGCAGAGGGACGTTCACCCAGGTCCCCAATTCTATGAAGATGAGTCAGTGCCGTCATTCCTGCCATTTGTGATCGGCGGAGGAGATTTTCTGAAGCTTCTATATCAAACCACAGGAGAGTCTCAGTCACAGAACTTTCGCTCATTCTGCTCTCGGGTTGAGTTTATTCCTTTCACTTTCTGCCATTTCTTACTCTTGTACTTTCCTTGCTTTTTCGCCTCAGTCTTGTTTATTCCACTCTGTCAGTTATTATTATTCTTTTTCTCCTTCATGATTTCCCTTCTTCTTCATATTTTGACCTTTCTAAGTGTCTCTGGTGATAGTGAACTCCAGGGACCTGAGCGGGGAAGAGACACATGCAGGATATCGGCGCAGGATCTTAGTGACTCCCCGCACAGCGCATTATACACGGACAATGCACTTACATGCACCAGGAAGAAGAAGGTGAACTCCAGGGACCTGAGCGGGGAAGCGACACATGCAGGATATCGGGCGCAGGATCTTAGTGACTCCCCGCACAGCGCATTATACACGGACAATGCACTTACATGCACCAGGAAGAAGAAGGTGAACTCCGGGGACCTGAGCGGGGAAGTGACACATGCAGGATATCGGGTGCAGGATCTTAGTGACTCCCCGCACAGCGCATTATACACGGACAATGCACTTACATGCACCAGGAAGAAGAAGGTGAACTCCAGGGACCTGAGTGGGGAAGAGACACATGCAGGATATCGGGCGCAGGATCTTAGTGACTCCCCGCACAGCACATTATACACGGACAATGCACTTACATGCACCAGGAAGAAGAAGGTGAACTCCGGGGACCTGAGCAGTGAAGCGACACATGCAGGATATCGGCGCAGGATCTTAGTGACTCCCCGCACAGCGCATTATACACGGACAATGCACTTACATGCACCAGGAAGAAGAAGGTGAACTCCGGGGACCTGAGCGGGGAAGCGACACATGCAGGATATAGGGTGCACGATCTTAGTGACTCCCTGCACAGCGCATTATACACGGACAATGCACTTACATGCACCAGGAAGAAGAAGGTGAACTCCGGGGACCTGAGCGGGGAAGCGACACATGCAGGATATCGGGGGCAGTATCTTAGTGACTCCCGGCACAGTGCATTATACACGGACAATGCACTTACATGCACCAGGAAGAAGAAGGTGAACTCCGGGGACCTGAGCGGGGAAGCGACACATGCAGGATATCGGCGCAGGATCTTAGTGACTCCCCGCACAGCGCATTATACACGGACAATGCACTTACATGCACCAGGAAGAAGAAGGTGAACTCCAGGGACCTGAGCGGGGAAGCGACACATGCAGGATATCGGCGCAGGATCTTAGTGACTCCCCGCACAGCGCATTATACACGGACAATGCACTTACATGCACCAGGAAGAAGAAGGTGAACTCCGGGGACCTGAGCGGGGAAGTGACACATGCAGGATATCGGGTGCAGGATCTTAGTGACTCCCCGCACAGCGCATTATACACGGACAATGCTCTTACATGCACCAGGAAGAAGAAGGTGAACTCCGGGGACCTGAGCGGGGAAGTGACACATGCAGGATATCGGGGGCAGGATCTTAGTGACTCCCTGCACAGCGCATTATACACGGACAATGCACTTACATGCACCAGGAAGAAGAAGGTGAACTCCGGGGACCTGAGCGGGGAAGCGACACATGCAGGATATCGGGTGCAGGATCTTAGTGACTCCCCGCACAGCGCATTATACACGGACAATGCACTTACATGCACCAGGAAGAAGAAGGTGAACTCCGGGGACCTGAGCGGGGAAGTAACACCTGCAGGATATCGGGCGCAGGATCTTAGTGACTCCCCGCACAGCGCATTATACACGGACAATGCACTTACATGCACCAGGAAGAAGAAGGTGAACTCCGGGGACCTGAGCGGGGAAGCGTCACATGCATGATATCGGGTGCAGGATCTTAGTGACTCCCCGCACAGCGCATTATACACGGACAATGCACTTACATGCACCAGGAAGAAGAAGGTGAACTCCAGGGACCTGAGCGGGGAAGCGACACATGCAGGATAT